>NC_060145.1:433975585-434300291 GCF_021461385.2 Schistocerca piceifrons | reverse complement strand
AAGGACAGATAATGGGAGGATGGGCAGAGTATTGTAGGCAAATTAGGGAGCAGATTCCAGCAAAAAATAATGGTATGTTCCAGTAAAGATGGGAAAATGATAAGGGAGGAAGAACAGATAATGGGAAGATGGGCAGAGTATTTCAAAGATACACTAAATACCAGCAAAAAAGATGAAGAGACAGCTGCACACAAGAAAAGAGTGGAGCTGGAAGTAGACAGTGATGTCAATGAGACAAAAAAACCATCACTACAAGAGGTCTTTCAGGATGTGCACAAGATGAAAAACAATTAAGTCCCTGGGGAAGACAGTATAATCCCTGAATTAATAAAAACTGATGGAGAGGCTGTAATAAAGGAACTGCACTCATTAATATCAGATATATAGGAAATGGAAACTAACCCAGATAATTGGAAAACTGGAATAATAATCCCCATTTATAAGAAAACAGCATATGAAAACTATGGAGATATAACACTCCTAAGCACAGCTTATAAGATCTACACAAGTATATTAAACAAAAGGATACAGAACTGCACAGGAGTCATACTAGTGGAATATCAGTGTGGTTTTCAACCAAACATAGGAACAACAGATAAATATTTGTGATAAGACAAATGACAGAAAAGTTACATCAATATGATATAGATCTGCATTTCCTATTCATTGACTTCAAACAACCCTTTTGTTATAACTTCAAGTTGAACAAATATATTTCAGGGTCGACACAATACATGAAAGTCACAGATCAAGTAAACAGAATAAGACGTGTGTCACTTTAACAGTCAAATCATAACTGAGTCTGAGTCTAGTGGCCGCTGGCTGGCCGCTTAGATGGTGCTGCTGCTGCTGCATAGACAGTGCCGCATGTAGAGGATGTGCATAACTGCGAGGTGGCGCTTTGAAAGATCGGCGAGTCACAACACTTTTCCCCCGTTTGAAGTTTTTGCACAAGTCTTGATGGAGGTGGCCTGTAGATTGCTGACATCCATAGGTATTGTTTGACTGGCTGTAAAGTCTCGCGGTGGAGGCTTCCAGTACAGACAGAAGTGTCCCCGATGATAACGGGTCGAGATGACAGGAGATGTGGGGGTCGAATCTGCTGGGGCCCCGTGCACCAATCTGCCCGTTGCGGCAAGTCCGGTTGTTATAACAGGAGACATGGGCGATGTGTCTGCATCCGCAGGAGAAGGAGGCAAGTAGAGTTGCTCTGACAGATGGTGGTCATCTGGTTCCTGCATGGACATGTCTCCTGTTGGCTTCAGTTCTTGTGCTGGCACCGATATGACGGTGAGGGTACTGCGTTGTGAGTAATGAGAGATTCCAGGATCCCAAGCGTCAGGTAGAGCCAAAGGTGGTGTAGCGGCATCTGGAACAGGCCTTGCCAGCACATGAGGCCGAAGCTGGTCCGAATGATGCACTGCAACAAGCGTGTCCCTCTGGATTTCATACAGGCGTCAGCCACAGTGTCATAAGATGCGGCCAGGACTCCATTTTGGCTGCCTGCCATATCCCCGTATCCATACAAGGTCGCCAGCGGTGAACCAGCCAAGCGAAGGCACCCATGGCCATGAGGTGGAAGGCCACAGAAGATTAAGTAGTGTGCGGGGCTGTTGGCCATGTAAGAGCTCAGCCGGGCTGTGGTCACCCATGGGGGTGAAATGGTAAGAAGCGGTGCGAGAAATTTCAAAAGACTGAGCAATGGATAGGACTTCATCTAGAGTCACATTTGCCAACTGAAGGGCACGTTGCCTAACTTCTTTGTTGGGCACCAACTGGATAATAGCGTCCCGTACCATGGAATCGGCGTAGGATTCATTGTGAACGTCAGTAACAAATTGACACTTTCTACTGAGGCCGTGAAGTTCAGCAGCCCAAGCACGATAGGATTGATTCGGTCGTTTCTGACAACAATAAAAGGAAACAGGAGAGGCTACCACATGTGTATGCTTTTGAAAATAAACGGACAGAAGTGAGCACATTTCAGCAAAGGACAAAGATGCAGGATCTTTCAAAGGAGCAAACTGCGACAAACTGATACATTTGAGGTGAAATCCATGAAAGGAACAGAGACTCACATGTTTGGTTGTCCGCGACATGAAATGCCAAGAAATTCTGTCAAAGACATTTTTTGTAATCAGACCAGTCTTCCGCCATCTCGTCGTAAAGAGGAAAAGGAGGTAGAGACAATGACGAGAGATGCCCCGCATTTGATGCCGCGACAATATCACGAATCGCATTTGTGAGAAGCATTTGCTGTTCTATGAGACCTTGCAATAGTTGCTCTAAAGTAGCCATGGAAACACGTGGGTCAAAGACGAAAAAGAAAAAGTCACTACCTCATCACTAGTTGTTATAACTTCAAGTTGAACAAATATATTTCAAGGACGACGCAACACATGAAAGTCACAGATCAAGTAAACAGAGTAAGACGTGACTCACTTTAACAGTCAAATCATAACTGAGTCTGAGTCTAGCGGCCGCTGGCTGGATCGCCGCTTAGGTGGCGCTGCTGCTGCCTGGCTGGCAGACAGCGCCGCATGTAGAGGACGCGCGTAACTGCGCGGCAGCACTTTAAAATATCGGTGAGTCACAACACCTTTGACAGCGCAAACTGGCAAGAACTGTACAGAACACTGGAAGAAACTGCACCATATGTGCTAAACTAATAAGACTAGTCAGAATGACAATGACAGAGACAAGAGCAAAAGTAAATGCCTTCCACTGTCCTATTCAATATAGCCTTGCATAGTGTACTAAATAAAATCAACAAAAGAGGCATCATATTTATGAAAACTACCTGGATGTGTACATACACTGATGCCTTGCTGTATAGTAGGAAGAAATATCAATACACTCCAAGAAACGTACCAGGCAATGGAAAGAGAAGCGTTCAAAATTGGCCTCATAGCAAATGAAAACAAAACAACATATATGATAATGTCACAACCGAGGCCAGAAGAACCCCTAAAGACTTAAACATCAATGGGAAATGCTTCAAAGGGGTATCCTCTTTTAACTATTTGGGAGCCCTAATAATAAATGATAACAGTATTGGAAAGGCTATAAGGGAAAGAATACAAACAGGAAACAGAGCTTGCTTTGCAAAGATGCATCTTTGTGGAAACAGCCTTGTTACAAGAAAAACAAAACTATTGAAATGTAACTCCCTAGTCTGCCCAGTTTTCACAAATGGGTCAGGGGTATAAACATTAACAGAACATCAAAAAAATGAATTAAGAACCTTTGAGTGGAAAATACTACTCAAAATCTATAATCCAATAAGTGAGGAAGAAGGCTGGAGAATACACTACTATTCACATTACAAGTATTAATACAATGTAGGGACATAGTAAAATTTGTGAAATCACAGCTAATACAAAGACTACGATACATGAAGAGAATGGCGTAGAATAGAATTCCAAAGACAATGATGAAAGGTGTGATTCATTCAGCTGATAGTGTAATAGTCCAGGTGTGGAAAAGAGCAGCAAACAACTGAGAAATGTGGATGAAAATTGTTGAAGAAGCCAAGGCTCATTGAGAGAACAGAACTTCTGTTGCGAATGACCAAAATGAACCTAAAAAGTGGGACAACGTAAAATACGGGAGCATAAAAATAGGTTTTTACTGTAAGACAAACATCTGTTTTTCTCTCTCTCTCTCCCTTTTTTTTTTTTTTTTTTTTTTGGGGGGGGGGGGGGGGGGGGTAGCAAGGTGGTACACAAATGTGAACTGGCTGGTTAGTATTTCTCCAATGGCAGCACTTTCAGCCAAGAACCCATAGCAGACTAAAGTGGCATGGTTTTGCCATTGGGCAGCAATGTCTTTATTTGCTCAAGTTTTTGTGTTTAGTCGACTTCTCAAGAAGCTCTGCCTGCCAGAACTGTAAGGTTTCAAATCTTTGGCTTGTGGGGGTGTTAGCTAGTATCTTTCACCACTTGCTCAGCATTCTGAACAAGTGCTCTTGTATGAAAATACCTGCCTGCATTATGGTGCCTGGACTTTCCTCTCTGTGATATCATCCTGCTGATCAATGTGGGAACAGTTAATCATCACAGTGGAGCTGCAGCACAATCATCCCTCCTTCCTTTGACAAATCTGGTCCCCAGATTTTGGCCTATGAGTACTTACATTCTTGGACAAAAAAATATGATTTTCTCCACTTTTCCTGACTCTGATTTAGTGTAAATAATGTACTACACTGGTGGTCTGTTAATCTAAATTCTACTTTGAAACATCTCAGAAAAAGTTAGTAAAATAGCCTAATGAAATTGTCTATTCTTCACAAATACCTTAACAAATATTTATATATAAAAACAAAGATGAGGTGACTTACCGAACAAAAACGCTGGCAGGTCGATAGACACACAAACAAACACAAACATACACACAAAATTCAAGCTTTCGCAACAAATTGTTGCCTCATCAGGAAAGAGGGAAGGAGAGGGGAAGACGAAAGGAAGTGGGTTTTAAAGGAGAGGGTAAGGAGTCATTCCAATCCCGGGAGCGGAAAGACTTACCTTAGGGGGAAAAAAGGACAGGTATACACTCGCACACACGCACATATCCATCCACACATACAGACACAAGCAGACATGTCTGCTTGTGTCTGTATGTGTGGATGGATATGTGCGTGTGTGCGAGTGTATACCTGTCCTTTTTTCCCCCTAAGGTAAGTCTTTCCGCTCCCGGGATTGGAATGACTCCTTACCCTCTCCTTTAAAACCCACTTCCTTTCGTCTTCCCCTCTCCTTCCCTCTTTCCTGATGAGGCAACAATTTGTTGCGAAAGCTTGAATTTTGTGTGTATGTTTGTGTTTGTTTGTGTGTCTATCGACCTGCCAGCGTTTTTGTTCGGTAAGTCACCTCATCTTTGTTTTTATATATAATTTTTCCCACGTGGAATGTTTCCTTCCATTATATTAACAAATATTTAACAACGAATGGTGGCACACAATTAATTTCCCATGCTCTGCATTCCTCATTGTTTATCAGGTTGTTTCTTAATTCACTAATTTGGTGTGTCATCCAGAACTTTGTCTTTTCAACAATAGTTTGCTTTACATTTTCTCAGACACCACATCCTTAAAACTATCCTTGTACTAAATCCATATATGGCACTACCACACACAACATACTGATTGATAGTTCCACTTATTTCACTTAGTAAAAACTTATTACAGACTGACTATTTCTTTCAATACTAAACTTCCTCATACCTTCGTTCACCAAAACCAGCTTCCTTATTGCGTGAAATTAATCTTGATGATTTCGTACACAGTTTACTTGTTCTGTTCCTCTTCACAGGAGAATCTTGCTGTGGTGTTTCACGGAAAGCAGTTTCTTTTGTCTGAAACAATACCTCCCTGAGTGAGACAGTGCACTGACAAGGAACAATTACTTGAAATATTCTCTTACAAACCATAGCTGCATTTCCAATTTCATCAACTTCATTCTGAACTTCATGCACCCAGTTCCAAAAGGATTCAGCCTAATTAGTCCAATAATTAGTCTTACAAGTGTGTTTCTCCTTCCTCCTGTTCCTTCCTTCCCCCCTTCCCCCTCCTCTTCCCTACATTGCCACTTCTGAGGAGGTGCACCAACACAGGTTGTAAAGGATCTGCATCCTTCAGAAATATGTACCAGTATGTTACCCACAACATTTGCAACTCAGTTAACAATATCAGTAACTTCTTGTGCACTCTTTGCAGTACTTACAACAAAATTAGACGGCAGTTCCACTTTGCATGATGCAAAAATCACTGGTACATTCACTTCCCTGTACATCTGGCCCATACCCTACGGCCTCTACACAATACCTATTATCAGCCAGTGGGGTAGATACTACTGCACCTAAATAGAACATTTTCACTTCACATGGCACTACAGATGATTTAGACTCAACATTTTTACAGGATGCTGGAGCTGATAATTCTGCATTACTCTCTCAAATGTCTACAGCATTACAACTTTGTGCACCAACTTAACTCACACAATTTACTCATTTTGCCTTACTTTCTGCTTCTGCAGAGGTATCCCTTTTTTGCCCTCTCAATACTTCACATAAACATAGTATAAATTATTAGTTGATAACCATAGAGGTACCTGTTTTCAAACCACCAATACGCAAATTCACATTGCCATTTTTTCTGCACTCTCTGGAGTAACTCCAAAATGCAAAGTCAAATTATTTTCCTCCTAAACCTTTACTTACTGTTCTATATCTGCTTTGTCTGCTCATACAGTTTTTTTAAATTTTTTTAAAGATATAGTTGCACTGTCTGCTAGTAGTTGTGCTGTTTAGCCTGTTAAACTTTGTAATGTTTCCTCCAGGACAGCTGCTTGCATCTCATTAGCTGTAAATAACTCTTCTCTACCATTAAGAGGCCAGAAAAAAAACAAGTTCACTCACTATACTCATAGTGTTGAAACTGCAAACTGAAGCGAGTGATCGTGTCACAGCTGGAGCATCATTTGACAAACAGCAACTGTTGACATTTCATAACTTCTGACATCAAAATGTGGAGGTATCAGAACCCAACTCTTCCCTCAAAAACAGCAGTTTTTGCCATTACAGCAAATTTTGGGATCAGGACATGACCCCAATGGCAGCAGGTGAACTGGCTGATGGCAAATCAGAATGGAGCACCATCACCATGCCTGAATGTGCGCTGAAAGGGTGGTAGTGACTGTAATCATGAAGCAATCTGTCAGTAAAACATCCCTAGTTATAACAGTTCTTCATCCAGGTCAATGGAAACAATGGTGCTGTAGATGGAGGGAAGGTCATTGGCCTCAGTGACATAAGTGTCCGTGGGTGCATGGTGTGTTGGTGTTAGCAGTTTGCTTGCCCAGCAGGCAATGCATGTGGGAAGCTGCTGATGCTGACACCTTTGCGGCCATAAAAGCCTGTTGCAAGCACCGTACCATTAGTGATAGATAACTATAGCAGCTCCTCATGGCTCGGCTGCTCCATGATCACAGTGACAACACACTGGGATAGATGGCGTTTAAATGTCGGAACCTGGCACACCGAAGATGATGACATTTGTCTACCCCAGGTGATGGTCAGTGACAGTGTAGGCCTACACAGGCCAGATGCCAGCAACAGTGCAGCTGGGCAGGATTAAATGCATGGCCCACCAAGAAGGTGGCTGGTAACAGTAGGTAGTCATTTAGCAGCTGACCCATCAGAGCAAGGGTACCAAGTTGACTGCATGCTGCCCTCAGCTCAGGAAGGAGCCTGCAGCTATTGGTGGCAAAGTCCACGGATGGAGGATGGCAACATCATCTTGTGCTCGCAAGTGGTCCCCCTCTCATAGTCATTGGCTGGCATAGGCTGCCTTGCACAGCATGTTGTTGATACTGGCTGGTTAGCATTTCTCCAATGACAGAACTTCTACCCTGGAATTAACAGCAGGCTATAATGGCAGCAAAGCACCATTTTGTGGCAACAACTTCATTTGCCTCAGTTTTCTTGTTTAGTCAACTATTCCACAAGTCCTGCCAAAGCTGTAGTATTTCACAGGTTGAGATTTCAGGGCTGCTGGCTGGTACCTTACATTTTATCAGTATCCTAAATGAATGCACTAGCTCTTTGAGTATGCCTCACATAATGGTGCCTGAACTTCAGACTGGTGACTGCTACCCTCTCTAAGATGCTGTCCAGCTGATCAATGCAGGAACAATTTATCACACCGGAGGAGTCATGGCCCAGTAGCTGGGTAATTTTAATCCTGAACAGTGTGGACTGTTTTCACAGAATGCTATTTTGTGGCTGATGACATAATTGTTTTCTTTATTTCTACTATTTTACTCATGCAAAACAGAATATATGTTGAGTGTAGCATTTTAACAAGCAATAAACCTTTTAGAATATACATGCTTATTATGCTCAGTACATCAGCTTTTGAAAACAAGCCACAGCAAGATTCCTTGTGTTCATCTCTACACATGATCCTTATAGTCCTTTTTTTTTTTTTTTTTTTTAACAATCAGTAACTTATTGAGAATTATTTGGTTGTTGCTCCCCAAAGTGTGATTCCCGTAGTTCATGTGTGAGGAAAATGAAGTATTTTATGGAATCTTTAGAATAACAATATCTTTGCAAAATTTGCTAATCACAGTGATTCTTAGATAGCTTACATGCTTAAGAGTCAATAAGTATGCCCTGTTTCACACTGCTTTGAACTGTTAAAGCAAGTACTTTTACACTAAATTCATTTCTTTTACCACTTCATTGCCTACATATGTCTTAATTTCCTCATTGAATCTCCTGGGACAAGAGAGGAATGTTTTCAAAGATCTCATATTTAATAAGAGGGAAATATATACAGCCATAAAAGAATTATGACAAAGGAAGGCAGCAAAATGGACAGAGTAAGTGGAGAACTACTAAAAATCATGGGTTGCAGCATTTTTTGTCTTACATAAGATTCCTATTTGATATCTACATAAATAATAGTGTGCTCCCAGATGTAGGGAAGGAGTAGTAATTCCTATATACAAGGGAAAATAGCAAGGGACGATAGCAAAAACTACAACATATGAGGCCTACCTGAACTTTAAGTAAAATACTTCAAAGGACCGTAGTAAATATATTCGAGAGTATATGCAGGACTAAGCTGGTGATGTAGGAGCCAGCATGAATTCAGAATAGGACTTTCACATGAGTCACAGCTAATTGAATTTCAGCAGGTTGTATCAAAAGTGAATGACAGGAGTGTGCAGCTTGATTGTATAGCCATTGATCCCTCCAAACCTCTGGAGAAGATAAAGAATATCCACAAGACAGAAACATCTAGAGGTGGGTGGAAAGCTACACATCAAATGTAGCAATGATAGAGAGAGAGATACCACAAGGCAGTAAATGAAGACCACTGTTGTTCCTAATTTATGTCAGTAATATTGGAGATAGGGTAAACTTAAATTTAAGATTTTTTTTGCTGATGACATAGAACTCATTAGAAATTGCTTCCTGAGAAATGGGATGTTGGCACACGTACTGGTTACTTTGTCAGATATAAGGTGTGCTTTGACATGTGACTTGAGCTTGTAAAATTACATTGCGGACAAAGCTCAGTCAGGGTATACACGAATAATGGTCCAAGTCCAGTTTGGAACATGCTGAGAAAATTAAATTTTAAACTTTGAGGACTGTTATCAGGTTTTTAGATTTTCCCCCCTAAATTCATGCTTACTTTATATCTTATAGCATGGCATAATGACCACTTACAGTAGTGCAGTACAACAAAGAAAAAATGTATCGCACAACAATACACAAAACTTGCAAAGTAAAAATGATCTAAGTACAGTCATAAATGACTTTAAAAGCTTAAAAATTATTCCTTTGTCTGAATATTACTATGAATGTATCACTTTTATACTTGATGCACAGCACATATTCAATAAAGCAATCTTTTATCTTGACATAATAGTAGATCTACTTGCAATGATGCAATATGACAGTGAAAACAATTAATATAGCATACACTGAACTAATTTTGCGAGGTAACAATTATTACAAAAGTCCTTACAATACTTGAATGAATTTAAAAGCAGAGAAACTATTGTTGGGCTTTGTATATGACAGCACACTTGTTAGCTAATAATACGAAAGAAGTAACATTTATTTATACTACTATATAAACAACTGGAAAAACTCTAAGTCCAGAGTTAAATGCATTTGTAATATTATGAAATATTACCTCACTCATCTTCATCATGGATTTTGCCAGCTGATAATCAACTAAAATACTGTTGAGCTTCTGGGACACAAAACTGCCTCAAAATTTGCAAATCACCATACTTTGATTTCAGGATGCCAAGGATGCCAAGAAGCTATAGACAACTGTGCGGAGATAGGAAGTTCTCTAATTCTTGGAGTTGAGGAGCATCAGTGATCTTGTAGGTTTTATATGGACCAACATATGGCCATTGCAAGTGGGTCAGTTTATCATTCTGCATCATGAGGGACTGTGTGATAGGTCTTTGACTGAAAGGACATTTCTTCTTGAAACTTTCACTCAGAAACTGTCACCACTGAAGAAAAAGGTTGTAGTTGGTGGGGAGCAGGCGTGGTAATTATAACAATAAATAATCACTCGCAGTCTCGTCACTTACTACAAAAACTTCTATTCTCACAGTGTATACACAATGCATGCAGCACAGAGAGTGCACTACAGAAAACTGATTGGGCAAAGATACAGTTGTTCTTGCTGCAGTGGGGCAGTGATATTATTGTGGGTTAGAGCCAATTGTTCTACATCCAGACAAGGTCTTGCCTACAGTCCACTATGACAAAGGGTCCTGGAAGTCTTCTTGAATTTTTATTACTTGACACCAGTCATTTGGCATTTTGCATGTTGTCTTTGTGATCACTAGGCAATATTTTTGTCACATTCAAGGTAGAGATGACCCTTCACTGAAAAAGTTATGTGGATGTAGTCAAACCTTCCTTTAGCAGGCACCAATAAATGACAGAAATGAAAAGAACTGTAGTTTTTGTTCTGTATTGAGCAATAATCACAGAATACATGGAGTTCACATGTACTGCTGGATATGGCATTAGTACCACAATGCCATAGCATAGACTAAATTTCATTTGAACCTTTGTTTGAAATGGTTTGATTGTAGATATAGAACATGGGCTTTCCTGTAGCAAGACAATGTCCATTAAATGAGCAAAATGACAGTTGCCATTGGTAGTAAACTTCACCTCTTCAGATATTGGGAAATGGTGGATTTTTCTGATAATTCATAGTTGCACCTCTGTTTTCAATTTTTCCACACATCTGCCATTCGGTCTGCTTAATTTCATAAAACTTGTCAACCACTCTTTTGTGTAGTTCATTTTGACCATAAAACCATTTTCTCTTCTTAATCAGATCCTGCAGAGTCCTTGGGTAGCCAAAACGTATGTTATATTTTGTCACAAAAATTAAGTAATATTCATGGGATACTGGACTATCCATGAATTTGTTCAAGTATATCTGATGCAACTTGTTGACATTAACATCTTCAGATCAATAGTTTCTCACTGTCATGGAAGCTGTAATGGCAGTATGCCCTTTGAACAATTGTGTATGTACATGAACTCTGATTCCAGGAGTGCTAGTTCTGCAAGGTTCACAGGAGAGATTCTGTGAAGTTTGGAAGGTAGGAGATGAGGTACTGCCAGAATTGGTACTGTGAGTATGGATCGCGACTCGTGCTTCGGTAGCTCATTTGGTAGTGCACTTGCCCCAAAAAGCAAAGGTCCGGAGTTCAAGTCTCGGTTCAGCACACAACTCTGATTGCTGGTACACTCTTAAGTTTGTGGGGTCCATTACCATGTTTACCCCTGGTCTCAGCATGTGCTTTCCCTGTAGTGACATGGGAACATTTCACAGTGATTAGGCATCAGTGTGCATCTGATGAGTTGATGAGCTTGAAGAAACAAATCCAGAAAATATATTCTTGGAGGTTATAAGCCATGCACTATAGTTGGTTCCTTCTAAGCAGCAGAATCACAAAATACAAAATATCTGTTTACATATCTCATACAGAGAATCACATGGAAAAAAGTGTTAAATATTGGTTTTGATGTTGAGAGAGGCGGGGAGGGGAGGGGAGGGGGAGAGAGAGAGAGAGAGAGAGAGAGAGAGAGAGAGACGGGGAAGGGGGGGGGGGGAATCTTGTGCTATATAACAAGTCAATCATGTGCAATGCCTTCAGACACTTTAATAAATGTGCTATATAACAAGTCAATCATGTACAATGCCTTCAGACACTTTAATAAATGTTTTACTTTGCCACAAACACAAAAAGAAACAGTAACACACATGTTCCAGACTTATGTGTCATCCCTCCACCAAGAATTGGGAAAAATTTTCTCACAAACACTTTTATGAACATGTAGACCAACACATGCACAACCATTCCACAAAGACATGGGAACAAGCTTTTCTTCCCGGAAATAAACATCACCACAACTTGTGTAGACCCACAATTGCAACATTTTACAATAAAGTCTGTTAGTGGTTATCTTGGCAAAACCACAGAAGCAGGGTGAAGAGGAATGGATTATCAGACAATCAGTAATAATCAATCAATTGATGAACCAATAATCATTTTTTTATATATCAATTGATGTTGACAAAATTATCCTGACTAGGTAGGAGTTCAAACAGGTGCATTGAGAGAGGGGAACAGCAACACAGTCCTTACTTTCCTACTCCATCTTCCCTCCTCATATTTGTTTTCCATCATCTGCAAAGCAGGTAGCTTTAACTTATGTCTGACAGTACTGGAAGTTTGGTCTCAAAGGTATGTACTGGCCAGACATTTTGCATATTTTTAATATATGCTGTAAACATCATTTCATTTTAATTCTAGAGACTGCAACAGTTGCAAAAGAAGGCAGAACTTATTCTGGAGTTGACAACTCTTTGCCGCAAATATGAGCTGCAAGAGGAGAAAGTGGTACCATTTCAAAAATCTTCAGTAGAAGTTCCAGATGCTACAGGACAAGAGATGCAAAGGGCTATGATAATGGAGCAGTTACAGGGGGTGAGTGAACAAATATTAAAAGTCAGTAGGCAAGTGTAGATGAGGATTTCATTTTTTATCACACTCTGATAAAAGATAATCAGAAATAGTATTTTAGAAATGACGATGTCAAACACTCATCACTTCACACACTGTTAAGTGCACTCCTCTAGAGAAGGGAACAATCTTCCTTCTGACAGCAACATAGAAAAAAAGGCGTGAATCAGAGAGGAGACCCACAACACAGGAACATATTTCTTCTGATTGCTAGACATTAGCAAAGAAAGACACAACAAGCAGCTAATGGACAAAGATTTTAGTCAGGAGAGAAACAAGAGTCAATTCTTGTAACCATTGCAACTGCACTGATTTTTCAGTTGTCTTCTTCCTTTATTAGGAAGAGATTTGAAAGATTCAATATTCAATGATCACTTACAAATATAAATATTAGGATGAATCAAAAAGTAATGCCTCCTGTGTCATAAAAAATTAATAATGAATAAGCATTTGTACACATTTGTGCTATCGTTGAACCCAGGCATCTAAATCAGTTTGGAAGAGATTCAGATTTTGCTTTTTGATCAATGATTTTAAAGCTGTTTTAACTTATCCATGGACAATGTGTATGGGGACACTGTAATGGATGTCAGTAACGTTCAGTGTTGGGTGGCAGACAACATTCGTAACAGATGCAAATTGAGGTCATTGTGATGAAATGATTTGAGAACACAGATGCATTAGAGTTCATGATCAACAGCAAAACCTATACAACCATACATAAGAAACTTAAAGAGCAAAACCGTGAATTTTTCCAAACTGGTTTTGTTGCATGGGTTCAATAAAAGCACAAATGTGTATAAATGCATTGTGACTATGTCGAATGATAGTGTTGTTCAGGGCAGTTCAGGCTATGACCTGTAATAATTCTGCTATTGCGCATTCATTATTAAAATTTTTATGACACAGGAGTCATTACTTTTTGATCCACTCTCATATGAATTTCCTATGCCAGTATGTGTATTCTCTTCTTTACATTTATAAACAACTAGAATCTCCATATGTTGTTGTTGTTGTGGTCTTCAGTCCTGAGACTGGTTTGATGCAGCTCTCCATGCTTCTCTATCCTGTGCAAGCTTCTTCATCTCCCAGTACCTACTGCAACCTACATCCTTTTGAATCTGCTTGGTGTATTCATCTCTTGGTCTCCCTCTACGATTTTTACCCTCCACGCTGCCCTCCAATACTAAATTGGTGATCCCTTGATGCCTCAGAACATGTCCTACCAACCAATCCCTTCTTCTAGTCAAGTTGTGCCACAAGCTTCTCTTCTCCCCAATCCCATTCAACACCTCTTCATTAGTTATGTGATCTACCCATCTAATCTTCAGCATTCTTCTGTAGCACCACATTTCGAAAGCTTCTATTCTCTTCTTGTCTAAACTATTTATCGTCCATGTTTCACTTCCATACATGGCTACACTCCATACAAATACTTTCAGAAATGACTTCCTGACACTTAAATCTATACTCGATGTTAACAAATTTCTCTTCTTCAGAAACGCTTTCGTTGCCATTGCCAGTCTACATTTTATATCCTCTCTACTTCGACCATCATCAGTTATTTTGCTCCCCAAATAGCAAAACTCCTTTACTACTTCAAGTGTCTCATTTCCTAATCTAATTCCCTCAGCATCACCCAACTTAATTCGACTACATTCCATTATCCTCGTTTTGCTCTTGTTGATGTTCATCTTATATCCTCCTTTCAAGACACTATCCATTCCGTTCACCTGCTCTTCCAAGTCCTTTGCTGTCTCTGACAGAATTACAATGTCATCGGTGAACCTCAAAGTTTTTATTTCTTCTCCATGGATTTTAATACCTCCTACGAATTTTTCTTTTGTTTCCTTCACTGCTTGCTCAATATACAGATTGAATAACACCGGGGAGAGGCTACAACCCTGTCTCACTCCCTTCCCAACCACTGCTTCCCTTTCATGCCCCTCAACTTTCTATACAAATTATAAATAGCCTTTTGCTCCCTATATTTTACCCCGGCCACCTTCAGATTTTGAAAGAGAGTATTCCAGTCAACATTGTCAAAAGCTTTCTCTAAGTCTATAAATGCTAGAAACGTAGGTTTGCCTTTCTTTAATCTAGCTTCTAAGATAAGCTGTACAGTCAGTATTGCCTCACGTGTTCCAATATTTCTATGGAATCCAAACTGATCTTCCCCAAGGTCAGCTTCTACTAGTTTTTCCATTCGTCTGTAAAGAATTCGTGTTAGTATTTTGCAGTCATGACTTATTAAACTGATAGTTCAGTAATTTTCACATCTGTCAACACCTGCTTTCTTTGGGATTGGAATTATTATATTCTTCTTGAAGTCTGAGGGTATTTCGCCTGTCTCATACATCTTGCTCACCAGATGGTAGAGTTTTGTCAGGACTGGCTCTCCCAAGGCAATCAGTAGTTCTAATGGAATGTTGTCTACTCCAGGGGCCTTGTTTCAACTTAGGTCTTTCAGTGCTCTGTCAAACTCTTCACGCAGTATCGTATCTCTCATTTCATCTTCATCTACATCCTCTTCCATTTCCATAACATTGTCCTCAAGTACATCGCCCTTGTATAGACCCTCTATATACTCCTTCCACCTTTCTGCTTTCCCTTCTTTGCTTAGAACTGGGTTTCCATCTGAGCTCTTGATATTCATACAAGTGATTCTCTTTTCTCAAAGGGTCTCTTTAATTTTCCTGTAGGCAGTATCTATCTTACCCCTAGTGAGATAAGCCTCTACATCCTTACATTTATCCTCTAGCCATCCCTGCTTAGCCATTTTGCACTTCCTGTCGATCTCATTTTTGAGACATTTGTATTCCTTTTTGCCTGCTTCATTTAGTGCATTTTTATATTTTCTCCTTTCATCAATTAAATTCAATATTTCTTCTGTTACCCAAGGATTTCTGCTAGCCCTCGTCTTTCTACCTACTTGAGCCTCGGCTGCCTTCACTACTTCATCCCTCAAAGCTACCCATTCTTCTTCTACTGTATTTCTTTCCCCCACATATGTGTGGATGGATATGTGTGTGAGTGAGAGTGTATACCCGTCCTTTTTTCCCCCTATGGTAAGTCTTTCTGCTCCCGGGATTGGAATGACTCCTTACCCTCTCCCTTAAAACCCACTTCCTTTTGTCTTTCCCTCTCCTTCCCTCTTTCCTGATGAGGCAACAGTTTGTTGCGAAAGCTTGAATTTTGTGTGTATGTATGTGTCTGTTTGTGTTTCTATCGACCTGCCAGCGCTTTCGTATGGTAAGTCACATCATCTTTGTTTTTCAATATATATTTCTTAATAGAATGCATTGCAATCACTGAAATGGTAGAGAGATGAAAATAGATAAGAAACAATCTTTATTTAAGAAAATCTACCATGAAGTCACTCACACTCATATGTATCTTTAACACTGTACACCTGTCATTTAGTTGTTTGTCTTGTATTATTTACACATCTATTAAAATTTTTTATCTGGACAACATGGGAATATTTAATGGGAATTGATTTCTCTTAACACTTTTCCCTGTTCAGATTTTGAATTAATTATTTTTATTGCAAAATATAAATGATTATATTCACAAATACACTGTTTAAATTCTTTTTCCAATGGTAAACTAATATTACATGAAAAATTTCACAGACGAGTGACACTCTTACTCTGATGGATCATTTCTGGCAAAAAGTTGCAAAGGTGCAAATGCGTCATACAGAGCTACAGCTGGTCCACAATCAACTCCAGGAAGAGAACAGAGAACTGAGACAAGCACTGTGCAATTATCTTCAAGAACTTGCTCCTCACAAGGAAGTACAGCTTCCATTCTAACCTGCACTAACATTCTTGTTCATATATAAATGCACTGTCAATAACAACAAGAGCATATTCTAAATTATTGGATCATGAGATGCAATCATTTTTATGTGTGTTTCTCTCTTCATTTTTTTCCAATCTGATATCTATCATACAGAATAAAATTAGCACTATGAATGAAAACTGTGTATTCTATTTTCATGCAAATTCCACAATTCCACTATTTCGACTATGATGCAGTGCTATGGGTTTATTTATGACATTCATTTATTTACTGCATTTTAATCATATATATAGTATAATGTATTTTATGTTATCAGACATTTTATTTAAAATCTAGTGTTTTGAGTGAAAAATTATTCAAGTTTAGTAGGAAAATGTCCAGTCATGGAGATAGCTGTATACATGTCTGAGGAAATATGGAATTCAGTAGTGTAACAAAATATAATAATGTGAAAAAGATGTAGAACTCTCTACAATTGAAATGCCAAAGCAATGGAAAAATACAGTTATTGTTTGTGGGAATAGGTTACCAGATGAAGACAAACAGTTCTGTAATCGCATGAAGTTAACTTTTGGAAGACATTAACTCGATCAAGAAAAATATTATTATATCTGGTGACTAAATACTGATTTCTAAAATATTCAGATATGACATTATAGATTCACTAAGCTCAATCAACATAAGCCCAGCTGTAACTTAACTATTGTAGCCCTTACTTTCAGGCCAGTAACTTTCATTGAAAAGAAATAATTTTCTGCAACAAGCGATTAAAATTTTCTGTAGGCCTTCAAAACAAAAAAAAATAGTTTTTGATAAAAATAATATAAGCAGGAGTGCCTCGTTGAAATTGATATTATTTTAACCACTACAGGTTTGTTTTGCATGCATGTGGAAAGTATAATAATGAGAAACATACCAAGGGCACTCCCGTCCCGTCCCCCCCCCTCTCCTCCCCACCATAGCCTTTAGGGAAAGATGATGTAGTCTGAAGTAACCAAGAATTACACAAAACTGATCCAAGTAATGCAAATATTGCTTTAGTCACATCCATACATAACAAGACAAAAGACATATACAAAAGGTGTAACATGAGCAATACACAGAACAACTGATGTGAGTAGTACAACTAAAAGAACATAGTGAGAGTGACCCAGCACTGCTTCATGTTTATATAGGTGAGAGTCTGTGGTAGACAGCATGTTCTCTGTCTGGCTCTGAGTGGCTGGCCCATGCTCATACAGTTGGCAGCTGATTTAAGAACACACACACACACACACACACACACACACACACACACACACTGCGGCACTACACTTGGTGCACTCACTCTTACTTGCACTAGTAGCAGAGTACAGTGAAGAGGGCACCCAGGTGGTGGAGGAGATGCCGGCAGCCCAACAACACACACATCCATTGGATCTGGAGTGATGGCAGCTGATGCCAATGGTGGGGGCAGGACAATGTGCTGGGCAGGCACTGGAGCTTCCCCCCCCCCCCCCCCCAAGTCTACTGACTGGTTTGATGCGGCCCGCCACAAATTCCTTTCCTGCGCTAACCTCTTCATCTCAGAGTAGCACTTGCAACCTACGTCCTCAATTATTTGCTTGACGTATTCCAATCTCTGTCTTCCTCTACAATTTTTGCCCTCTACAACTGCCTCTAGTACAATGGAAGTCATTCTCTCATGTCTTAGCAGATGTCCTATCATCCTGTCCCTTCTCCTTATCAGTGTTTTACACACATTCCTTTCCTCTCCGATTCTGCGTAGAAGCTCCTCATTCCTTACCTTATCAGTCCACCTAATTTTCAAAATTCGTCTATAGCACCACATCTCAAATGCTTCGATTCTCTTCTGTTCCAGTTTTCCCACAGTCCATGTTTCACTACCATACAATGCTGTACTCCAGACATACATCCTCAGAAATTTCTTCCTCAAATTAAGGCCGGTATTTGATATTAGTAGACTTCTCTTGGCCAAAAATGCCTTTTTTGCCATAGCGAGTCTGCTTTTGATGTCCTCCTTGCTCCGTCCATCATTGGTTATTTTACTGCCTAGGTAGCAGAATTCCTTAACTTCATTGACTTTGTGACCATCAATCCTAATGTTAAGTTTCTCGCTGTTCTCATTTCTACTACTTCTCATTACCTTTGTCTTTCTCTGATTTACTCTCAAACCATACTGTGTACTCATTAGACTGTTCATTCCGTTCAGCAGATCATTTCATTCTTCTTCACTTTCACTCAGGATAGCAATGTCATCAGCGAATCGTATCATTGATATCCTTTCACCTTGTATTTTAATTCCACTCCTGAACCTTTCTTTTATTTCCATCATTGCTTCCTCGATGTACAGATTGAAGAGTAGGGGCGAAAGGCTACAGCCTTCTTAATACGAGCACTTTGTTCTTGAACGTTCACTCTTATTATTCCCTCTTGGTTGTTGTACATATTGTATATGACCCGTCTCTCCCTATAGCTTACCCCCACTTTTTTCAGAATCTCGAACAGCTTGCACCATTTTATATTGTCGAACACTTTTTCCAGGTCGACAAATCCTATGAAAGTGTCTTGATTTTTCTTTAGCCTTGCTTCCATTATTAGCCGTAACGTCAGAATTGCCTCTCTCGTCCCTTTACTTTTCCTAAAGCCAAACTTATCGTCACCTAGCGCATTCTCAATTTTCTTTTCCATTCTTCTGTATATTATTCTTGTAAGCAGCTTCGATGCATGAGCTGTTAAGCTGATTGTGCGATAATTCTCACACTTGTCAGCTCTTGCCGTCTTTGGAATTGTGTGGATGATGCTTTTCCGAAAGTCAGATGGTATATCGCCAGATTCATATATTCTACACACCAACGTGAATAGTCGTTTTGTTGCCACTTCCCCCAATGATTTTAGAAATTCTGATGGAATGTTATCTACCCCTTCTGCCTTATCTGACTGTAAGTCCTCCAAAGCTCTTTTAAATTCTGATTCTAATACTGGATCCCCTATCTCTTCTAAATCGACTCCTGTTTCTTCTTCTATCACATCAGACAAATCTTCACCCTCATAGAGGCTTTCAATGTATTCTTTCCACCCATCTGCTCTCTCCTCTGCATTTAACAGTAGAATTCCCGTTGCACTCTTAATGTTACCACCGTTGCTTTTAATGTCACCAAAGATTGTTTTGACTTTCCTGTATGCTGAGTCTGTCCTTCTGACAATCATATCTTTTTCGATGTCTTCACATTTTTCCTGCAGCCATTTTGTCTTAGCTTCCCTGCACTTCCTATTTATTTCATTCCTCAGCGACTTGTATTTCTGTATTCCTGATTTTCCCGGAACATGTTTGTACTTCCTCCTTGCATCAATCAACTGAAGTATTTCTTCTGTTACCCATGGTTTCTTTGCAGCTACCTTCTTTGTACCTATGTTTTCCTTCCCAACTTCTGTGATGGCCCTTTTTAGAGATGTCCATTCCTCTTCAACTGTGCTGCCTACTGCGCTATTCCTTATTGCTGTATCTATAGTGTTAGAGAACTTCAAACGTATCTCGTCATTCCTTAGTACTTCCGTATCCCACTTCTTTGCATATTGATTCTTCCTGACTAATGTCGTGCAGTTCAGCCTACTCTTCATCACTACTATATTGTGATCTGAGGCTATATCTGCTCCTGGGTATGCCTTACAATCCAGTATCTGATTTCAGAATCTCTATCTGACCATGATGTAATCTAATTGAAATCTTCCCGTATCTCCCGGCCTTTTCCAAGTATACCTCCTCCTCTTGTGATTCTTGAACAGGGTATTCGCTATTACTAGCTGAAACTTGTTACAGAACTCAGTTAGTCTTTCTCCTCTTTCATTCCTTGTCCCAAGCCCATATTCTCCTGTGACCTTTTCTTCTACTCCTTCCCCTACAACTGCATTCCAGTCGCCCATGACTATTAGATTTTCGTCCCCCTTCACATACTGCATTACCCTTTCAATATCCTCATACACTTTCTCTATCTGTTCATCTTCAGCTTGCGACATCGGCATGTATACCTGAACTATCGTTGTCGGTGTTGGTCTGCTGTCGATTCTGATTAGAACAACCCGGTCACTGAACTGTTCACAGTAACACACTCTCTGCCCTACCTTCCTATTCATAATGAATCCTACACCTGTTATACCATTTTCTGCTGCTGTTGATATTACCCGATACTCATCTGACCAGAAATCCTTGTCTTCCTTCCACTTCACTTCACTGACCCCTACTATACCTAGATTGAGCCTTTGCATTTCCCTTTTCAGATTTTCTAGTTTCCCTACCACGTTCAAGCTTCTGACATTCCACACCCCGACTTGTAGAACATTATCCTTTCGTTGATTATTCAATCTTTTTCTCATAGTAACCTCCCCCTTGGCAGTCCCCTCCCAGAGATCCGAATGGGGTACTATTCCGTAATCTTTTGCCAATGGAGAGATCATCATGACACTTCTTCAATTACAGGCCACATGTCCTGTGGACACACATTACGTGTCTTTAATGCAGTGGTTTCCATTGCGTTCTGCATCCTCATGTCGTTGATCATTGCTGATTCTTCCACCTTTAGGGGCAATTTCCCACCCCTAGGACAAGAGAGTGCCCTGAACCTCTATCCGCTCCTCCACCCTCTTTGACAAGGCCATTGGCAGAATGAGGCTGACTTCTTATGCCAGAAGTCTTCGGCCGCCAATGCTGATTATTTATCAAAATTTAGGCAGTGGCGGGGATCGAACCCGGGACCGAAGACGTGTTGATTATGAATCAAAGACGTTACCCCTAGACCACGGTAGACCGCTGGAGCATAGAGCCAAAATTTGTGGACACAAGGGCATGTCAGAGGGCAGTGGGTCCATGCAGCACCCGATGAGAGCACCAAGGAGGAGGGTGCCATCACGATCTCTGTGTTATCATCAGCCGGCAGGTCTCAGTGCAGAGGAGATGGGGCTGGATCCACTGGCGATGATGACTGAGACAATATGGCGAGGGGGCCAGTGGAAGCAGCTTGGCTGGAAAAGCAAACTGCATTAATGGACCCCAGGTCAAAGGTGGACAGGCACCTGGTGCCAGGAAATTGTAGCTCCAGGGTGCTGCACATGGAGGAGAGAGCCAATGGGATGGAGGCACCTCTACAGTGGGCAATGATGAGCTCGAGATGGAGGGTAGTAGGGTGGACTGCAGCGATGGGCGCTGCACCCATGAACAAACAGCTTCCAGCAACAAGCAGGAGCACAACTGATCAATGTGGCATGTCAACAGCCTGTAGACTGTATGCACGGCACAAAGATAGAGACCCTGGTGGCAGACAGCAGTGGCTTTTATCTACTTGTGCTGGTGACCAAACCCTTGTGCCCACTCCAGCAATCCTAGCATGAAGTGACTGGATGAACTTAACTGCAGCAGGCACTGTGCATGCTGCAGATGGTGGAGGAGTGTCTATGGTTACCTGCTGTGAAGCATCTCAGCCAGGCTCTGCTCCCCCATAGGCATGAAGCAATATGTGCTCAGAAAATGGAGAAGGGCATTATCTGGCAAAGAATCCACAACAAAATTTTAATTTGGGACTTGAATTTATGCACTAGTCATTCCACCTCACCATTTGATTAAGGGTGGAATGGTGGATCTGTAACATGACAAATGCTGTGACAGGAACAAAACAATTGAAAGGTGTGAGAAACGAACTGGGGCGCATTATTGAAAACTAAGGGACAAGGTAACCCCTCAACAGAAAAAACACTCAAAAGTGTATGAATTGTAACCTTCCCTAACATCAGTAGACATCAGATAATGTAAGGAAATGAGAAAATGTATCCACAATCTAGACCAATACGAATTCAAGCCTACATGAATGCGTTCCCATTGCTGTGATGGAGTAGGCCAGAGGGACAGAACCATCCTGACAGCTGCCTGTTGTCAGGAATACTACTCACAAGCTGTGACAAAACAGAAAATTTCACTGTAAACCCCTGGATAAAAATGTGTCTCTTAGGTAACAGTTTGTGTGCAAAACTCCCCAATGGCCCTGGTGGCAAAAGCATAGAAGATCATACAGTAACACTGTGGGAATGACTACTCTGGGAGAGAGGTCTTCTGTAGAAAACAGCAAAACACCATCAAAAACAGAGAGTCGATACCATAAGAAAAAATAGTTGCACCGGGGAGTCTGAAGCCCAACCCAACAGTTTATCTTCTCAGCCCTTTAGCACAAATCAAAGCACCTGGTGAACAACAGGTTTGGTGACAATGGCAGCTGCTATGCATGAGCTCATAATTGGGGACTGAGGTCAGCATTCCAGTATCAAGATGGAAGCAAAGCTATTCTTGATGATCAAAGTTAGGATCAGGACCCACAGGAAGGAAAGACAAGGCATCTGCAGTGGCATGTTTAGGCATAGGTCGAAAATGTATTTCATAATTGTAGTGAAACAAGAAGAGCACCCAGCATTGTAAATAGTGTGCTGCCTTGTCAGGAAAGGAAGTGGGAGTATGCCAAGAGCCTCTTTTTCCATCTGAGAGTAACAAATGGCTCTGAGCACTATGGGACTTAACATCTATGGTCATCAGTTCCCTTGAGAGTAACATTAGTGGGCCAGAATGAGAGATTTAGGGGCAAAAGTAACTGGTCGTTCATAGCCATTAGCATATTGGTGCACTAGGAGGACCATGCTGAGGCTGTACTGTTGCCAAAAATATATGCTAGTCGGGAGAGAACATAGCTAAACAAGGGACCAAGAGTAATTTGGTTTTCAATATTTGAAAAGTACGTTCACAATCTGGATTCCAGCAAAATGGTACATTCTTGCATAACAATGAGTGGGTCAAATTGGCTGCCCAACCCCCTCCCCCGCAGGAATTTATGGTAGTAGGCTATCTTCCCTAGGAAGGCCTCAAAGCTCTTTCATGGCCGAAGGGTTAGGTGTAGACATAACAACAGACATGTATTCTGGCAGAGGGTGAAACGCATTACGTGACACCTTGAACCCCAAATTAACAATATAAGGTTGAAAAAATTGACATTTTGTGAGGTTCCTAAGGACTGTAAGACAAACAACAAAGTGCACAAATTTTTCAGGCAATCAGCTGTGGAGGAGCTCATGACAACAATATCATCCCAATAGTTAATGCAACCCAGGATGGGCATGGTCAGGTGCTGTAAAAATCATGGTAAAATAGTAGAGGCAGTAGCCACATCAAAAGGAAGGCAAAAATATTGACAGAGACCAAAAGGAGTATTCAAAACCAGAACTCCCTGAGACTCTTCATCCACAGGAACATGCAGATATGCTTCAGACAAATCAATTTTCTAAAGGTACTGGACACACAGTATTTCACCAACAGTCCCTCCTCGCATGGGAGAGAATACATATGTAAGATCGACTACGCGTTGACAGTAATACTGAAGTTACTATAGAGGTGTAAGGCCATACGCTAAATAAATAAATGCTATAAATAAAATAGAAAGAAACATTCCACATGGGAAAAATATATTAAAAACAAAGATTCCATGACTTACCAAATGGGAAAGCGCTGGTAGATAGGCACAATAAACAATCACACACACAAAATTTCGAGCTTTTGCAACCCCCGGTTGCTTTGTCAGGAAAGAGGGAAGGAGAGGGAAAGACGAAAGGATGTGGGTTTTAAGGGAGAGGATAAGGAGTCATTCCAATCCCGGGAGCGGAAAGACTTACCTTAGGGGGAAAAAAGGACAGGTATACACTCGCACACACACACATATCCATCCACACATATACAGACACAAGCAGACATATTTAAAGGCAAAGAGTTTGGGCAGAGATGTCAGCCGAGGCGGAAGTGCAGAGGCAAAGATGTTGTTAAATGACAGGTGAGGTATGAGTGGCAGCAACTTGAAATTAGCGGAGATTGAGGGCTGGTGGATAACGGGAAGAGAGGATATATTGAAGTGCAAGTTCCCATCTCTGGAGTTCGGATAGGTTGGTGTTAGTGGGAAGTATCCAGATAACCCGGATGGTGTAACACTGTGCCAAGATGTGCTGGCCGTGCACCAAGGCATGTTTAGCCACAGGGTGATCCTCATTACCAACAAACACTGTCTGCCTGTGTCCATTCATGCGAATGGGCAGTTTGTTGCTGGTCATTCCCACATAGAAAGCATCACAGTGTAGGCAGGTCAGTTGGTAAATCACGTGGGTGCTTTCACACATGGCTCTGCCTTTGATCATGTACACCTTCCGGGTTACAGGACTGGAGTAGGTGGTGGTGGGAGGGTGCATGGGACAGGTTTTACACTGGCAGCGGTTACAAGGGTAGGAGCCAGAGGGTAGGGAAGGTGGTTTGGGGATTTCATAGGGATGAACCAAGAGGTTACGAAGGTTAGGTGGACGGCGGAAAGACACTCTTGGTCGAGTGGGGAGGATTTCACGAAGGATGGATCTCATTTCGGGGCAGGATTTGAGGAAGT
Organism: Schistocerca piceifrons; assembly: GCF_021461385.2. NCBI lineage: Eukaryota > Metazoa > Arthropoda > Insecta > Orthoptera > Acrididae > Schistocerca > Schistocerca piceifrons. Next base: position 434,275,444 of record NC_060145.1, on the reverse strand, counting down.
CGTATCCCTGCTGGAGAGCCACATTCAGAGTCTGATCCAGTCCCGGGAAGTATCCTTTCACAAGTGGGGCACTTTTGGGGTTCTTCTGTGAGAGGTTATGGGTCTGAGTCTGAGGAGATGAGGAAGCGGCTCTGGTTATTTGCTTCTGTATCAGGTCGGGAGGGTAGTTGCGGAATGCGAAAGCTGTTTTCAGGTTGTTGGTGTAATGGTTCAGGGATTCAGGACTGGAGCAGACTCATTTGCCACGAAGGCCTAGGCTGCAGGGAAGGGACCGTTTTATATGGTACTGTTGCTTGTTGGTGGGTTTGATGTGGACGGATGTGTGAAGCTGGCCATTGGACAGATGGAGGTCAATGTCAAGGAAAGTGGCATGGGATTTGGAGTAGGGCCAGGTGAATCTGATGGAACCAAATGGCTCTGACCACTATGGGACTTAACGTCTATGGTCATCAGTCTCCTAGAACTTAGAACTACTTAATCCTAACCAACCTAAGGACATCACACACATCCATGCCCGAGGCAGGATTCAAACCTGCGACCGTAGCAGTCGCGCGGCTCCGAACTGAGCGCCTATTTCCAACAACTTTCGTTTTATTTCCATTCCCGTTTTTTCCCATATAACCGATCACTTTTTAGCAGCTTCCCACAGGTTTAAACGTTATTATTTCTTCGTCAGACAATTGTTAGCCTCATTTTCATAATCTGCCAGCACATAACCAGTCCTTTGAATACATTTACACGCAGTTTTTTCGAAATTTTCCTGAATTTCCCCAACCTTTAACGTGTTTTGGAGGCAACACAACTACCTAACCTTTGTACTCATCGTTGTTCCCCAACCTAAGTTCAGCACAGGATCAACATAGCTCATCTCAAACCAACACTTTTTCAACGTTTTTCACTCCTTTATCTCTCCCTATATACTTTTATTTTATTATTTTCGCTTTAGTCTCATGTTATCCTTTCCACCTTCTAATACCATGTCAACCTCACACCATCCCTACAACGACCCCATTACATTTTATTTACATTCCCTCCGCAAACGTGCCTTCACCCTAGCCAGATTATGCTCCCATATTTTATTTACTCAGGCTTGTCTGACATTTGGCATTACCCCCAAAGGCCTCTCCCATCTCTGGCTGTAATCCTTCTTTCCATCAGTCCCTATACCAGTTCCAAACTGCACAATCCATAGCCCTCACCTGCCTAATCCTTCACCTATACATTGACTCAGCCAATGAACACACCCGTCAACTCCTATCCCTAATCAAAGTCCTCAGTCTTTCCTCTCCCACATCCACACCGGCTGTTCATAGCATCCTCCTACAGGCCAACCGCAAATTAGAACAGCACGCCACCCTCCACCTCAAAAAACTATCCAATCTTCTGGTTTCCCACCTCCGGAAAGGCAACTCACTCACCCTCCACAACCTTTCCAACAAACCTCAACCTCCTCTCATTGCACACAGACCCAGTCTCTCCCATCTACTCAATCTCCCACTTCCAGCTCCACTCCCCCAAACACCTCAAAATTCTAGCCAACAACAACACCCCAATTCAGTAGTTAACCTTTCCTCCAAAACTCTCTCCCAATCCGAAAGCTCTGTCCTATCCAAAGGCCTCACCTTCAGCCCCACTCCCAGACTCAACCAAACTGCCCTTGTCAAAGATTTACTGTCCTACACTCGTAGTCTCTGCTGGAAATATCACTTTGCCATGAGGAAAAATAATCCTGATCCCACTCCTAATGATCCAACTCCCCAAGACACTATCCAAATTGAACTCTGCCTGGAACAGTTCCGTCCTCCATCACAGTGGGACCCACCTCCTCTTCCTCAAAATCACCCTCCCCAAACCTTGCAGGAATTTCTCACTTCCAGCCTTGCCTCTCAATCTTTCTTGAAAAACCTTAATCCTACTCCCAACATCACCACAGCCGAAGCCCAGGCTATCCGTGATCTGAAAGCTGACCGATCCATCATCATTCTTCTGGCTGACAAGGGTTCCACGACCGTGGTACTTGATCGTCGGGAGTATGTGGCTGAGGGACTGCGTCAGCTTTCAGACAACACCACATACAAAGTTTGCCAAGGTAATTCCATTCCTGATGTCCAGGCGGAGCTTCAAGGAATCCTCAGAACCTTAGGACCCCTACAAAACCTTTTACCTGACTCCATCAACCTCCTGACCCCACAGACACCCTGCACCCCTACCTTCTACCTTCTTCCTAAAATTCACAAACCCAATCATCCTGGCCGCCGCATTGTAGCTGGTTACCAAGCCCCCACAGAACATATCTCTGCCTACGTAGATCAACACCTTCAACCCATTACATCCAGTCTCCCATCCTTCATCAAAGACACCAACCACTTTCTCGAATGCCTGGAACCCTTACCCAGTCTGTTACCCCCGGAAACCATCCTTGTAACCATTGATGCCACTTCCCTATACACAAATATCCCGCACGTCCAGGGCCTCACTGGAATGGAGCACTTCCTTTCACGCCAATCACCTGCCACCCTACCTAAAACCTCTTTCCTCGTCACCTTAGCCAGCTTCATCCTGACTCACAACTTCTTCACTTTTGAAGGCCAGACATACCAACAATTAAAGGGAACAGCCATGGGTACCAGGATGGCCTCCTTGTTTGCCAACCTATTTCTGGGTCGCTTAGAGGAAGCCTTCTTGGTTACCCAAGCCTGCCAACCCAAAGTTTGGTACAGATTTATTGATGACATCTTCAATCTGGACTCACAGTGAAGAAGAACTCCAGAATTTCCTCTCCAACCTCAACTCCTTTGGTTCCATCAGATTCACCTGGTCCTACTCCAAATCCCATGCCACTTTCCTTGACGTTGACCTCCATCCGTCCAACGGCCAGCTTCGCACATCCGTCCACATCAAACCCACCAACAAGCAACAATACCTCCATTATGACAGCTGCCACCCATTCCATATAAAACGGTCCCTTCCCTACAGCCTAGGCCTTCGTGGCAAACGAATCTGCTCCAGTCCTGAATCCCTGAACCATTACACCAACAACCCGAAAACAGCTTTCGCATCCCGCAACTACCCTCCCGACCTGGTACAGAAGCAAATAACCAGAGCCACTTCCTCATCCCCTCAAACCCAGAACCTCTCACAGAAGAACCCCAAAAGTGCCCCACTTGTGACAGGATACTTCCCGGGATTGGATCAGACTCTGAATGTGGCTCTCCAGCAGGGATATGACTTCCTCAAATCCTGCCCCGAAATGAGATCCATTCTTCATGAAATCCTCCCCACTCCACCAAGAGTGTCTTTCCGCCGTCCACCTAACCTTCGTAACCTCTTGGTTCATCCCTATGAAATCCCCAAACCACCTTCCCTACCCTCTGGCTCCTACCCTTGTAACCGCCCCTGGTGTAAAACCTGTCCCATGCACCCTCTCACCACCATCTACTCCAGTCTTGTAACCCGGAAGGTGTACACGATCAAAGGCAGAGCCACGTGTGAAAGCACCCACGTGATTTACCAACTGACCTGCCTAAACTGTGACGCTTTCTATGTGGGAATGACCAGCAACAAACTGTCCATTCGCACGAATGGACACAGGCAGATAGTGTTTGTTGGTAATGAGGATCACTCTGTGGCTAAACATGCCATGGTGCACGGCCAGCACATCTTGGCACAGTGTTACACCATCCAGGTTATCTGGATACTTCCCACTAACACCAACCTATCCGAACTCCGGAGATGGGAACTTGCCCTTCAATATATCCTCTCTTCCCGTTATCCACCAGGCCTCAATCTCCGCTAATTTCAAGTTGCCGCCACTCATACCTCACCTGTCATTCAACAACATCTTTGACTCTGCACTTCCGCCTCGACTGACATCTCTGCCCAAACTCTTTGCCTTTAAATATGTCTGCTTGTGTCTGTATATGTGTGGATGGATATGTGTGTGTGTGCGAGTGTGCAAAGATGTTTTTTCCCCCTAAGGTAAGTCTTTCCGCTCCCGGGATTGGAATGACTCCTTACTCTCTCCCTTAAAACCCACATCTTTTCATCTTTCCCTCTCCTTCCCTCTTTCCTGACGAAGCAACCGGGGGTTGCGAAAGCTCAAAATTTTGTAAATAAATAAATGCTATAGATGTGAAGTTTCCACAACAGCTTCAGAACTACAATCAGCAGAGGCTACCATTCACTAGCCATAACAGGTTGCACCACCACTAGAGATTGAAGTCTGTCCAATTCTGCTTTCACTTGATCTTTCAGAATGACATGACTAGGATGCACATGACAAAAATGAAGCTAACCCATAGATTTCAAAGAAATATGAACAGAAAAGTTCGTATCACACTCTATACCTTCCAAAAACAAGTCCAAAAACTCCCCACACAGTGTTTCCAATTAAGAATATGGTACCTGATTGGACAGAATGTGAACTGTGTCAGTGACAGAAAATTCAAATGCCTGAAATGTGTCCATCCTGAACAAGTTGTTAACATTGGCATCAGCAATCAAGAAATATGTAATGAGACAATCCACTGACTTGTAAGAGGAAGATGCTGTAAACTGTCCCAAAAGTGCAATGTTCTAATTGTTATAAATGATCAGCTTCCACATGATTGGTGTCAATGGTGGTGAACCTAAAATAAGATAGGTCTGAGAATTCAATTATGTCACTGCAGCACCTGTGTTGACCTGTAGCTGGAACACTTGGCAGAAACAATTAACCTGATAAACAGCTTGGTAGAAGTCACAAGCATGGGAGTCACACAGTTTATGTCCATGTCCATATCCTGAGCAATCTTTTGCAAATGACACATGGAGGCAATGTGGTCTTTCTTCTGGCAAGTGTTACAAGTAGCCCAGCACTAGGGAATGCCAAACATTTGTGCTGGACAAAGAGAAAGGACAAGATGGAAACAGAAAATGCTGGACTGTTGTTGTGTTGGTCACAGCTGCTTGGGCCAGCCTTGGTCTCCTTGGTGCTGGGCCGCACATTTACCACTGCCATTGCCACTACCTCTTGTCCTAGTGGGTACATCTTGTGAAACAACTGTCACACTTAATTTTGGTCACCCCCTGCCCGAGAAACTTCAGAATATTATTCTATTTGCAAAAGGCTGCCAATGGGAGGGTTTTTACAGAGTAAAGCCTTCTGGGACACTGTCTTGTCCGGAGCTAAACAGATAATTGCATTGCACACCATACAGTCTGCAAAACAACCATGATAGCCATCAATAATGAATTGACACTTACAGCAAAGGTTGTGAAGTTTGGCTGCCCAGGCCCTATATGTCTGGTTTGGTTTCTTGTGGTATCAGTAGAATTCAACTCATGCCACTATGACATGCATTCATTTGCGATGATAGTTGGACAATAAACAGCACACGTGATCAAAATCAAGAGCCATTGGTTCTTGTAAATGGGTAAGCTGACACAGTAATTGATATACCTTATGTGAAATCCATGACAGGAATAAGGCTTTGCACAAATTTGAGCCTGTCTCACCAAAAGCCAAAAAATGCTGTCTCAGCTTGTTTTTTCATATAATGTATGTGTGTGAAGCATGAATTCCCCACCTCCTCCACACTCTGCCCCCCTGCCTAAGCCACAGGCAGCCAATGTGACGGATCTAACACAAGCTTTTCAGTTTCAGAACCAAGAAACTGATACCCTACTGACAACAGCACAACAACATCTGGCTGCAAAAGCTGCATCGGCTGCACAACCACAACCGACCAACCAGCCCACCCAACAAGTGCCACTGACCATCATACCGTCATTAGGGCAATTTAAGGAAACAGAAGAGGAATGGATTGAATACTTGACTCAGTTCCAAGAACATTGTCATGTTCATCATGTTCAAGGTACTGTAAAGTTACAATATTTCCTTTTGATTGTGGGATCCCCAGTGTTCAGCTTAACACAAAACAACCGTGTCTCCTGACGAACTTGTCTATGACCAAGTAAACACTGCATTAACTAATTACTATGACCAGCTATTCCGAGTAGCTGCAGCTAGATATCAGTTCTTTTGCTTGCAGAAAAAGCTGAAACAGTTGTACCGTGAGTCATACACGGAATTAACGGGCATGACTAGGAAGTGTACATTTAAGTTTAGTTGTGGAAACTTTTACAGTGATTTAATGATCCGTGATGCAATAACATTCAATGTCCCAGATATAGAATACAGGAACAGATCTTAAAAAATCCTGATCCATCACTTTGCCAAGTACTGCAGATCTTAGAGAAATATGATTTGGATGCCATAGTGGCTGATAAGTTTGACCAGGGCCCAATTTGCCGGCTCGAGTCACCCCTTGTTTGTGGCTGCCCATGCAACCACAACAACGAGCATGTACACAGCTGCATGGACAGCCATGCAGACATCACATAACACGTGTTACAATTGTAAGAAAAAGGGGTAAGTCCAAGCAGTTAGTTTGCAATGGCACAAAAATACCAATTTTGCCCCAGAAGAAACAGGCTCATGAACATGCAGTGAATGCTGTGTTTTCAAAACCTATAACAGGTTCTGGCAAAAGTAAAATTAAGGTTGTGCCTTGTAGTCTTACCCTCCCACATATCACCAGTGTATTTTCACTCTTCTAATTAATCGTTTCATTTCAAAAGCTTGAAGAGGAGTAAGATTTACAAATAAACTTTTTTACTTATCCTCATTTTCTCTTTGTTGGCTGCAGTTCATCATATCTATGGGTAGATTCTTGAGGCTGAAATTTTTGTGTATTCCAGATGACTTGATAACAATTAAGTAAGTCTGCTGCGTAATTTCTGTTTCTATGACTTTCTTTTTTTTTTATCCCATTTTTCTATGTCACACGTCTTTACAATCTCCACTCTAAAATAGAAATTTACATTGTTATTGGCAAACATATAAACACATCCAATTCCATCGATGGCATGCCCACCACCATTACTTTCTGTGGTACTAACAATATTCCAAAGAGTTTACAAACTTTCTTGACAAAAGAAGAATCTTCACCAAGTTATATCATTATTTTGTAAATAAATTCAGAAATAAATTTACTAAATATTGTCAGATTTTGAATTAATAATAGAAATCTTAAGTATGCCAGATATTTCTTAACTTTAAATGTTTCTAAAAGAAGAGTAATTTTGACCATACATACAGTGTAAATACAAATCGATTGTAATAAATTAATTTCTTTTTATACATTTTTAGCCTGAAATATAATACATTGTACACAAAATCATATGAAATTCATGTAGTTAAACAGCTGAAATAATGTTCACCTATACAAGATTTGAAAATATTCCTGGTATCAACTTCTTCTGTTAAGAAAGGTAATGGAGGAGTGTGTCCCATTACACCCTCCTTCTCACCCTAGTGCTGTGCAATGGTGTCCTAATGAAGTATTTGTCTCATTACGAATTGCTGGCCATTGTGAGAACTTACAGTTAGACACAGGTGCCTCAGTAACTTTCCTTAATCATGCTACACACAAACAGGTAGGATCACAATGCCTTTCTAAATCTGGCAAGCAACTCACTGCTTACAACAGACCATAAATTCCAGCTTGGATGGTGTTGTTTGCCTACTACTCACAAATCTCACACTATGACAGTGAATTTTATTGTGTTGAAATCAAGAGACAGTGAGGACAAATTTGATTTAGATACCTTTGATTTGTCTGGACTTAGCATCCACTACAATGTACTTTCAGTGTCTGCTTTTGAACCAAAAGACAATGTAGCTATTTTCATAAGTAATGGGAAAAGCTAATAACTTTGTAGCACATACTACAATGAAAGGTAATGCACAGCCTAAGTTTTTCCAGGCCCGCCCCATTCCAATTGCTTTAAGAGACAAAGTAGCCAGTGAATTGAAAGAACTTCAAGATAGTGGTGTAATTGCTTCAATTCAAGCTGGTCAATAGGCAAGTCCTCTCGTTTTATTGCCTAAGCCTTTTGGTCACATTTGCATTTGTATTTACTTCAAGTCTACAGTCAGGCTGCAGATGCTAGTTGACACTTATCCATTACTTCGCCCAGAGGAACTCACGGTGCAGGGCGCTACTTTTCTAAGACAGATTTGCATGGTACCTACTTGCAAATTCCACTGGAAGAAGAATCACAGAAAGTGTTTGTTGTAAACACTCACTTAGGACTGTTCAAGTATTTGCGTTTGCCCATCAGCAATGTTCCCGCACCCTCCATTTTTCAATGTTACTTGGAACAGCTGACTGCAAAAGTGTCATTTTGTTCAAACTATCTTGATGATATTGTCTCACGTTGTACACCAGAAGAACACATTGCCAATTTGCGTACTCTTCATCAAGTGTTTTCAGAAGCAGGACTCAAGTGTCGTCTTGAAAACTGTGACTTTTTTTCAAACCAAACTACAGTACTTAGGTTGTGTGATAAACAGTCAGGGCATGCATTTGCTTGCAATCTGTGAATTGCCTGTTCCTTGCAATGTGTCAGAACTGCAGTCAGTACTAGGCAAGATGACGTAATACATTCGGTTCATACATTGTGGCCCTGCTGCACCACTTGCATCACAAAAACGTACCTTTTGTGTGGATAAAAACTGTTGAGATGCATTTCAGGAACTTAAAAATGCTTTGCTTGGTGACAGATGTCTAGCGCATTTTGACCCTGCCAAGCCAGTAGTTTTGCAACTCGACACTGTGGAATCGACACTGTACTTTTGCACAGAATTGGTGCACAGCCAGATCCATTGCTTTTGTATCAAAGTTGCTCATAAAACTCAGTGCAATTATTCTCAAATAGAAAAAGAGGCTCTCACTACGGTGTATGGTGTGATCAAATTCCTTCGCTATTTGTATGAAACTTCCTGGCAGATTAAAACTGTGTGCCCGACCGAGACTCGAACTTGGGACCTTTGCCTTTCGCGGGCAAGTGCTCTACCATCTGAGCTACCGAAGCACGACTCATGCCCGGTCTCACAGCTTTACTACTGCCAGTATCTCATCCCCTACCTTCCAAACTTTACAGAAGCTCTCCTGCAAACCTTGCAGAACTAGCACTCCTGAAAGAAAGGATATTGCGGAGACATGGCTTAGCCACAGCCTGTTGGTTTTTGAACATTTTTAAACACATTTAATATTGATTTCTGAATGAGTCATAAGTTGACTTTTGAATGCGTGTGTAGTGTACAGGATATCTCCACCAGAGAAATCCCTGTCACATATAGAAATAAAAAAATTACTGCTGACAAAAGGGGACATGGCTATATGACCTGAGCCGAATAAACCTGAATGGATGACTGCTAATCACTGTTTGTTTATGTGGTTGGTTGGGTGTGCCAGCGATAAACATTGTTACAATTATTAGCAAAGCCCACAGATTCAAACTACCAGAATGTAAATAAGTGACTAACAGGAGTAACAGTTGAGAAAGAGTACATATTATCTTCTAAGTGTATCCAAGAAAATGGAATTTTGACAGAAAATTTTTGCCAGAATGCTATAATACTAAGGGCCAGTTGTACAGTCCCCAGTTAGCAGTCCCTTAAGTCCTATCTTGGAATGGCACAGAAAACATGTGCGTACATGTTATATCTACATCTATACTCTGCAAAGCACTGTGAGCTGCATGGCAGAGGGTACGTTCCATTGCACCACTTTTTAGGGTTTCTTCCTGTTCCATTCACATATGGAGCACACGAAGAATTATTGTTTGAATGCCTATGTGTGTGCAGTAATTATTCTAATCTTATCCCTCACAATCCCTATGTGAGCGATATGTAGGGGGATGCAGTATATTCCTAGTGTAATCATTTAAAGGCAGTTCTTGAAACTTCGTTGTCGTGGTAGTTTACATCTATCGCCAAGAGTCTTCCAGTTCAGTTCCTTCAGTATCTCTGTGACATTCTCCCATGAATTAAACAAACCTGTGACCATTTGTGTTGCCCTCCTCTGTATACGTTCAATATACCCTGCTAGTCCTATCTGGAATGGGTCCCATACACTTGAACAATATTATAGAACTGGCTGCACATGTGATTTGTAAGCAATCTCCTTTGTAGACTTTCCCAATACCAATAAATCGAAGACTACCATCTGCTTTACCCATGAATGAATCTATGTGATCATTCCATTTCATATCCCTACAAAGTGTAACACTCAGGCATTTGTGTGAATTTGCCGATTCCAACAGTGACTCATTGATATTATTGTCATAAGATACTACATTTTTGTCATTTTGTGAAGTACAAAATTTTGCATTTCTGAACATTTAGAGCAAGTTGCCAATCTCTGTACCACGTTTAAATCTTATCAAGATCTTACTGTTATGTCTGCTTGTGTCTGTATATGTGTGGATGGATATGTGTGTGTGTGTGCGAGTGTATACCCGTCCTTTTTCCCCCTAAGGTAAGTCTTTCCGCTCCCAGGATTGGAATGACTCCTTACCCTCTCCCTTAAAACCCAAATCCTTTCGTCTTTCCCTCTCCTTCCCTCTTTCCTGATGAAGCAACTGTTGGTTGCGAAAGCTAGAATTTTGTGTGTATGTTTGTGTGTCTATCGACGTGCCAGCGCTTTCGTTTGGTAAGTCACATCGTCTTTGTTTTTTGAATATTTACACAGCTTCTTTCAACAGTACCTGCATCATAGATACCTGCATCATCTGCAAAAATCCTGATATTACTATTTATATTGTCTGCAAGATCATTAATACACAATATGGACGACGAGGGTCCCAACACACTTCACTGGGGCACACTCAAAGTTACTTCTACATGTGATGATGACTCTCCATTTGAAATAACATGATGTCTTCCCTATCAAAATGTCTTCAATTCAGTCACAACTTTCACTTGATACTGCATATGATAGTACTTTTAACAATAAGCATAGATGTGGAACTGGGTCAAATGCTTTTCAGAAATCAAGAAATACTGCATCTACCTGAATGCCTTGACGTGAAGCTTTCAGTATATTGTGTGAGAACAGTGCAAGGAGGGATTCACATAATCGATGTTTTCTAAATCCGTGCTGATTGGCAATGAGAAGGTCATTCTGTTCAAGATACCTCACCATGTTTCAGCTTAGAAAATGTTCTAAGATTCTACAAAAAATCACTGAGTGAGGTGGCGCAGTGGTTAGCACACTGGACTCACATTTTGGAGGACAAGGGCTCAAACCCACGTCTGGCCATTCTGATTTAGGTTTTCCGTGATTTCCCTAAATCAGTTTAGGCAAATGCCAGGATGGTTCCTTTGATAGGGCACGGCTGACTTCCTTCCCCATCCTTCCCTAACCCAAAGGGGCCAATGGCCTTGCTGTTTAGTCTCAACCCCGAAATCAATCAGCCAACCAATCTACAAAAAATCAATGTCAAGGATACTGGATAGTAGTTTTGTGGATCACTTCTACTACCCTTCTTGTAGACAGGTGTGACCTGTGCCTTTTTCCAAGAACTGGGCACAGTTTTTTGTTAGAGGGATCTATGATAGATTATAGTTACAAGAGGGCTAACTCAGTCGCAAATTCAGTATAGTATCTGACAGGGATTCCATCGGGGCCTGGAGATTTGTTCAATTTCAACAATATCAGCTGTTTCTCAACAGCACTGATACTTATGCTTATTTCATTCATCTTTTCAGTGGTATGAGGATTAAATTGTGGTAATTCTCCAGCATTTTCCTTTATAAAGAAACATTTGAAAATGAAGTTGAGCATTTCAGCTTCTGCTTTAACACCCTCATTTTCAGTTCCTGTCTCAACCTCTTGTGACTGTACACTAACTTTGGTGCCACTAACGGCCTTCATATATGACCAAAATTTCTTTGGGCTTTGTGAAAGACCACTTGACAATACTCTGCTGTGATAGTCATTGAAGCCATAATGCATTGCACTCCCGACAGCCGAACACATTTCATTCAGCATCTCTCCATTAATAGCCCTATGCTTTGTTTTACACCTATTATGCGATAACCTCTGCTTCTTTAAAAGATTTTTTCCTGTGACTGTATAACATGGAGGGTCCCTCCCATTATGAACTGTTCTACTGAGCACGTATCTATCCAGTGCATGGTCAATTATCCTTTTAAACTTGAGCCAGAGTTCCTGTACATGCTCCTGCCCTGTGCTGAAAGTTTCAAGTTCCTCACTGAGATATGTCACTACTGATTTTTTATCTAGTTTGCTGAACATACATATCTTTTTGCTTGTGTTAGTTGTCCTTTGTACTTTGGTCATCACTGTTGCAACAACAGCATCATGACCACTGATACCAGTTTTGATGTGGACATCCTCAAAGAGATCAGATCTATTTGCTGCTATTAGATCTGATACATTTTCACCATGAATGGTGTTCCTAACCATCTCTTCTAGGTAGTTTTCAGAGAAGGCATTTATTTTTGTTTCACATGAAACTGATATTTTCCCAACTAATTGTTGGATGATTAAAGTCTCCACCAATGATTGCAGTATAATTGGGGAACTTACGTACAAGTGAACTGAGATTTTCTCTAAAGTTTTCAGTTACATCAGGAGATGAGTCTGGTGGGTATAGAAGGATCTAATAATCATTTTATGTCCATCCCTGGTACTGAGTCTTCTCCAAACAATCTCACATGCAGTTTCAATTTCTACCTCGGTGGATTTGAGTTTCTTGTCTACTGCAACAAAAACACCATGTCCATTTCCCATTTGCCTATCCTTTCGATATACACTCAAATTTTCCCCAAAAATCTCATGGCTATCACTTTCAGGTTTCAACTACCTTTCTGTATCTAGTTTTATGTGAGCTTCACCACTAACTGGTGAACAAATGCAGTGATTCTGGCAAAATTAGTCAAGTAAACCGGAAAATAAATTTTGACAATGGCAGAAATAGTTACAGAATCAGTGATGACAAGATTGTTTGTTAGAATGAGGAAGGAGAAGAAACTGGAACATCACACAAATTATATTGAAGAATACGATGATTCCAAATTTATACAAAAATTTAGTACTACTACTACTACTTTTTGATCTCATACTTGAGAAACTGAAGCATATGAATGAAATGTGAAACTATTTCCTAACATAAAACCTTTTGCTTGTAGTAGGCCTAATAGGCATTTGCTATTAGTATTTGTGAATTATATTCTGTTGTGTTATTGATGTAAATGAGGTAGATAAAAATGAGCATTTGTTAAAAGAAAGGCCTCTTTCATTTTACCTAGCACACAGTGACAAAATAGACATAATCAAATCAATAAACTACACCAATCTCAGCTACTATTCGTATTAACAGCTTTTTCAGTATCAGACGACATTTTGATTTTTCATGTAACAAAAGTTTGATGAACTTTGATGATGTAGTAAATTCTTTCACAGAAAGGAAGGAACCCCATGTAAAGCTGTAGCAAGAGAAGAGAGAAAAAAATGCTGGACGCTAAGGATTGAAGAAATGTGTACTCTTGTCTTTAGTGTCTTTATGTGTCCTATATTTAATTTTATGTCACACAAAAGAGAAAGTTAATAGCTAATAGGCAATAAAGATTCAAATTTTCTGAAGATTTCTTATTCTTCCTCTCGCAAATAATCACACCCAGTACTAATTGTGAGTTTTTTTTAAAAGGGGGGGGGGGGGGGGGGGGATGGGGGTTTGGATGTCAAACCAGCCGACTGAGAGCAGGAGAGACGCTACAGGACATTTTAATTTTCACTGTCTACAATATAAGTTTGATGGCTTCCATTGCAAAATATACATGTTTGAATTGCACACATCGAAATACAGTGACGTGCAATAGAACAATAGAAGAATACTGTTTGAAGGGTGTGGCACTATGATTTGGCACACTTTAGACCAAATCATATGTCTTAACACTTTCACCTAACATTACTGCTGGATATATTTCGTAAACCACATCAAATACTGACAAATCTAGTGTAATTGGTTAATACAAACCATAAAAAAATGCACGGAAGTATGTTTTTTAACACAAACCTACATTTTTTTAAATGGAACCCCGTTAGTTTTGTTAGCACATCTGAACATATAAACAAATACGTAATCAGTGCCGTTTGTTGCATTGTAAAATGTTAATTACATCCGGAGATATTGTAACCTAAAGTTGACGCTTGAGTACCACTCCTCCACTGTTCGACTGTGTGTATCGGAGAGCACCGAATTACGTAGGGATCCAAAGGGAACGGTGATGGACCTTAGGTACAGATGAGACTGGAACAGCACATTACGTCCACATGCTAACACCTTTTTACTGGTCTTTTTCACTGACGCACACGTACATTACCATGAGGGGTGAGGTACACGTACACACGTGGTTTCCGTTTTCAATTACGGAGTGGAACAGAGTGTGTCCCGACATGTCAGGCCAATAGATGTTCGATGTGGTGGCCATCATTTGCTGCACACAATTGCAATCTCTGGCGTAATGAATGTCGTATACGCCGCAGTACATCTGGTGTAATGTCGCCGCAGGCTGCCACAATACGTTGTTTCATATCCTCTGGGGTTGTAGGCACATCACGATACACACGTTACATGATGGCCACCACATTGAACATCTACTGGCCTGACATGTCGGGACACACTCTATTCCACTCCGTAATTGAAAACGGAAACCACGTGTGTACGTGTACCTCACCCCTCATGGTAATGTACATGTGCGTCAGTGAAAAAGACCAGTAAAAAGGTGTTAGCATGTGGACGTAATGTGCTGTTCCAGTCTCTTCTGTACCTAAGGTCCATCACCGTTCCCTTTGGGTCCCTACGTTATTTGGTGCTCTCCAATACACACGATCGAACAGCGGAGTAGTGGTACTCAAGCGTCAACTTTAGGTTACAATATCTCCGGATGTAATTAACATTTTACAATGCAACAAACAGCACTGATTACATATTTGTTTATATGTTCAGATGTGCTAACAAAACTAACGTAGTTCTATTTAAAAAAACGTAGGTTTGTGTTAAAAAACATACTTCCGTACATTTTTTTATGGTTTGTATTAAACAATTACACTAGCCCCTCTCCTCACGTTCGGTCTGTGGAATCGGTTTGTCAGTATTTGATGTGGTTTACGAAATATATCCAGCGGTAACGTTAGGTGACACACACACACATATACATATATATATATAAAACCATCATTTAATAAATGAGTTCACCATTAAACAGATGAGGCCAGGGGCTTTCCTGGTGAACACGGCACGTGGTGGCCTCGTCGATGATGATGCCTTGCCTACAGCACTAAAGCAAGGTCGCATACATGCTGCAGCACTTTTGATCCTTTGATGTTCATGAGAATGAACCATATAATGTATTCCAAGGTCCACTGAAAGACACACCGAACTTGCTGTGTACACCTCATGCAGCATTCTACTCGGATGTGTCATGCACAGAACTGCGCGAGATGGCAGCCAGTGAAATAAGGCGGGCTATCGTTGGACGTATTCCTGACTGCCTACGCAATTGTGTGAATAAGGAATACTTCCTGGGAGGGACAGCTGCCACTGCCGCAGGTTACGCAGATGGCATGAATGGTGGTTATTACACTGGAGCACTGCCTGTGCAGCAGGCACACTCAACAACACCACACGACCAGGTGCCACACTCAGTAGCAGCTGGTGCTGGTGGCGGCGTGGCAGGTGCAGGAGCAGGTGCTGTCCCTGGCCTTCCTCACAGTATATTCCATCAAAAAAAATGAGGACCGATGATAACGTAACAAATCGCTTCACAAGCACACTCTTGCCTCTGAGTACACCAGACCCATCTAACCACCATTCACAGAAGCCAGAGCCGTCAGAAGTGCATTAACAGGGTACACCCTGAAAATGCTCCCACAGGCCCAGCAAAGAAGAAACTTATCCTACGAGGAGGAAAAAATTCATGTCTTTGTTGATTTTTTTAATTGAATGTTTAAGGAAAAACCAGAAGTTAACGATTTTTCCCATCTCCTGTACAGTATCGCCTTCAGAAGAATGAGGAGTTTACAGGAGCCATATTAACATTCACATCTTCATATCTACTGGTGATACAGCATATTCTTTATTCTGAGTGTGTGTGAGTGGAAGAAACTGGTGAACCAAAAGTGGCCAGACTTTTGATCTGTGACTTGTAGGAAAGGGTTGAATGTTAGACATACAGATGTAGCCCTGGTGTTCCTCCATTTTCTGCTACCTGGGTGTTCCAGCACTGGAAAACTTAAATAAGTTCGCATTTTCTACATAAGGAATACAACACAGTATTGTTTCTGCAGTTTCAGATATTAAATCTGTAAATCATTCTAATTGCTTGTCATGTTTGGACAGTGCAATTTGATATATGTACATATTGCAATGTCTGTGTTGGACAGTGATAAAGAGGGATTCTGACACATCACTTAGTATAAAATTAAGATGAGAAGTTCTCTGAGAAATAGTAGTAAGAGTGGTAAGACAGAAATAATGGATTTTTATTGTAATAATTCAGCTTTAGTTGTAAATGAACAACATTCATTTTGAGGAGGCACATTTTTTAATGGTTTGAAGAAATTGTTCTTGAGATGCTCCACTTCATCTACTTTCTGTTTAATAAGAATGAAGACATGCTTATTCAGCATTGCCTCCATGAAGCATTATTATCGAAGACAGATGCAGTAGCGTGGCAATTGGAACCATAAGTGTAAAGATTTTCTCATGTATGTATAGTTTCTGCATTTATATTTGCAAATGTACATTTTGTTCTTCTCACATTTGTGTTTTCAGGTAGTAAAATGTGCATCTGTTTTTGATAAACTGTTCACACATCAGCTGCTGTTGAGTAAAAGGCAACACTATACTTCTCATGGTTTCAGTGTTTGAGCATTTATAAAAAAATAGTCTAGATCTCTCAATAATGTTTGTTAAATACTTTTGACGAATTCTGTGGTGTAGAGAACCAAATTTATTACCAAAATGCTGAAATAAGGATTTTATTGCATGTGGAAACTGTGCAATACTGCTTTTGTTCATTTGGATATTGGTAAAAAGTACATGAATTTTTAGAATACAGTTTTTTTGTTTTGTTTTAAGATAGATCAGTTGTGAATCATATTAAACCATTTCTGAAACCCCACATTTAAAAGTTGTGCATGTGTATACTGCGAAAAATTCAAAAGTACTGTTTAGTTCCATTTTGTGAAACTACCAGATTTTGAATAGTGCCACTTAAGTATTGAAGAGTTATCACTAAATGAGCTGTCATTTGTTTTTGTAGCCATCATAAAAAGTAAATATCAGTCGAATGAAATAACTCTTCAAATAAAATTAATTTCAATCTAATTTTAGTGCCCAAGTAGTAATAAATATGGGGTTTCACAACTGTAGCAATTTTAGTGACATTTTTGTATCACTTATATGCCCAAATATAATTAACTTTATTTCTAAATCTTAAGGGTGTTTTTTTTAATCATTGGTCCCAATTTTTGTTGTTGTTGTCCTGTTTACAGTGTTGCTAACTTACATTTGTCTGCCTGTTGAAAACGTAGTGACCTTAAGTTTTTGCAACACAAATTGTATGTCGCTTGTTACACTGTAGGCACACACTTAGAACTGGTGAAAGAGAACTTTCGTGAGCTATAAGAAATTGCTTACAAATTGAGAGACGCAGAAATTAATGACACTTCTCCATACTTGTTACTTATCTTTTACCAACAGTTGTAGATACTGTTAAATACTATTCTCAGTTAAAAGATAGTCCACTCTATAATGCCCAAAATTTTAGCAAATTAAAAACACCTGGGCCTAATTATTTCAAACTGCCATGTCACAGCACTTGTTAAATAAAAAGTGAGAACATCAGATTATATTCATTGAGTTCACTTCAGCAAGCAACAAACCACTGTCAGCTTCAATTATCATTATTGTTTTTTTTAATGTGATGTGTGGCACTCTAAAAAGAAAGATGATGTAACTTACCAAATGAAAGCGTTGGTATGTTGATAGACACACAAACACACACACAAAATTCAAGCTTTCGCAACCCACAGTTGCTTCATCAGAAAAGAGGGAAGGAGAGGGAAAGACGAAAGGATGTGGTTTTTAAGGGAGAGGGAAAGGAGTCATTCCAATCCCGGGAGCGGAAAGCCTTACCTTGGGGGAAAAAAGGACAGGTACACACACACACACACACACACACACACACACACACACACACACACACACACACACACACATATATCCATCAGCACATATACAGACACAAGCAGACGTATGTAAAGGCAAAGAGTTTGGGCAGAGATGTCAGTCGAGTTGGAAGTACAGAGGCAAAGATGTTGTTGAATGACAGGTTAGGTATGAGTGGCGATAACTTGAAATTAGCAGAGGTTGAGGCCTGGTGTGTAACGGGAAGAGAGGATATATTGAAGGGCAAGTTCCCATCTCCGGAGTTCTGACAGGTTGGTGATAGTGGAAAGTATCCAGATAACCCGGACGGTGTAACACTGTGCCAAGATGTGCTGGCTGTGCACCAAGGCATGTTTAGCCACAGGGTGATCCTCACTACCAACAAACACTGTCTGCCTGTGTCCATTCATGTGAATGGTCAGTTTGTTGCTGGTCATTCCCACATAGAAATGTTTTGATTTGGGAAGTTCAGGTAGGATATAGAAGATGAATGTAAACATGTTTAACCAATTAGTTTTATTATCACATAATTATCAATTTTATGTTTATCTAATGCGTTAAATGACAAATTGTTGCAAACAAATGTTTCTTAACATCACTGGGTAAAATGGCCCTTTGTAGAAACTTCCACTGTGATACCAGCACTACATACTAAACATAGCATTCACCTCTCATGCTCAAAGTGATGCCCATTGGCTTGCATACTTAGGGTCACTCTGTAGATGAAGGATGCCCTACTTTGTGCTACTGTTTTCTCTTTGATAGCTGTACAAGCATCAATAATGTGTTGCTTCATGTCCTCTGGAGTTGTTGGTTCATGTTGGTAAACAGCATCCTTCACTGCTCCCCAAAGAAAATAATCCAGCGGTGTAAGGTCCGGAGATCGGGCAGGCCACCTAACTGGGCCACCTCGTCCAATCCACCTACCAGGGAACTTACGGTTCAGAAGTCGTCGTGCTCATAAGGCGTTATGTGCAGGGCATCTGTCATGCTGATACCACATGACCATTCTCCGGTTCAGAGGTACGGTGTCCAAGAGAACAGGAAGATTGTGTCGTATAAATCTGGAATATTGTCTGCCATTTATAAAGAAAGGTCCGATAATGGTATTCCATTTTGGATTGTCTGCTGACCAATAATGCATATTCCTCATATTGACAATTCCTTTGTTGGAGAATGATACCTCGTCGGTAAAGAGAACATCTGCAAAAAAATTTGGATTAGTCAGAAGTTTTTGCTGAGCCCACCGACAAAATGTTACCCTATTGCGGAAGTCATTTCCATGAAGATCCTGGTGTAAATGAACATGGTAAGAATGAAATTTATGATGTTTAAGAATACACTGTGCACTTGATTTCGAGACACCAACTTCACGTTCAATTTGACGTGTGCTGATTTGAGGATTCACAGCTATGGTAGCAAGCACAGCAACTTCAGCACGTTCATCTGTGTGTGTTCTAGGACGATGTCGAGGTCTTGGATTTAAGCATCCCGTTTCATGTAGACGAGATGTGAGACAACCAAACATCCGGCGCGAAGGCGATGGCTTGTCAGGGAATCGTCTTCTGTACAATCCTGTGTGTGTGCGAGTGTATACCCGTCCTTTTTTCCCCCTAAGGTAAGTCTTTCTGCTCCCGGGATTGGAATGACTCCTTACCCTCTCCCTTAAAACCCACATCCTTTCGTCTTTTCCCTCTCCTTCCCTCTTTCCTGATGAGACAACAGTTTGTTGCGAAAGCTTGAATTTTGTGTGTATGTTTGTGTGTCTGTCGACCTGCCAGCACTTTCATTTGGTAAGTCACATCATCTTTGTTTTTAGGTGTGTGTATATATATATATATATATATAATGGAAGGAAACATTCCACGTGGGAAAAATTATATATAAAAACAAAGATGAGATGACTTACCGAACAAAAGCGCTGGCAGGTCGATAGATACACAAACAAACACAAACATACACACAAAATTCAAGCTTTCGCAACAAACTGTTGCCTCATCAGGAAAGAGGGAAGGAGAGGGGAAGACGAAAGGAAGTGGGTTTTAAGGGAGAGGGTAAGGAGTCATTCCAATCCCGGGAGCGGAAAGACTTACCTTAGGGGGAAAAAAGGACAGGTATACACTAGCACACACGCACATATCCATCCACACATACAGACACAAGCAGACATATATATATATATATATATATATATATATATATATATATATATATATATATATATATATATATATATATATATATAATGGAAGGAAACATTCCACGTGGGAAAAATTATATATAAATACAAAGATGAGGTGACTTACCGAACAAAAACGCTGGCAGGTCGATAGACACACAAACAAACACAAACATACACACAAAATTCAAGCTTTCGCAACAAATTGTTGCCTCATCAGGAAAGAGGGAAGGAGAGGGGAAGACGAAAGGAAGTGGGTTTTAAAGGAGAGGGTAAGGAGTCATTCCAATCCCGGGAGTGGAAAGACTTACCTTAGGGGGAAAAAAGGACAGGTATACACTCGCACACACGCACATGTCTGTATGTGTGGATGGATATGTGCGTGTGTGCGAGTGTATACCTGTCCTTTTTTCCCCCTAAGGTAAGTCTTTCCACTCCCGGGATTGGAATGACTCCTTACCCTCTCCTTTAAAACCCACTTCCTTTCGTCTTCCCCTCTCCTTCCCTCTTTCCTGATGAGGCAACAATTTGTTGCGAAAGCTTGAATTTTGTGTGTATGTTTGTGTTTGTTTGTGTGTCTATCGACCTGCCAGCGTTTTTGTTCGGTAAGTCACCTCATCTTTGTTTTTTTTTATATATATATATATATATATATATATATATATATATATATATATATATATATATATATATATATATATATATATATATATATAAATAAATAAAAAAACAAAGATGATGTGACTTACCAAATGAAAAAGCTGGCAGGTCGACAGACACACAAACAAAAGAGAAAATAAGACGACAGGAAAGATTTCGAAATGCAACAGCGACAATAACAAACGTAATTGTTGAGTTCAAATTAATGATATGGTTATAATAAAGGGAAACATTCCACGTAGGAAAAATATATCTAAAAACAAAGATGATGTGACTTACCAAATGAAAGTGCTGGCAGGTTGAGACACACACAAAAATATATATATAATAGAGGGAAATATTCCACGTGGGAAAAATATATCTAAAAAGAAAGAAAGAAAGATGATGAAACTTTCATCATCTTTCTTTTTTTATATATATATATATATATATATATATATATATATATATATATATATACTATCTGGTTTTTGCCCCAGTTTGGAAATATCGTACATCCAGGGTTGATAATCTGTACTATCTCAATATTGTGTAGTTTAACTATTTATTCCATTTAATATTGTCCATTATGTAAAGTGAAATTTACAATGTTAAAAAGCACTTTTCCTCTGCAAGTGGATTGAAGTGGAGTGTACCTTTGCTTATAATGTTTGGTCACCTCAGAACATCCCTTGCATACACTAGTCATTTGTTTCCTGAAGATGGCTCAATAAGAAAAAAACTAGTTAGAAATAAACAAAAATCAGGAGAACAAAAACAGTTTACCTATTAACCATGGTTCTCATGGACAAAAGCGATTATGTTGACCAAGTGAAACAACTCCTCACAACCAGTATTCTTACCATATCCTCACCAAAGAGCCCACCAAAAGCCTTATGTGAAGAAATTAAAAACTTAACCAAGACCTGCAAAAACATAATACCTGAAGCTATATATTTGATAATCAGGAACTCAGTCACCCCTAACTGTGTAAAGTTCCTAAATTAAACAGGGAGGGCCAATCTTTATGACCCCTTACGCCAACCTAAATAACACCAAATTACAAAATTACAAAAGCATTACACATCTGTGTCAAAACCAAAACAAAATTTAAATCTTAGTTTGGAATTATAAATTCAGTGATGCTCATCAGCAAAATTAAAGAGTTCCCTATTCCAGATAGTGCAAAATGAATATGTTTTGATGTTAACAATTTATTCACAAACATACCAGCCAAAGAATGCCTCAAAATTTAGACAAAACTACTGTACAGAGCAGGTGTAAACCCTGTACAAGTAGAAGACATAAGAGTTTCACAAAACAAAATTATTTTCAGTTCGAAAGTACTCTCCCTCAGTGATATTGGTAAATATGTGCAGATGATGTACTGTGTCTATGGACTGGTACCAAAAGATGATTGAACACATTCCTAAACTCACAATACAAAAATATAAAGTTCACCATGGAGATTGGTGAAAAATCCATTAATTTCTGAGGCTTCAACATACATATCACTACAAATATACATATTTTCCAAATTTATAGAAAACCCACAACAGACATGGTTATACCTTTATGTTCACAACAAACAATAACAACAAATATGCTGTTTTGCATTCCTTGATGCATCATCTTACATCCATACCAATCTCAAAACATAATTTCCAAACAGAGACACCATTAAATTATACATTATACTGAGTGCACTATCCAAAAATTACCTCGAGCAATTAAACAGAGAACTGACTCAAGGAGATAACATCTTGGACCTACTGATAACAAACAGACCTGAACTTTTCCACTCTGTAAGTGCAGAACAGGAAATCAGTGATCTAAGGCCGTTGCAGCATCCCTGAATATGGAAGTAAATAGGAACATAAAAAAAGGTAGGAAGGTTTATCTGTTTAGCAAGAGTAATAGGAGGCAGATTTCAGACTACCTAACAGATCAAAATGAAAATTTCTGTTCCGACACTGACAATGTTGAGTGTTTAAGGAAAAAGTTCAAGGCAATCGTAAAATGCGTTTTAGACAGGTACGTGCCGAGTAAAACTGTGAGGGATGGGAAAAACCCACTGTGGATCAACAACAAAGTTAGGAAACTACTGCGAAAGCAAAGAGAGCTTCACTACAAATTTAAACGCAGCCAAAACCTCTCTGACAAACAGAAGGTAAACGATGTCAAAGTTAGCGTAAGGAGGGCTATGCATGAAGCATTCAGTGAATTTGAAAGTAAAATTCTATGTACCGACTCGACAGAAAATCCTAGGAAGTTCTGGTCTTATGTTAAATCAGTAAGTGGATTGAAACAGCATATCCAGACACTCTGGGATGTTAATGGCATTGAAACAGAGGATGACACGCGTAAAGTTGAAACACTAAACACCTTTTTCCAAAGCTGTTTCACAGAGGAAGACAGCACTGCAGTTCCTTCTCTAAATCCTCGCACGAACGAAAAAATGACTGACATCAAAATAAGTGTCCGAGGAATAGAAAAGCAACTGCAATCACTCAATAGAGGAAAGTCCACTGGCCCTGAGAGGATACCAATTCTATTCTACACAGAGTATGTGAAAGAACTTGCCCCCCTTCTAACAGCCGTGTACAGCAAGTCTCTAGAGGAACGGAAGGTTCCAAATGATTGGAAATGAGCACAGGTAGTTCCAGTTTTCAAGAAGGGTTGTCAAGCAGATGCGCAGAACTATAGGCCTATATCTCTGACATCAAACTGTTGTAGAATTTTAGAACATGTTTTTTGCTCGCGTATCATGTCATTTCTGGAAACCCAGAATCTACTCTGCAGGAATCAACATGGATTCTGGAAACAGCGATCGTGTGAGACCCAACTTACTTTATTTGTTCATGAGACCCAGAAGATATTAGATACAGGCTCCCAGGTAGATGCCATTTTCCTTGACTTCTGGAAGGCATTCAATACAGTTCCGCACTGTCCCCTGATAAACAAAGTAAGAGCCTACGGAATATCAGACCAGCTGTGTGGCTGGATTGAAAATTTTTTAGCAAACAGAACACAGCAGGTTGTTCTCAATGGAGAGATGTCCACAGGCGTTAAAGTAACCTCTGGCATGCGACAGGGGAGTGTTATGGGACCATTGCTTTTCACAATATATATAAATGACCTAGTAGATAGTGTCGGAAGTTCCATGTAGCTTTTTGCAGATGATGCTGTAGTATACAGAGAAATTGCAGCATTAGAAAATTGCAGCAAAATGCAGGAAGGTCTGCAGCGGATAGGCACTTGGTGCAGGGAGTGGCTACTGACCCTTAACATAGACAAATGTAATGTATTGCAAATACATAGAAAGAAGGATCCTTTATTTTATGATTACATGATAGCGGAACAAACACTGGTAGCAGTTACTTCTGTAAAATATCTGGGAGTATGCATACGGAATGATTTGAAGTGGAATGATCATATAAAATTAATGGTTGGAAAGGTAGGTGCCAGGTTGAGATTCATTGGGAGAGTACTTAGAAAATGTGGTTTATCAACAAAGGAGGTGGCTTACAGAACACTTGTTTGACGTACACTTGATTATTGCTCATCAATGTGGGATCCATACCAGGTCGGGTTGACAGAGGAGATGGAGAAGATCCAAAGAAGAGCAACGCGTTTCGCTACAGGGTTATTTGGTAAGCATGATAGTGTTACGGAGATGTTTAGCAAACTCAAGTGGCAGACTCTGCAAGAGAGGCACTCGCATCGCAGTGTAGCTTGCTGTCCAGGTTTCGATAGGGTGTGTTTCTGGATGAGATATTGAATGTATTGCTTCCCCCTACTTATACCCCCTGAGGAGATCACGAATGTAAAATTAGAGAGATTCGAGCGCGCACGGAGGCTTTCCGGCAGTCATTCTTCCCGCAAACCCTACGCGACTGGAACAGGAAAGGGAGGTAATGACAGTGGCACGTAAAGTGCCCTCTGCCACACACCATTGGGTGGCTTGCAGAGTATAAATGTAGATGTAGATGTAGATGTAGATGTAGACGTAGATGTAGATGTAGATGTAAATGTATTGCAACCAACAATGGCTATATCCATGACCTAACTGACAATTTTCCACATAAGAAACAAAGAAGAAAAATGTTGCCCTACATATAAGTCTCCTGTGCCACAATAGTCATATCTAAAACCAACTAGTGTATTATCCCTCATCTAGGAAAGCTATCTGATAAATTAGTCAAAACTCTAAAATTCTGCAACTATACCATAAAACTTCAATTTATGTAAGAGGCACTGTAGCTCATATCTTATTCAACAGCAAGGACAAAACAGATTTATTAAATAACAGTGGTGTTTGTAAAATAACTTACAATGGCTGCAACAAACTGTAAAAGGTGATTAAAATAGAAAGGACAGATTTTATTTGTTTATTACATATAAATGATAAAAGATAGAAACACATTGCACATGTTACTGGTTTAAAGTTTTGACACAGCTGCACTGTTGTTTCTTTGTAGCAACATGGTGTCTACACTGCAAGAGAAATCATTTTGGGTGTTGGAATTTGCACGAAGTCAATCAATTGTTCAGGCGCAACATGTGCTCTGCTGTGGATTCAGCAAGGAGTCACCTCTGCACAAACAGATTTATGACACACATAGAAAATTCTTGGAAGTTGATTGCATATGCAGAGGAATGAGCACTTGTGAGTCATGCATGTCTGATGAAAATATCGCACAGTGGAAAATCCAGGATGGAATAATGACAGTATTGTGAAAAGGAAAGATTGATACTCACCATATAGAGAAAACATTGAGTCACAGAAGGCACACCAAAATATTACTAAACATGTGAGTTATCAGTCAAAAGCTTTTCTTCTAAAGTAGACAACACACATAAATTAATGCAAGTACAACACACACACACACACACGTCCACTGTCTCCGGCCACCACATGTTCAGTGTTTTTTGTGTACCTGTCTGTGACTCAACATCTTCTCTATATGGTGAGTAGGAATCTATCCTTTTCATACTACTGTGATGAAAATGTTAAGCGTATTTGAGGTGCATTCACATGGAGAGATCAGAAGACCTCAAGATGGACAGACCAGGAACTTCAAACAATGGTGTGGCATGTTCTGAAATGACATTGCATAGGAAGTCTTACAAGTTGCAGTTACTGTAGCAGTTGTGTCCTAATAACCGTAACAGAAAGTATCAATTTTACATTTCAGTTCCCAGGATATTGCAGAGGACATTATTTCTAAATGACTCATCTTTTTGGATGAATTGATGTTTATCTATGGGTAAAGTTAACCACTATAATGTAAGAATTTGTGGGTCACAAAATCCTGGCACCATTATCTAACATGAAAGAGGCTCACTGAAACTGAAGGTGTGTTGTACCATTTCTGTTCATGAAGTTTGTGGACATTTCTTTTTTGAGAAGAAAACTGTGACAGGAATGTCATATCTGGTCATGCTGAAAAATTGGTTGTTTCTTTAACTTCACAAAGATTCAAATGATTTCATTTTCATTCATGATGGCGCCCTGCCTCTCTTTCACCATAAGGTACACTGTTATCTTAAAAACACCGTCACACATGGTTATATTGGAAGAGATGGACAACAAGGTCTTGTTCATTGTCTTTGTTCTCCCAGGTCACCAGACCTCATAGTTTGTGACTTTTATCTGTGGGGTTACATAAAAGACAAAGTCTTTTTCCCACTTATGGCACCTACTCTTCAAGATCTGAGAAACTGAATTGTTGATGCTGAGCTGCCAATTTAATAAACAGGGACCTGTTGATTTGTGTGTGGAATGAAGTGGACTAATGTTTTGTTGTTTCTTGAACAGTGCATGGTGCTCATGTTGAGAGTGCAGTGTAGTGTAGTGTCTGAGCTAACATAAAACTTTGAATTTTCCTCTATCCAGTCACATGTGCAATGTGTTTCTATCTTTCACAGTTTGTCTATAATGTTGTTGTTGCTGTTGTCTTCAGTCCTGAGACTGGTTTGATGCAGCTCTCCATGCTACTCTATCCTGTACAAGCTTCTTAATCTCACAGTACTTACTGCAATCTACATCCTTCTGAATCTGCTTAGTGTATTCATCTCTTGGTCTCCCTCTACGATTTTTACCCTCCACGCTGCCCTCCAATGCTAAATTTGTGATCCCTTGATGCCTCAGAACATGTCCTACCAACCAGTCCCTTCTTCTCCTCAAGTTGTGCCACAAACTCCTCTTCTCCCCAATTCTATTCAATACCTCCTCATTAGTTATGTGATCTACCCATCTAATCTTCAGCATTCTTCTGTAGCACCACATTTCGAAAGCTTCTATTCTCTTCTTGTCCAAACTATTTATCGTCCATGTTTCACTTCCATACATGGCTACACTCCATACAAATACTTTCAGAAACGACTTCCTGACACTTAAATCTATACTCGATGTTTGTCTATAATAAGCAATTGAAATCTGTTCTTCCTTTTCTCAATCACCCTGTTTATTGGTCAAACAGGCAGGGCTACAGCATCTAGGCTGACTGAACATGAATGCACCATGCCGAACATGTACTGAAGGAAGGACACATATATCAACTCCACACAGAATTTGTACATACAGCCAACACACAAAGAAATCTAAGCCTGTTAGAAGCACTTGAGATAAACAAATATTTAGCTCAAAATTCCCAATTGGTTCTAAATGATCAATTACAGCTGAGCACATCCTCACCTCTAAGCTTCATGTGATGCAATCAATCAGTTACGTACCCACAGACCATCATAATGAAACATATTGCATCACAAAACTAAAACACAATAAATTTTCATGTTCCTTATCTTGCTTACCTCACAAATTTCAACAATATAACTTGTAATATTGTGTATTTTATTCATGTGCCATGTATAATACTGTCAGTTGCGTAAACTATAATTTACAGTGTAAAACATGTTTGTTTCACAATGTAAGTGACTAGTGCTCAATTATACAGTCCTCAACCCATGTCATGACCTCACAAACTATAGCATCATAACCATATAACCTGTAATACCATAATATAGCATATTTTAATTAACTTATTGTGTTTAATATTGTCCATTGCATAAAATGTAATTTACAATGTTTGGTGCACAATACAAATGAAAAATGCTGAGTCTCACAACCTATGTCACAACCTCACAAACTTTAGCATTACAGCCATTTAATTGGTAATGTTGTGTAGTTTAATTATTTATTGGATTTAATATTGTCCACTGTGTAAAGTGTAATTTACCATGTTAAAAAAACAAGTTTGGTGCACTACATTCTGCACAAGTGGATTGTATCTTTGCTTATAATGTTTCATTATCTAAAAACTAGCCTCCCTTGTGGACACTAGCCAGCTGTTTCCTGAAGACGGGCAAAAAGCCAAAACTAGTTAGAAATAAGCAAAAATCAGTAGTACAAAAACAATTTATTTGTTGTTCAACCTTAGATATGGAATCGTTCTAACATGAAGTGATTGAAGAATCCATAAATAAAATAATATTCTTTTAAATGCCAGTAAAGTAATTTTTCAATGAGACGTGAGAAGTGTACTTACCAGTACCACAAAATCAATACTTTTTTTGTGGAATGTGGGAAGCATACTTACCACCAACTTAATTGTTTTACTCTACTGTTCTGAATATGTCTGATATCTTTTTGTACAAGGTGTACAAAACTTGCAACAGTCACTTTCCGTTGTCACTTGTCAAATCAGAACACATGGCTTTGTTTCTACAGTATATGCTATGGTCACTTGTACCAGCTCACTACTGTACTGTGTGATAAAGGGAGTTTCTAGGATTGTTCTACACATTGTGGTAAATAAACTGGAATACTAGTAAAAACATATTTTGAAAATTAATTTATTATTTGTTATTTATATCACAAATGTTTATTACCTTTTGTAGGAAATACATCTAAGAAATGAGTTTATAAAGAGAAATATACAGAAAAAGCAGCACTAGAGTTGCTGTTTTCATGACCTAGTGATCCTGAGGATTCTGACACATAAACTGATGAAGATATAGATGATGAATTTGTTCCAGACATTGCACAAGACCCTGATCCATGTTTGGTTATACAACTTGATAACAATAGTACTCAAAACAGTGACTGTGCTCTAGACATTTATGTTTCTAATGATGATGCCGTAAGTGAAGAAGAGAGGATGATACAAGAGAAATGGTCACATGACTCTGCTGTTTTCAAATTGCTTCACATTGATACACAAGTAGCAGCTCATTGACAAAATACAACACAGAGGATGTCTATTTCCACTGTCTATTTACCAGAGATGTCAGAGCATGTGGTTCAGCAGACAAATCTGTATGCACAGCAATTGAAATAGAATCTGCAATCTGGTCAGACTGTAAGTGAGGCAACAAAACAACTGGCAAATTTATCTGTAGATAGTTACAGGGCTGCACTGCTCTGAATATTTTGACAGATATTGCATTGCCACAGGTAGCGTATCACTCAAATTCAGAATGTGCTCTATGTCAGTCTGATATATTGAAACATATAACATTAAAATGTTTCAAAAAGATACATTAAACTATTCACATAAATTTCAATTTGATGGGTCCTCCAAGATGACATCCAGATCATGATAAACTTCATAAGGTTGTAACCTTTCTGCAGAACACACCTCACAAACCATAGTCAGCCAGTATTATATTTGCTGCGGATGGAAGCTTAGCTTTCAAGAAATGGACATTACTCAAACAGTCCATGTTTCTGAAACTGGGCAAATGAGGGCAGAATACGTGATGTTTAGTGGACTCAAAGACAGGCTGAATAACAAATTTTGATATTTACACAGGGAAATCAAATGATAGCCCACAGAAAATTCCCTAGAAGAGTGAGCAGTCATCAGCCTTATCCAAGACCTGAAATATTGTGGGAGTCTGCTGGCACCTGATAACTTATTCACCACTGTGAAGGTAGTGCCAATGTACAAGAAAGGGTATAAGGATGATCCCAACAACTACAGACCAGTTTCACTGATAAAATCCTAGAAATGCTTATGTATACCAGATTAGTTAACTATTTGGACAAACATAACATTCTCATACCCTCACAACATGGTTTCAGAAAGAGTAAATCTACAGAATCAGCAATTGCCAGTCTAACAGAATACTTTTACAGTCCTTAGATGAGAAAAAGGTTGTCTCTGCAATGTTTCTGGATCTTTCAAAGGCATTTGACACCATTGACCATGAAATGTTGATACAAAAATTAAGCAACTATGGCATTCGAGGGCAACCAGGTGAATGGATAAAATCATACTTGTGCAACCGCAAGCAGTATGTATCATTAGGAAACTCATACCAATCAGAAACCAAACCCATCAAATATGGAGTGCCACAGGGTTCGGTAATGGGGCCATTGCTACTTAATGTGTTTGTTAATGATATAGGTGTTGAGGAGGAAGAAAAGAAAATATTGCATGCTGATGACATGACAATACTAAATAGTGACCAAAATATGGAACAGCTTGAGAGAAGAGCATACATATCTGCAAATGTCACAGCTCAATGGCTGTTGGAAAATGAACTGGTTATAAATCTAAAAAAGACTATGTATGCAGTGTTTAAAAACAAGGAAAAGGCTGTAGACATGGATTTAGAGATTGATGGAACAAGGCTGGAAGAAGTAGAATCTACTAGATTCTTAAGTATTCTTGTGGATAATGAACTGAAATGGAAAAAAAACATATTAATAATGTCTGTAAGAAACTGAGCTTTGTCATATTCTTAATGATGCAGCTGTCACAGTATTCAGACAAGAACCTTCTGTGTACAGTGTATCATGGACTTTTCAAATCATACTTACACTATGTGACTGTGTGGGGAAACTCCAACAAACAAGAGACAAAACGAGTGTTCACATTACAAAAAAAGCAATTAGGACCATTTTAAGAAGAAAGACCTCTGAAACGTGCTGCAGAAACTGTTTCAAGAATTTAGGTATCTTAACTTTTTCATCGTTGTATACAGGGTGTTATAAAAAGGTACGGCCAAACTTTCAGGAAACATTCCTCACACACAAATAAAGAAAAGATGTTATGTGGACATGTGTCCAGGAACGCTTAATTTCCATGTTAGAACTCATTTTAGTTTCGTCAGTATGTACTGTACTTCCTCGATTCACTGCCAGTTGGCCCAATTGGAGGAAGGTAATGTTGACTTCGGTGCTTGTGTTGACATGCAACTCATTGCTCTACAGTACTAGCATCAAGTACATCAGTACGTAGCATCAACAGGTTAGTGTTAATCACGAAAGTGGTTTTGCAGCCAGTGCAATGTTTACAAATGCGGTGTTGGCAGATGCCCGTTTGATGTATGGATTAGCATGGGGCAATAGCCGTGGCGCGGTACGTTTGTATCGAGACAGATTTCCAGAACGAAGGTGTCCTGACAGGAAGACGTTCGAAGCAATTGATTGGTGTCTTAGGGAGCACGGAACATTCCAGCCTATGACTCGCGACTGGGGAAGACCTAGAATGATGAGGACACCTGCAATAGACAAGGCAATTCTTCGTGCAGTTGACGATAACCCTAATGTCAGCGTCAGAGAAGTTGCTGTTGTACAAGGTAACGTTGACCACGTCACTGTATGGAGAGTGCTATGCGAGAACCAGTTGTTTCCGTACCATATACAGCGTGTGCAGGCACTATCAGCAGCTGATTGGCCTCCATGGGTACACTTCTGCGAATGGCTCATCGAACAATGTGTCAATCCTCATTTCAGTGCGAATGTTCTCTTTACGGATGAGGGTTCATTCCAACGAGATCAAATTGTAAATTTTCACAAACAACATGTGTGGGCTGACAAGAATCCGCACGCAATTGAGCAATCACGTCATCAACACAGATTTTTTGTGAACGTTTGGGCAGGCATTGTTGGTGATGTCTTGATTGGGCCCCATGTTCTTCCACCTACACTCAATGGAGCACGTTATCATGATTTCATACAGGATACTCTACCTGTACTGCTGGAACATGTGCCTTTACAAGTATGACACAACATGTGATTCATGCGCGATGGAGCTCCTGCACATTTCAGTCGAAGTGTTTGTACGCTTCTCAACAACAGATTCGGTGACCGATGGATTGTAGAGGCGGACCAATTCCATGGCCTCCACACTCTCCTGACCTCAACCCTCTTGACTTTCATTTATGGGGGCATACGAAAGCTCTTGTCTACGCAATCCCGGTACCAAATGTATAGACTCTTCGTGCTCGTATTGTGGATGGCTGTGATACAATACGCCATTCTCCAGGGCTGCATCAGCGCACCAGGGATTCCATGCGATGGAGGGTGGATGCATGTATCCTTGCTAACGGAGGACATTTTAAACATTTCCTGTAACAAAGTGTTTGAAGTCATGCTGGCACGTTCTGTTGCTGTGTGTTCATTCCATAATTACTGTGATTTGAAGAGAAGTAATAAAATGAGCTCTAACATGCAAAGTAAGCGTTTCCGGATACATGTCCACGTAACATATTTTCTTTCTTTGTGTTGAGGAATGTTTCCTGAAAGTTTGGCCGTACCTTTTTCTAATACCCTGCATATACAAAACAATAATGTACATCACAAAAGGTAGTGAGGACTGGATTACAAATGCTAGTGTACACACCCACAATATAAGAAGGAAGAATGAAGTATGGAGCATACCCCACCAACTGGCAATGCTACAAAAAGGACCCCAATACTCTGGTATCAGACTACTAAGAAGTCTGCCTAGAAACCTGCAAGATAGTGTACTTCACAATTACTTTCCAAAGAAATTTAAAGACTATCTCATTGAAAAAGAGTTTTACAGTGTTGCAGAATACTTATGCAATTAAATTTGAATATATTGTTATTTATTATCAATTATGTAAAAATTGTAAGCTAAAGGTGTGGAAAAATAAGTCATAATGAATGGTAATACGTTGACATGTCCTATATTACACGTACATTTACTGTACATAATGTAATCTTACAGGATCAAATAAAATTCAATTCAATTCAATGCAAATTCTGTTGAACAATGGTGTCTATTTTATAGCCAGCATGAGAGTTAATCAGAATAGGCTGCATTTAATGATGAAGGAGAAATTTACCTTGAAAAGAGAATTTTAATTCCAATGCAAAAGTGGTATCACTGCAATAAAATGGATAGACAACAAACCTGTCACTATTTTGACAATATCAGACAGGCACAGAGACATCACACTTGAATCAAGGAAGAAAGGGGATGGTAGTAGCAGCAGTATTTATTGTCTAATGTCTGTAGCAACATAAACAAACAAACATTCCAGTCTGAGCTGCCGCAGATGGTGGTCATGTGTGTGTGAGGTGTGCTTGCTTGAGAGAGTTAATGTGTATGTATTTCCTTTCCAGATGAAGGCTGTGGCCAAGAGTCACTGTGTAAGTGCCTTTTAGTTGTGCCTGTCTACAACTTAACATGTTATTTTTTACTGTAAGTAGCAATCTATCTACCCCTTACATTGCTGTAGCAACATAAAATACAGTGGAACCTTGTTTAACAAGCACCTCCCATAACATGCAGTTCACATAACAAGAAAAATAAATTGAAAAAAAAAGACTCATTTAATGAGCAACATTTTGTTGCATAATGAGTGATGTCATTTAGTGTGATGTCACCAGCCATTCTCACGCAGTGGGAGAAATGCTACCATCTTAGTACAGCTTGTGATCACACATTTTTCTAAACTTGTATTCACACAGTGTGTTTTTTTTGTGCAGATTTTAATTACCTTTGTAAAAACGTTTCCAGAGAATAAAGCTGCAAGAAGACAACCATAAAATAAAAAAATGACCTTAGAAATGAAATGTAAAATCACTGAAAAATGCAAGTGTGGTGTAAGTGTTGCAGATTTAGCATGCATATACAATCAGTCTACATAAACTATTTGCACTATCCTCACGAATAACGACAAGATTAAGGAGATAGATGCTTCAAAGGGAGTGACAAGAGAATCTAAACAATGATTTTGTATTCTGGATGATGTTAAAAGGTTGCCCCTTATATGGATAACCGAAAAGCAATTCCACGGCAACACAACTGACATGAAAATCACTTATGAGAAAGTAAGAATGATTTTCACTGACCTCACTAAGATGATGCCAGGATCATCGACATCCAAAGAAGTCTTTAAGGGAAGCCATGTGTGGTTCAAGAACTTTTAAGAGAACAACTGACATCCACAGCATTGTGGGGCATGGCGAAGGAGGAGGAGGAGGAGGAGGAGGAGGAGGAGGAGGAGGAGGAGGAGGTGGTGGTAACAGCAAAGCAGCAATCTTCTGGTGCAATAAGAGAAATCATTACCCTAATAAAGTAGTGACTATGCATGCTACAAATTAATTTGATAATAATGCTGTGTCACATTTTCACCAAATGTTGAAGTGTCGACAGAAATAAATGAATATAGGTAGCGTCCTAGTAAAAAAGAATTGCTTACACATTGTGAATAATAAAGTACATCTCTTCAATCAACTAAGAAAAAATTATTCATTAGGTCAGTGTTGCACCAAGTGGTGACATCGTATTCTCTACTTCCTATTAGACATGGCAACTTCAAATGCCTTTATTCTGTATAAAATGAGTAAAGGACAAGAGGGATACCTAGATCAATTGAACTTTCAATTATGACTCTGAAAACAATTCTCTTTCTGCACAAAGAAGGCTGTCCAGTAATAATATTTCCAGTAATAATATTTTATGATCAAGAAGAAAGCCTTAGCAGATCATGCTCAACTGCCAAAAGTGGGAGACCATTTGCCTATTTTACAAGACACTTACAGACATTGCTAATTGTACTGTACAACAGGCTGAGACAAGAAAACTAAATATATATATACAGCTACTGCAGAGTACCTCTGCCAATTATCTGGAAAAAAACAACATTTTGACACTTATTTGAACATTTGTTTGGGAAAGAAAATATCGCTTGTTTTGAGGCACTTACTTGTTAACTTGAACATAAATAAGTTAGTTGGAAACATAAATTGAAAATATTTTTGGAATAAAGTAAAATAAAACACAAAACACCATTTTTATTTTATTTTTCACAAGTAATGGCAACCTGTAACAGCTCACCAAAGATCAGTGGGAAGAATACTTACAACTACATTTTTTCTTCCTAAATTACAAAAATAGAAGTATCAAATATTAAAGAAAAATAAGTTTTCTGAGTTGCTGAAATAAATGTGTCCACAAAAGGGTTATTGAAACTAACTTTTACACAGAAATGGTGATATATGCAACTATAAAACTGTGAGAATCTATTCACAGACAGATAGCACTCAAGATGTGTCCTGTGAAATGGAACATTCTTCTAGTCAAATTACACCATACATTTCTTTTCTCTCCAATTTGATCTTCATTAGTTATTCAGCCTACGAATTTAATCTTTAACATTCTCCTACAGCCCTACAATTTAAAAGTTTCTATCTCTTCTTGCCTGAACTGTTTACCTAACGGCCCAGGTTTGATTCCCGGCTGGATCGGGGATTTTCTCCACTCAGCGGCTGGGTGTTGTGTTTTTCTTATCATCATTTCATTCCCATCGACACGCAAGTCACCGACGTGGCATCAACTTAAAAGGCTTGCACCAGGCAAACTGTCTACTCGATGTGAGGCTCTCGCCACACGGCATTTACATTTGCATTTGACTAAACTTCACAACACTACATTATCAGTTTTTTGTTCTTGTTAATGTTCATCTTGTAGCCTCTTTTCTAAACATTATATGTTGTGCCCTGACTGAGAAGCTGCAGAGTTTCAGATGGAATGCAAAAAACACACTCAAGATCGAGGTAAACCCACACACACCGAGAGGTCCACAGAAAGAAAAAATGACTGTGTCCTAGGTGAGACATTCATGTAGACAACACAAGACAGAAAGTGAACACCAAGCAAACAGATTCCAAAGACTGATGATGTAAGAAAGTAAGATGGTGTGATAATGCGCTACAGACAATCTAGAGTCAGACACGATGGCTAATGGTACTGTCACTTGGTGAGTAGATCTTTTATCTATCCAATTACATTATTATACTAAAGTCAGTCTGCTTTGCAAACCAGTTGGTGTCTTGAGGTTCCATTTTAGTTTATGATGTGATTGTACAACAGGTATAGACATCCATATCTCTAAGATAATAGATCTGCGTTGGCTCTTGGGGAAACCATTGAGTGTTGTTCATAGTTGAGTGAGTAAATCCTCAAACTGAATTGTAAAGCTAAGACCTGGGGTGTATCCTCCAGACCAATGAGCTGCAAGAAAAATGGGCAGATCTTTCACATCATAAATTAATTCCTGATTTTCATTGTCAATCCAGTTAAGTGCCTCACTATTAAGGTCATCCTTGTAGCCACAGAGATGATGGCTGTTGAAGTGAAGAAGGAATAAAGATGCATGCTGCTGACGTGTTAGGGTTGAGTTAGGTCAGCTTGTCTCTGGGGGCTTGTACGTGATGACAATTGTTGCTGTAGTAATACAAATGTCATTTTCAGAGTTTACCAAAGCAGCTGGTAGCTTGTTATATGATTGACTGATTTATTCATCCACAGAAGAATATATATCGTATGGATGTCATCAAATGTTTGTACAGTATTTCTTATTAAAATAAACATTCCTCTTACAATATTTATAGCTCCTACACTTAGATCTAGTTTTCTATTGTAACATGAAACTATTACATAGTGCACTGTTCATAAACATTAAGTTACAATCTATATTTTAAATACTCGTTTGAAGTTTGTTACTATTTGTACAGCTCTTTCCTGTATCTTGAAAATAGTCTGTATGTTCACAGCAATTATTCCCCAAAACATTGTCCCATAACTGAGTATTGAATGCATATAACCAAAGTAGGCTACTTTGAGCCATGAAATGCTGCACACAGGTGCAAGGATTCACAGGGCATAGCATTCTGAGGATAGCTTCTTTGTGAAAATTCTCACACGTTCTATCCATTTAAACTGACAATCTACATTCGTCCTGAAGAATTTAGTATCAATTATGCACTGTTGCATTCTCACCCTTGTCTAGTGCTTCGAGAACAATTTAAGTCAACTTTGCTGAAGCTGACTGTGTACTTCTTGTGGGCTTGAAACTACACTGTTTATTGCATAGAAGGTTGTATTTATTTAAGTACTTCATTAGTCTATTTTTCATTATGGTTTCTACCATTTTGGAAACTGGTCTGTGGTTTCCTACAGTTTCTGGATCACCATTTCT
This sequence comes from Schistocerca piceifrons, assembly GCF_021461385.2. NCBI lineage: Eukaryota > Metazoa > Arthropoda > Insecta > Orthoptera > Acrididae > Schistocerca > Schistocerca piceifrons. The sequence goes on along the minus strand of NC_060145.1, from coordinate 434,238,288 downwards.
TAGTATTGGTATTACTTTAGCTTGTTTCAGGTATTCAGGAAAGCTGCCAGATCTGAGAGATTCATTAAATATCTAACCCTGTGGATTTTTTTATTGTTTAATCAAAGTATACCCATGCCACCTCTTTCTGTGTTGTTGGAAAGAGCACCATTGAGTGTAGTGGATGGTCCTGGCAGTGTAGAACATGTGTGTCTGGAAATTTCTCTTGCAGTTTCTTAGCAATTCCACTGAAGTATTCATTCACAACGATTTATGTTGCAAGGCCATACCTTGAATAGTAGACAGTGGCTATTAATTTAAAGCCTGTTATTCTCACTCTACTCCATAACTGTTCTTCATCTGCTGTATGCGTTTCTTGGAGCACGATGGCATCAAATTCATATTTGTACAAGAGCCTGGAAAGACATTCACATATCACTTGACTTATCCCTTTGACACAGAGTTGACAAACGTGAAAAGATGGTCCAATTCTACAGACTTATGGGTCCTGGAAATGACCCTCTGATTGTTTTATGTCCTTTGACAGGAAGGTCTCTTATCAGGCAGTCTGGTATGATCTTACCACTGTTGCTTTTTCGCACCACCTACAGGTTTTGTACAGGGGTGTTAAAGGGTATATCTATATATGTTATGTATGATGTTAAATAACACTGATAATTAACTTAGTAATTACCACAAACTTAGTGCGCATCCATGACTTCAAGATATGAATCTATTTGATTTCTCTTATGCTTTCTTTTGTCTTCCTAATTCACATTCTCTGCAGCATTATGATTTGAAAAAAGGGATTGAAATTTTGTTGGCCGACCCTGGCATGCATGGGTCTATTGTACTACCCGCTGCACTGGTCGACAGCGATGTGGAGATGAAATTCATCAGTCAAACAACTCCAACAACAGCACTGCATCTCAGGAGGCCAACAGCCAATTAAGGCATGGTCCTTCAGCCAGCAGGCAGACAGGAGGTCCACTATGACCACCTACAACCCACTGTCCAGGACACTTCCACCTGTAAGGGCCCTTTTTGGGGAATTTGAATATATGCCAGAAAAAAATAGCCAGACAATGACCAAAATAAATAGCAAGGCAACTAATAGGTCATGGCAGTAAATGTGAAGCACAGTAAGCAAGAAGAAAACACTACTCACACTTTCCCACACAAATGCTCCAGCCAAAAGCTCTAGATGTGACAGAGGACCACATTGCTGGTAATCCATCAATCTGGTGTTCGCCTTTGCCGGATAGGAGTGCCATCATATCTGGATTTTCTCTACTACATTGTTACATCATCTCACTTTCTCACTCTTTTGAATCTATCTGCTTGGAGTTCACTTGTCTGTCTTGTTTTGTCAACGTGAATGTCTCACCTAGGTCACAGTCATTTGTTCTTTCTATATATCTCTGGGTCTGACTGGGTTTACCTCGGCTTCAATCTCAAGTTTGTTTTTCGCACTCCTCTGAAAGTCTGCTTCCTCTCTGTCAGGCCACAATATATCATGTTTTGAAAGGAGGCTCTAAGATGAACATCAACAAGAGCAAAAAAGGATAATGTAGTGTATTCAAATTCAATCAGTTGGTACTGAGAAAATTGGGTTTTGAAGTGAGACAGTAAAATATGAGATTTCTATTAAGGCAGCAAAATTATTGATGAGGGGTAGAGAGGTTATAAAAAGCAGACTGACAATAGTACGAAAAGTGTTTCTGAAACACAGAAATTTGTTAACATTACATATAAATTTAATCATTAGCAAGTCTTCTCTGAAGGTAATTGTCTGGAGTGCAGCCTTGTACAGAAATGGATTGTGGACAATAAACAGTTCAGACAAGAAGATATAGGAAATGTAGGGCTGTGGAAGAATGTTGAAGATTAAATGTGCAATGTGAATAACTAATGAGGATAAAATTGAGGAGAAAAAAATTATGGTATAATCTGACTACAAGAAGATTACATTTCACAGAACACATCATGATGTATCAAAGAAGCATCAGTTTGATAATTTAGGGAAGTGTTAAGGGTAAAATGTATAGAGGGTGAGTGAGGGTGGAGTACAGTAACTAGATTCAAATGGATGTAGAATATAGTAGTTATGCAGAGATAGACAAAATAGACTAGTGTGGAGAGCTGTGTCAAATCAGTTTTCAGACTGAAGAAAGCAACATGTTTACATCTAGTTTAAGCTTCTGCCAAGTTTCATCTGAACGAAACACCAAAGTTACATATGAAGATATTTTCTTCTGTTATGGTTGTCCCTAGTAAATACCAGTATTTCATTCATGCATAAACAAGGCAGAAGAAGGGGGAGTTGTAGGACTCGGCACTGTCCGACCTTTTTTTTTTTTTTTTTTAGTTATGGTTTTAGGGCGCAAAACTGCTACGGTCATTTGCGCCTGGTCTGTGACGTAGGAAAAGGTAAAAAGACGAAACTGGAAACCAGCAGCAATGGCAACAAAACTCAAAAAACTGGAGAAACTAAAAACAGAAGGAAAGCTTTAAAAAACCACTATAGAAGGTGGTTGGTTGTCCCCAAAAAGAGCTTCAAATGACTGACGTCATCTCACTGGCACTAATAAACTCGAGAACGCGATCGGCTGAGCGTGTGTCATCTGCTAAAATGGAAGATAGATCAGGCGACAGCTGTAGACGGGCATGTAACGGAGTAAAATAGGGAGGAGGAGATTAGTGTTTAACGTCCCATCGACAACGAGGTCATTAGAGACGGAGCGCAAGCTCGGGTAAGGGAAGGATGGGGAAGGAAATCGGCCGTGCCCTTTCAAAGGAACCATCCCGGTATTTGCCTGAAGTGATTCAGGGAAATCACGGAAAACCTAAATCAGGATGGCCGGAGACGGGATTGAACCGTAGTCCTCCCGAATGTAAAATATGGGCACTCAAGTAAAAGGTGTCTTACCGTCCACAGCTGATAGAGTCGAGACGACGAAGAATAGACGACCGAGCAGAGAAGTAAACTATGCTTCCATAGTCCAATTTTGATCGCACTAAGGCGTGATAGAGGCAGAGAAGGACCACTCGGTCCGCTCCCCGGGAGGTATCATTCAGGACACGGAGGGTGTTGAGGGATCGCAGACAGCGAGCCGAAAGATAGGAAACGTGGGAGGACCAGCACAGTTTTCTGTCAAACATAAGACCCAAGAATTTAGCGACGTCCAAAAACGGAAGGTTGACAGGTCCTAGATGTAAGGAAGGTGGAAGAAGCTCCGTACGATGCCAAAAATTAACACAAACAGTCTTACTGGGAGAAAAGTGGAAGCCGGTTTCGACGCTCCAAGAGTGGAGGCGATCGAGACATCCTTGAAGACGTTGTTCAAGAAGGCTGGTCCGTTGAGAGCTGTAGTAGATTGCAAAATCATCCACAAAGAGGAAGCCCGAGACATCAGGAAGGAGACAATCCATAATGGGATTTATGGCAATGGCAAACAGTACAACACTTAGCACAGAGCCCTGGGGTACCCCGTTTTCTTGGGAGACAGTACGGGAGGGAGTAGTGTTCACCCGCACCCTAAATGTGCGCTCTGCCATAAATTCGTGAAGAAAAAGGGGCAGCCGACCTCGAAAGCCCCAAGAGAACATGTGCGGAGGATGCCCGTCCTCCAACAGGTATCGTACGCTCTCTCCAGATCAAAAAATATTGCTACTGTTTGGTGTTTCCGGAGAAAATTGTTCATGATGTAAGTGGAGAGGGCAACAAGACGGTCAACTGCAGAACGATGCTTTCGGAAACCGCATTGGGCAGGTGTTAAAGACTGCGGGACTCCAGCCACCAAGCTAAACGGCAATTCACCATACGCTCCAAAACCTTACATACACTACTCGTGAGAGAAATGGAGCGATAGCTAGAGGGGAGATGTTTGTCCTTTCCAGGTTTTGGAACACAAACGACGGTAGCTTCCCGCCATCGTCTGGGAAAAGTACTGTCGGTCCAAATTCGATTATAAAGGCGAAGGAGGTAACACAGACTATTGTATGATAAATGCAGCAACATTTGGATGTGGATACCATCCGGTCCTGGGGCGGAATAGTGAGAAGAAGAGAGTGCATATTGGAGTTCCCGCATGGAGAAAACAGTGTTGTAGCTTTCGCGATTTTGAGAGGAGAAGGCAAGAGGTTGCATTTCCGCAGCGCGTTTCTTCAGGAGAAACGCTGGCGGGTAATTTGAAGAGCTCGAAATCTCAGCAAAGCGTTGACCCAATGAGTTAGAAATTGCGACGGGGTCCACTAATGTATCATGCGTGACAGTGAGCCCAGAGACCGGGGAGAAACTAGGCGCGCCAGATAACCGTCGAATCCGTCTCCAAACTTCTGAGGAGGGAGTGAAGGTGTTAAATGAGCTAGTAAAGAAGTCCCAGCTTGCCTTCTTGCTATCGCGGATGACGCAACGGCATCGTGCACGGAACTGCTTATAGCGGATACAGTTGGCCAATGTAGGATGGTGTCTGAAAACGCGAAGAGCACACCACTGCTCACGTATTGCGTCACGGCATGCCTCGTTCCACCAAGGAACTTGGAGGCGCCGGGGCAATTCGGAGGTGCGAGGTATTGAACGTTCCGCAGCTGAAAGAATAACGTCTGTAATATGAGTGACCTCATCATCGACGCTAGGAAAGTGACAGTCATCGAATGTCGCTAGAGACGAAAAACGTGTCCAATCGGCTTGGGCAAACTTCCAGTGTCATGGGCGCATATATGGCAGGTGTGGTTGCAATCGAAGGACACATGGAAAGTGGTCACTCGAGTGGGTATCAGCAAGGGTGAACCATTCGAAGTGCCGAGCTAGCAGAACAGTACTGACCGAAAGGTCCAAATGAGAGAAATTTGTCATGGAGGCAGACAAAAATGTAGGGTCCCCAGTGTTGCGACAAACAAGGTCCGCTTGGTGGAAGACATCTATCAAGAGTGAGCCACACGGGCAAGGATGTGGAGATCCCCAAAGCGGGTGGTGGGCATTGAAGTCCCCAACCAGCAAATAGAGGGGATTGTAAGCTGACCAACAAGATGAAGGAGATCAGCTCGTGCCACTGGTGTGGACGATGGAATGTATACAGTACAAAGAGAGAAGGTGGATCCAGAAAGGGAAAGACGGACAGCAACAGCTTGGAAGGAAGTGTTTAAGGGGATTGGGTGATAATGGAGAGTATCATGGAGAAGAATCATGAGTCCTCCATGTGCTGGAGTACCTTCAACAGTGGGGAGATCAAATCGGACTGACTGAAAATGGGGGAAGACAAAGCATCCGTGGGGACGCAGCTTTGTTTCCTGAAGACAGAAGATGACCAGCGAGTAGGATCGTAAGAGGATCGACAATTCATCCCAATTGGCTCGAATGCTGCGTATATTCCAATGGATAATGGACATAGGGTGGACAGAAAATGGAAGAATGTGACCAAGGTTGCCCTCAACTCAACGACAGCTCAGAGCTTGCGACTGACAGCGTGGAACGGCAGTCAGCCGAAGGCAGAAGATCCTGATCCATAGGTTGTTCAGGAGCAGCTCCTGCCACCAGCGATCGGCCGGTTGATCGGCCGCCAGCAGTGCGCCTCGGCGACACAGAAGACCGCCGAGGGTGGCTACCGCCAGGTGGTGCTGTAGATGAGACACGCCGTGGCGGAGAAGGAGAGGAACTGGGTTTCTTATTAGACTTCTTGGAAACAGGATGTTTAAGTGAAGGAGGAACTGATGGTTGTGAATTTGGGGTATGTAAAAAATCTTCACGTGTAGGCTCCTTTTTGGAAGTCTGGGTGTCTGACTTTTGGGCTCGAGATTTAGCAGAACCCGATGAAGGGTGAGCCTTAGAGTGAGCAGGCGAAAGTGGGGAGGTTGAACAGGTGATCTTTGTGCTGGCCGATCTGACGACCATGGCACTAAAGGTGAGATCACAAGTCTGCGTGGCTGCCTCCTTTGTTGGCCAGGGAAAGGCAAGGACAGTGCTGTATTTACCTGTCTGAGGCACAGTGGGCTTTCGACTGGCGAATAATTTTTGAGCAGCAAAGGTCAACATCTTTTCCTTCACTCTGATTTCCTGAATGAGCTTTTCATCTTTAAAAATGGGGCAATCTTGAGAGGAAGCAGCATGGTCACCCATACAGTTGATGCAACGAGGGGATGGAGGTGGACAAGCACCCTCATGGGCATCCTTGCCACACGTAACGCATTTGGTCAGATTGGAACAGGACTGGCTGGTATGATTGAACTGCTGACACCGATAGCAATGCATAGGGCAGGCTCGTCCAAAATGTGCCCCTGGGGCACTAGCAACCGCGATCGCCCGCGGCCAGCGCCCCGGGCGAATTTGTATGTTGTCGCAGTGGCCGAGCCGTATCGCTTAGCTGGCTGTGCAGACCGCCCGCCGAGCCTCGCCATGCCGCTGTACGCAAATATTGCAATAGATAAAAATTTATTTTGCGACCACACATCGCTGTCCTTTTCAGTGGAACTGGGGGAGAACGCATCTAAAATCAATCTTTTTTGTTAGCTTTTTATTTGAGTTTCAAGGAATGAAACAATTAATTGTTAAAGTGATAAAAGTGTTTTAAAAACAGGATTGTACAAAATTAATTGTATGTTCTTTTTTGGCGTGGTACGAGCAGGAAACAGGTGGGCAAAGTTTGTGCGCAGGTTAGAAATGATCGCTGAGAATTAGGAAAGCAGGGAAACCCTTTGCTGCGTGGAATCTCATCAAAAATTGCTTGGTCGACTCGGCGGCTTGTATTTGTCCACCAGACCTCATGGAAAAATTTGAAAAAATAGCTCTTTCACCTCAAACTGTTGCTCACAGAGTCGAAGATATGGTCTCAGATATGGAGCAGCAATTAATGGAGAGAGCGGCAAACTTCATATCACTTTCTATCACTCCTGACGAGTCTGCGGACGTTGAGGACATATCTCAGCTCGTCATATTCATTCGGGGTGTCGACGACAATCTGCGTGTCACCGAACAATTTCTCGATCTTATACCATTAAAAGACACAACCATGGGTTTGGATATATTTCTAGCCGTGGAAAACGTGTTAGAGTCAATGGGTTTAAAATGGGAACTCCTGACCAGTGTAGCAAGGGATGGAGCCCCTGCGCTATGAGGGATACGCACGGGATTTCTGAGTTACGTGAAGTCAAAAATGGCTGAAGTTGGCTGTTCCTTATTCACGGCAGTCCATTGTCTGATACACCAGGAGGCACTCTGTGCGAATATTGTCAACATAAAAAAATGTTATGGACACAGTTCTTCGAACGGTTAATTATCTTCACTCGCATGGACTCACGCATCGCCAATTTAAAGAATTTCTAGATGAGATCGAAGAAGAATACCCGGACATCCCCTACCACACTGAAGTAAGATGGCTGAGCAGAGGAAAGGTGCTTCATTGGTTTTTCTCCTTGAGGGGCGAAATAAATACCTTTTTGGAAATGAAAGGACGTCCAGAAGAATTACTTTGTGATCCTAAGCGGGTGACGAATTTGGCTTTTTTGGGTGACCTTGCTGGTCATTTAAATACTTTGAACATTTCACTCCAACGCGAAAATCACTATGTCATTGATTTAGTGCAGACGATTCAAGCATTTAAAAAAAAAAAAAAAAACCTTATTTTGTGGGAAAAACAATTGCACGAGAAGAATTGTGGACACTTTCTTGGACTAGACAGCATTAAAGATGATGTGGAGTTTTCAGATTATGTTGCAATCATTTGGGAATTACAAGAACGGTATGAAAACAGATTTTTGGAGATAAGTGAGCTTCAATCGGCCTTAGATATATTTGTTCACCCGTTTTCCCTTCAGCATAGGATGTCTGACAAGTGCTTCAACTAGAGCTGATTGACCTGCAGTGCGATATCCGCCACAAGGACCGCTTTCTCATGCGTAAAACTTTGGATCACTTTTACAGCTGTCTTCCACGAGAGAAATATCCTCTTTTGCACAAGCATGTGGCCTAAGTTCTCTCAGTGTTTGGTTCCACATATATCTCTGAGTGCTTTTTCTCTCTTTTAAAGCTTGCTAAAACTAAGAACCGTTCATTACTTGACAATAAAAATTTGACTAATTCTTCGAGGTTATCAGTCTCAGGGAATATTGTACCAAACATTGACAAAAACGTTTCCTCGAAAAAGAAAAAAGTGTAAAATGTTAATTGTCTTCTTTAACAACATTGACTGTAAGAATTAAAGAGCTTTATAACTTTAATTCTATTTTTTAATAAGTTTTCAAACTTGGTCGGTTAAAATATTTACGTACAAAACAGCAAACCAAGGACCAGATTTCTAAACTTTGAAAGGGATACAAAGAGATGTAGCCCGAAGTATAACAAAAAATATTTACTTGTAACTGCTAACAGTAGGAATGAGACTCTATATCCCTTACATAAAGTTATTTCTAAAATAGAATATTTATGACTAGTTCATTTAAGAAACTAATATAATTTTCAGAAGACGTCTATTGTACATATGACGAGTGTGCGTGTGCAGTACTAATAGAATGAACCTGTGGGTCAGAAAACAACTAAGATGTTCTTCGATTCCTGTTTTGGATATTGTTGTCTAAAGCTTTGCGTAGTAATTCTGTCTCACAAACACTAGTTGTTACCTAAACGGTAAATGGTTTGCTTGTTTTACCGCTCATCGGCCTCTTTTACAGAGGTGCGCTTCCTCTGTCATTTTGTTTGCATTGGATCTGACTGCGGGACAGTCCACCGCAGAGCAGTGCTGTGCGGTCTCACTCCCTCCGCAGCTGTCTCTCTCGCTCCTATGCCGACACTAGCGACACACAGTCGCGGACGGGGCACTGAACTACACTGCCTTGCGCCCGAGGGGTGTGGGTGCGCCCGCCAGGCGCAATTCTTGGATGAGCCTGGTGTAGGGTTTGGGATATAAGGGCGAATGGGAATTATCTCATAGCCCGCTTTGATGTTCGATGGGAGTTGAACTTTGTCAAATGTCAAGAAGACAGTACGGGTTGGAACGATGTTCGTGTCAACCCTTTTCATGACTCTATGAACAGCCGTGTAGGTAGTGTTGAATTTCCTCATCGGACAATCCGTCGAGGGAGCGTGTATAAACGACCCCACGTGAGGAATTTAAAGTGCGGTGCGCTTCCACCCGGACAGGGAAGGTGTGTAGCAGTGAAGTACGCAGCAATTTTTGGGCCTGGACGGCACTGTCTGTTTCTAACAACAAGGTGCCATTTCGTAATCTGGAACAAGACTTTACAGGACCTGCAATTGCGTCGACACCTTTCTGAATAATGAAAGGGTTGACCATGGAGAAGTCGTGACCTTCGTCAGACCGAGAAACAACAAGGAACTGTGGCAATGATGGAAGAACTGTCTGTGGCTGAGACTCATTGAACTTACGCTTGTGAGCAGACATAGTAGAAGATGAGGAAACCATTGCGGAAGTATCCCCCATGATTACCGGCGTCTCTGATGGTGCGCCCCTCCCTTGTGGGGGGGGCCCCTCTCTGAGGGCACTCCCACCTTAGGTGATTGTTCACACCTCAGGTTACGCCTCCCGAGAAACGGACGGAGCGACCAATCGGCACTTTCGGAAGGTATCAGCTCGGGTAATCACCCCTCCCTGGGCCTGGCCGTTACCAGGGGGTACGTACGTGTCCTACCTGTCTACTCGGGGTGGGGAATTACGCGTTATCCCGTCACCGGCTACGCATGGAAATGCGTGGGTCGGCCTTCAGACACGCACAGGGAGGAAAAAAGAGAAAGGGAAAAACAAGGAAACAGAAAGGAAAGAAGAGAGGTCTCAAATGCCGCAGTGGAGAAAAGGGTAAAGAGAAGGACAAAGGAAGGACGAAGACTTGCAAGCAGAGAAAGTGAAGAATGTGTTACATTTTCGAGCGTCCGTCTCCGGATGTAGGCGCAAAACATACTCCCAGAGGGGGAGAAGGGGAAGGAAAGAGGTGGAGGTAAGGGTGGGGGGGGGGGTGGGGGTCGAGGATGGGGAATGGGGAAGGATGCGGAAAAGGAAGGTATGCAGCCCGGAAAGGAAGGAGGACCACATTAGCTCGGGGTCCCGTGCTTGCTACGCATGTATCCACAAAAGAGTTGTGGACCGCCTGGGGGGGAGGGGGGGGGGGGGGGGGGGACTGTCCGACCTGACGTCCAACTTGCCCGTCTCTACAGTCATACAGTGGCGATGAAATGCTGGATCCTGGCTTGCATTGGCAGTTGCTTTTGCAAAATGCTCTGCCAGTGTCTGAGTGATATTTCCAGGTGTTGTTTAGAGACACCCCTGTTTCAGTACTGCTGCTATTGGGAAATGATTGTGTTTACCTGAAATCCTCCAGATGGCTTCCCACACTTTTGTAGAACAAACTGAACAGTTTATAAAGCCCAGAATGATCACCATGACTGTTGCTTATGCTCCTTAATTACACATAGTCTTGGCTCTCATGACCTGAAAGGCTGCGAGGATATGAGGAAGTCTGCTGTAGGGAGGCACATAAATCGCTGAAGAGCTGCACACCTGTCCTGGATTGCTAAATGACACTCATCTGTCCATCAATGTACTAGTTGCCTTCTAAGATGATCTGAAGACTTTGAAATGGATAAGTCAGTGGTATAATGGATCACTTGTGTGATGTGGCCCACCTACTTCTGGACACTGTCGCGATGTTCAAACACAGTCAGCTGGCTGAACAGCACCCAGTTAGCCCTGCTGACCATTCATTTTGGTGGGTACTGTTGAAGCAGTAATCCATCCAGTAGGTCAAGATGGAGTGGGAAGTGGTCACTGGAATGAAGGTCATCAATGATTTCCCAATGCACAATGTCTGCAAGGGCTGGAGAGCAGACATGGAGGTCGATGGCTGACAAGGGAACCTCCCCATCGCACCCCCCTCAGATTTAGTTATAAGTTGGCACAGTGGATAGGCCTTGATAAACTGAACACAGATCAATTGAGGAAACAGGAAGAAGTTGTGTGGAACTGTGAAAAAATAAGCAAAATATACAAACTGAGTAGTCCACGGGTCGTATAGGCAACAACATGGTCAAAGTGAGCTCAGGAGTGTCGTGGTCCCGTGGTAGCGTGAGCAGCTGCTGACCGAGAGGTCCTTGGTTCAAGTCTTCCCTCGAGTGAAAATTTTATTTTCTTTATTTTTGCATAGTTATTATCTGTCCATTCGTTCATTGACGTCTTTGTTCACTGTAATAAATTTAGTGTCTGTGTTTTGCGACCGCATCGCAAAACCGTGCGATTAGTAGACGAAAGGACGTGCGTCTCCAATGGGAACCGAAAACATTTGATGGCAAGGTCGTAGGTCAACCGATTCCTCCACAGGAAAACCTATCTGATATATTCTATATGACACTGGTGACAGCATGTGCGTCACATGACAGGAATATGTTGTCGACCCACCTAACTTGTACACTTGGCGAAGGGGTAAAAAGATTCTTCTACCTTGCCCGACTTAGGTTTTCTTGTGGATATGATAATCACTCCCAAAAAAGTGATGAAAACATAAGAGTTTTTCACATAAACTGAAAATAAAAAGTTAAACTTTTCACTCGATGGAAGATTCGAACCAAGGACCTTTCGTTCCGCAGCTTCTCACGTTACCACGAGACCACGGCGCTCCTGCGTTCCCAGTGTCCTTGACGTTGCCTATCTTCCCATAAACTACTCAGTTGGTATATTTTGCTTATTTTTTCACAGTTCTGCACAACTTCTTCTTGTTTTCTCGATTGATCTGTTTTCAGTTTTTCAAGGCCTATCCGCTGTGCCAACTTATAACTAAATCTGAGGGGGGTGCGGTGGGGAGGTTCCCTTGTGAGAATGATCCAGTAGCAGCACAGAAATTAGTGGGAGCACCAATGTTTAGGATCCACAACTCATGAGACGTCATGAGGCCCACCAAAACATGATCCCAAAGGCAAGTGGAGGTCAAGTCCCGTAGGACATGATGAGCATTCAAGTCTCCCAAGAGGAGAAATTGGCAGGAGAGTTGTTCTATAAGATCTGCGAGAGCCTCAGAGTCTACTGCATCAGACAGAGGTAAATACAGTGAGCAAACTATGATCCTCCAACATGTTTGAATTTCAGCTGCAATTGCTTGCAGATCAGTAGCCAGGGAGAGAGCAGAGGAGTAGCGTGCATTGTTTACGAACACAGCAATGCATTCCTTGGCCCTTTCCCAAGTCAGGTCATCCTAGCGGTAGACTGTAGAGCCCTGTAGGACTGGGGTATTACATGCTTTAAAATGTGTTTCACACACACAGATGCACTATGGGCGATCCTGTGCTACAAGCTTCAGTTCCTCCACATGTGGCCTCAACCCATTACCATTTCACTGGAGTATGGAGGCCACTTATCATGGGGGTTGCATCCTCATGCTGTCTTTATGCCTGGGATGGGAGCCTACTGCATGAGGAAGCTCAGCTTTGGGGTGAGATGATTGCCCTAGTCCGACATCAGGTTCCGTTAGTGCTGATGCAGAATCAAGAGATGCATCAGAAAGGATGAGTTCAACATCATCGATCAGTTGACTTTCTGGCTCTGTCAGTGGTTGACACTGTGTCTTGGATTTTTTGCCCCGAGTTCGCTTTGAGGGCACAACCATGGCTATGATGGTAGCAGCACTGGACAGTGGACCAGGCTGAACCTTTGGAAGGACAGGGAGCTCCGCAACAGTGGCAACCACAGCCTTGTCTGAGGTTTTGAGTAGATGTATGGGCTTTGAAATAACTGCTGGCTGTTTAAGAACATAAGCAAAGGACGAGAACATTGGGGGCTGCATGGCCTTACAGATCTTTTTGGCTATTCCATGTGATATATGTTCAGTTTTTATTTTTATTTCCTTTCCTCAAGAAAGACACTGCAATCCTGACTTCAGACAGGGTGATCCCCAAAGCAGTTGACACACTTCACAGGAGATGAACAACCAACTTCTTCACAGGCAGCCTTCCCACATTTGCCACAAGTAGCTTCTGCCTTGAATCCAGCAGTAGTGTGCCCAAAGCATTGACACTTAAAACAGTGCATTAAGTTCGGGAGACAAGGTCGCACACTAAGGCGAAGGAAGCCAGACTTAACATGCTCTGGAAGTTTCGTGCTGCTGAAAGTCAGTATAAAAGCGTATGATTTCACTAGATTGTCAACTACCCTTTTCACAATGTTTTGTACATCAATACCTTCCTGAGACCATTCAGCTGTCAGTTATTCTTGGGAAATGTCAACCAGATCCCTGCAAGTCACACAACCTTTGCTGAAGTTCAAGGTGTTGTGCAGTGCTGTTTCAATTGCATATTCCCCAAGGCATTGCACTTTTTGAATGTTCTTCATTTGTCGGTAACCTGACGTTTCGACCAACAGGGTCCCATTTCATTTTGCAAGCACTTGACAGATTTTAATGTTCCAGCAATGCTCATCAATCCTTTTTGTATATAAAAGGGTGAAATTTTGTTGAAACTACCCTCTATTCTTTTAACTATCAAAAACATATTCTGAGAAACAGAATGTGTTCTGTTACAAGTGACTGAATCAGGGGGACTGGCTATCTGAGCCTTTTGTTAGACTGGGTGCTGTTACCTTCCAGCAGCCCACTCTTTCTGCTTGGAGGAGGAAGAGAAAATTTCCAAGGATCCATCTTGGCCCCACAAGCAGCTAGGGAAATACAAGTCCACCGAGACAGAGGCCCACATGCCTAGGTAAGCCTTACACAACTGAGATGCAGCAGGTTCCCCAGAGGTTGCCAGCTAATGGCTGCTCCACCTCAACAGCCACACCTTTCCTCAACACACATCACACCTTGAGATTGATGATTTTTTTTTTTTTTTTTTAATTTCATCGTTGCGAGTCAGGCAGTCAAGCGAAGAGCCCTGTTCCTTGTGACACACAATGTTCCCCCACTGCACCACACTGTGCATGCCCAGAACTTACAGGGATAGACGACTGGTGGCACAGGAATCTACATGTTTGTGTACTCTACAGCTCTGAAGAAGGGTTTACCTGAAAGCTAGCAACATTTTCAGTCTTGTTTACGCGCCTCTCAGTGCCTCATTGTCTCAACTGTTTTCGTGAATTGTTACCTTTATTCCTTTCATTGTTATATTCCATCATGGACTTTCTGTTATCATATTTAAACTACATACAAGACAGTAGTGTAACCAAATCTGGAACATTGCTCCAACATTTAGAGTATTTATCAAGTGGACTTGATAGCAGACATCTGAGGAATTCTCACATGCTTCTATGACTGTAACAGGTCATTACTGTCCATATGCAAGTGTTATGGCAAGAACAAACATGATTTGTGGAACATATTACTTTATAAAGCAACATGTGCATACCACTGAACACATTAACTGGACAACAGTCATACAGTGTAAAGAAAGGTGGAGCAATCATTTGCAATCGCTTAAGTAATGCAGTTTCTTTAGTGGCTCACTGCTTCTATAAACACATCTGTGAGCTGTACGGATGCACATTCTCTCAAATAGTGCGTCTTGAGTGAAGGTACATCACTCCTTCCTGCTAGATGGTGGGAAAACCACATACATACGCACTAGGCACAGAAAAATGCGCAACACGAAAAAGAGGACTGCTGCTGAAAAAGTGCTGGTACCAGGGGGAAAAAAGGAAAAATGAAAAGAAAAGAAAAGAAAAGAAAAGAAAAGAAAAGAAAAGAAAAGAAAAGAAAAAGGTACTGAGATCATGGGTCATGAAAACATGAAAAACACCAATCACAGCACTAATATCCATTTCATCACCCAATAATTGCAGCTGCCATAGGATGTCAGGCACCAGTGAGTAGGGGTGGAAGCGATGACTCGTGAGAGGCCATAGAGCTGGAGTGGGGATGTCACTGGTGATGACGGTTGAGGAGTGCAGGCAGAGGCAGGAACTCCAGACAGTGATCCATCAGGCAGTGACCGCCTCTGCAGCATGAACTAGACCGTCTGTGACACAGGAACAAGCATCAGTGGCAGCAGTGGTAGGCCCTCCAGAATAGGCCCTGCCATGTGCAGCTGCAGATGGTCGAAGTGACAAGACATCCGCACATCAGGAGTACAGACAATGCACAGGTACCGGTGCAAGAAATGCTTGATGATGACAGGAATCCAGTTCAGCCAAGAGCTGAAACCACAAGTCCAGATTGGTGCACCTGGCTGAATCCATTGTGGAGCCGGTGATGCCCACAGACGTGGCATCAGATGCAGCAGGTGAGGAGGGTCCGTGGTTGGTGTCCATGTAGCATGAATGCAGGCCTCTTGCCCTCCACCAGAGTGAAACAGTGCAAAATCAAAAAATGGTCTAAAGCAACTTCAGGGGACCTGCCAGATACATACTTTTGCAGGCGAGTTTTAAATGTCTGAACCATACATTCAGCTTCACCATTAGGGTAAGGATGAAACAGGAGAGCTGTGAGATGGTGAACACCACTAACCTGACAAAAAAATATAAATTCTTGTGATACAAACTGAGAGCCGTAATCAGTAACCATGGTATATGGAAGTCCCTCACTTGCAAACATCCTAAGACAGGGCTACAATAGTGGACACAGCGGATGCGGATGGACAACACATCTGTAGGAATAGGCATTCACTACAATAAGCCAATGCTGATTTTGGAAGGGTCCTCCAAATTCGACTTGTAGACACTCCCATGGGTGCTGCGGCGTCGGCCTGTGGGAGAAAGATGCCCATAGGACCGCAATACACAACAAGTCGCATAATGTCCCCATCTACACCCATCCAATACACATGCTGGTGCGCCAAAGCTTTGGTGTGAGAGTCGCCCACTGACCGACACACAGAAGCCGCAGTACATTAAGGCGTAAGAAAGTGGGAATCACAACCTGGGGAGCAGCATCCTCCATAGCTAACAGAAAAACCCCATCAAACACATAAAGACAGTGCTGGAGGATGAAGTAATTATGCAAGGGATCAGGGGCATGGCCCAGGTGCTTTTCTGGCCAATTGTGCTGCACAAAAGAGAGTACATGAATAAGAACAGGACCCGTGGCAAAGGCCAATGTTATTGTGGCACTCGTGATGGGAAAACTATTGAGCACATTCTGGTTCTGAGAATACCACTGCCGAGCAGGAGTTAAATTCTTAGAAGTGTAAAAGTGTAAGGAATGGGTGATTCAGACCCACCCGCATATTATGTGAACCAACATCACACCAAGACCGTGCTGAGAGGCATTTGTAGCCAACATGACATGCCGACCTGGCTGAAAAATGGCCTGACACAGGGCAGATTGAAGCTTTGATTTAAGCAAAGCTAGCACTCGATCACAAACTGGGGACCAGAAAAAAGGTACATTTTATGTAGAAGCACGGGCAGTAGCTGAGCAACAGTGGATGTGTCAGGTAAAAATTTATGGTAGTACACAACTTTACCTAGAAAGACCTGTAATTCCTTAATGGAGGTTTGCGGAGGCAAAGTCCCAACTGTCTCAACATGGTGACACAACAGCTTGACCCCTGTGCGAGAAACTTCAAAACCTAGGTGCTCAACTGATCACTGAAAAAATTGACATTTGGCAAAATTGCACTTGAGACCCACAGACTGCAAAACAAAAAACAATGATCAGAGATTGCTAAAGTGGTTTTAAGTGGAAGAACCCAAAACAACAATATCACTGAGGTAATTGATGCAGCCAGGTACAGAGGGTGTCAGCTGTTCTAAAAAATGATGAAAAATTGCAGGCACTTTAGTGACACCAAAAGCCAAGAGCTGATATTGGTATGGGGCAAAAGGTGTATTGATAACGAAAAGGCACCTAGTGGCTTCTGACAAATCAGTCATGGAAAAGTAAATGCTGCTCGACAATTTTGTGAGCAACTCATCAGGACATGGCAAAGTGTATGTGTCTACAATGGACTGTTCATTAATAGAGACAATGAAGTCACCACAAAGGCGAAGCTTACCTGTCATCTTCTTAATAATGACTAATGTGTAGTCCATTCACTGCAAGAAAAAAGCTGAATGACATCAAGTGACATAAAATGGTCTAATTCGGTCTTGATAGAGTCGCACGAGACAGGCACCTGTTGTGCCTCAAAAAAACAAAGGCATAGCCCAGGTGAAAACAGAGAAGAAAACTCTCAGAACAGAGGGACTCCTGTTGCTGTTATGGAACTTGATCTGAGACTAAATTTACCTCATAGCAATAGAGAAACCAAAAGCATTAAATGCTTCTAACCTGAACAGGTTTGTGGTATGGGAATGATCCACAACAAGAAAGTTGAGAGGGCGAACAACAGATTTGTAAGAGACAGGAGTGGAAACTGACCTAGGATTGGGAACTGCTGTTTATGTTAGCTAACCAACTTCAGTAAAACTTGTGTGAGGGGAGGGAAGCCCAAGTCCACATACGTGTGTGTGTTTACTGAAGTCACT
Organism: Schistocerca piceifrons; assembly: GCF_021461385.2. Lineage (NCBI taxonomy): Eukaryota > Metazoa > Arthropoda > Insecta > Orthoptera > Acrididae > Schistocerca > Schistocerca piceifrons. Next base: position 434,220,922 of record NC_060145.1, on the reverse strand, counting down.
GCAGCTCCAGTGCCCACTTGGGTTTTTGGCAGTTTATTAAACACACACAAGTCAACTAACAATTTGCTCAGAGAAACAGTCATTGTAGACATACAGTTTATGTCCATCAGTACTACTGTATCCACCATGTTTTAAGAGGATCTAAACACTAATGCAATGTGGCCTTTCTTTTGACACTTGTTGTAAATGGCCCAACACTTAGGGCACACAGCACGCTCGTATTGGATGGAGCAGTAAGAGCAAGATAGAAGGTGCGCATATGGCCACTGCTGCTGTAACTGACGCTGCACCATGCGATGCTAAGTTGAAGGTTGTACTGCTGCAATGGTTACCACATCACTTGCAATGTGCCTAACAGGGGTTGACAGCAACTTCCGATACTTTCCTCCAAGCAGGAATTTGATCGCCTATAGCTCATGACACTTCAAAGGACTTTACTATACTGAGCACATCCGTAAGTGGTAGAATCTCACATTGAAGTGCTTTTTCATCGACTTCCCTATCTGGTGCCAGATGAATAACAACATCAAGCACCATGTGATCAGCATAGGATTTGTGATGGGTACTACTGACAAATTTATGACAATGGCTCAAACCGTGTAATTCCGCAGTCTACACTTTGTAAGATTGGTTTGGGTTTCTGACAATGGTAAAATTTGATATGCATCATAATGACATGCATTCTGTCACCGTAATAGGTTGAGAGAAGGTTGCACATTTCATCAAATAATAAACTGGCCGGTTCTTGCAAAGGCGCAAGCTGGCAAAACTGATACAAGTCAGTGAAAGCCAGGAAAAAAAAAAGAAAGCCCTACACAGCTTTGCATTGCCCACATGAAAAACCTGGAAATATTGGCATAACTGTGTCTTGTAGAAGTCCCAATCTTCAGCCGATTAATCATAGGCTAGATAGGACAATGATTGCAGTGATGGGAGAGTAACCTGCTGCGAACGTGCAGACGTTATTTGATTGAGGATGGTGATGAGAGCCTCCTGTTCTTCTGCGAAAGGTTGCTGCTGGGCAATGAGATGCTGGAGTATTTCTTCCATCAAGATGTTTGTTGGGTGACTTAGCACTGATACTAACACATGGAGAAAACATAACTCTCACTCATCATCAAGTTTGTTATAGCAAGAACAAATGTGATTTATGGAACATAGTACTTTATAGAGCAACACATAAGATGCAGGTTGTGCAAAGCACTGAACACACTGACTGGATAACAGTAATACATTGTAAAGAACAGGCTGAGCCCTCATTTGTGATCGCTTAAATAACAGTGTTTCTTTGGCGGCTCCCGTGAGCGTGCCATCGGGCTGACCCAGGTAGCCTCTATAAGCAGCCCTGTGAACTGTATGGACACGCACACATTGAAATCGAGTACATCATGAGTGAAGATACACCAGTAAGTATAAAGATGATCAGGTAATAAGAGTCTTAAGGGTGGAGGTAATTTTCTTCTATAAAAACCATCTTTGGTAAATTTAGAGAACTGGTATTCAAGGTAGACTATGCAACATTTCTTCTATGTCCATAACATATCTCATATAGGGATCTTGAAATAGTGCTACATGGAAGGATACAGACAGTCAAGTTTCCCTCACACCTCCACCACGCACTGTTAGTGAAGTATGTGTGAAGATTTGACAGGATATTGTGCCTCTAATTTGTTTCCTAAATTTTGTAGCAAGAAATCAAATAATAGATTTTGATGAGTGCCTAGTGCTATGAAGTGTTTCTTGTTCAGAGAAGACTTCTGTAAATGAAACATAATTCCTAGCTTTACAAATGAGATCATGAACTGTTCTAGAGGGTGCATATCTAGCCAGTGTATGGTCAACTATTCTTTTAAACTTGAGCCACAGTTCATCTACACACTCCTGCCCTGTGCTGACAGTTTCAAGTTCCTCATTGGGATATGACACTACTGATTTTTTTTATCTAGTTTACTGAACACACATATCTTTCTACTTGTTTTCAAACAATCTAAACTCCAGGTAGAAATATCAATATCAACAATGCAGAAAAAGATAGATTGCTACCTACCGTAAAGATAACATGCTAAGTTGCAGACACACAAGAAAACAGTGGACGAGTCTCATCGAAAGCTCTCAAGTATGTTTGGTAAGGACACTATTAGTGAAAGAACATGTCATGAGTGGTTTCAATGCTTCAAGAATGGTGATTTTAATGTCGTAGACTGGCATAGTGGTGGAAGAGAGAGTGTTTTTGAAGATGCAGAACTGGAGACATTCCTGAGTGAAGACTCACATCAAACTCATGAAGAATTGGCACGATTAGTGGGAGTGACACAGCAAGCCATTTCAAAACGTCTCAAGGCCATAGGCATGATTCAGAAAGAAGGAACTTGGGTCCCGTGTAAGATGAAACCAATAGACGTTGAATGGCGTTTGTGTGTTTGTGAACAGTTGATTCAGATGCAAAAACGGAAGGAATTTCTGCATCGCATTGTGACCGGGACGAAAAATGGGTTCATTACAATAACCCTACATGCAAAAAATCATAGGAGTATCCCGGCCATGCTTCCATGTCGACGACCAAACTGAATATTCTCGGCTCCAAGATCATGCTCTGCATTTGGTGGGACCAGCTCGGCGTCGTGTACTATGGGGTGTCAAAACCAAGTGAAACAATCACAGGTGCTAGTTATCGAATGCAATTAACACATTTGAGCAGAGCATTAAAAGACAAACGGATTTCTGCATCGCATTGTGACTGGGGACAAAAAATTGGTTCATTACAATAACCCTAAATGCAAAAAATCATAGGGATATCCCAGCCATGCTTCCATGTCGACGACCAAACTGAATATTCATGGCTCCAAGAACATGCTCTGCATTTGGTGGGGCCAGCCCGGTGTCGTGTACTATGGGGTGTCAAAACCAAGTGAAACAATCACAGGTGCTCGTTATCGAATGCAATTAACACATTTGAGCAGAACATTAAAAGACAAACGGCCACAATACAGTGAGAGGCACAATTAAGTGATTTTGCAGCACAACAACGCTTGACCCCACACTGCAAAAGAGGTCAAAACGTAATTGGAAATGTTAAAATGGGAAGTCCTACCCCACTCGCAATATTCTCCAGACATTGCTCCCTCTGACTATCCCATGTTTAGATCAATGGCATATGGCCTGGCTGACCAACACTTCCGATCTCATGAAGAAGTTACAAATTGGATCGATTCGTGGACTGCTTGTAAAGATGAACAATTTTTTTCCACACAGGATTCATACACTGCCCAAAGAATGGGAGAAAGTAGTGGCCAGCGATGGAAAATACTTTGAATGATACATGTGTAACAAATTTGTTTCATTAAAGCCTCAAATGTTGGGGAAAATACGGTGGAAGCAAAGTTGTAGACCTTATAGTATAAATGAATGGTGTGTGTTTCTCTTTCTTTTTCTGATATGGATGTGACCAAAAGCTTATGTTTAAGTGTCTTTTAACTGTGCCCGACTGCAACTTTCTACTTGTTTTAGTCATCCTTTGAACTATGGTAGTCATTGTTGCCACATCCGCCTCATGGTCACTGATAACAGTTTCGATGTGGACATTCTCGAAAAGTTCAGGTTTCTTTGTTGCCATTAGACCTAAAATATTTCCATCAAAAGTAGGGTTCTGAAAAACTATATGCTCTAGATAGTTTTCACATAAGCCATTTAGTAATGTTTCTCAGGATGTATTACCACGTCCACTACTAGAAAACTGTGATTTTCCCAGTTGATGTTGGATGATTAAAGTCTTCACCAACGATTGAGGAACTGACATACATGGTTTTGGTTACATCAGGAGATGTGGCTGGTGGGTGACAGGAGGACCCAATTACTATTTTATGCCCACCCTGGTACTGAGCCTCACCCAAACATTCTTAATTACTATTTTATGTCCACCCTGGTAAAGAGTCTCACCCAAACAATCTCACATGAGGCTTCAATTTCTATCTCTGAGGATCTGGGTTTCTTGTCCATTGCAACAAATACACCACCTACATTTCCCATTAGCCTGTACTTTTGATATACACTTAAATTTCCCCCACAAATCTCAGTGCTACCAATTTCAGGTTACAATCAGCTTTCTGTGACCAGTATTATGTGAGCCTCACTGCTTTCCATGAGTGTTTTAGATCCTGGCGCTTCCTTGCACATTCTTCAGCAGTTAACTACTAGCATTTTAATACTCTCATCTGTGGGTGGCAATCTTTTGGGTCTTGCTTGTATACTTCTGATTCTCATACAACTGGATGGAGAGTTGCACAATTAAAAAAAAAAAAAAAGAAAAAGAAAAAATGCTTATGTGCATCCCATTCACGGTTAGGTGCCTGGGTAGAGCATCTGAAGTGTAGCGTACACATGACCCTTTTAAGGGAACCCTACAGTTCTCAACCCTATGGCACAAGTCCAGGAAGTCACAATCTTCCTTGTCACAGGACATTCTAGTTCTCTAATTCAGTCCTTCCACTTGACTCACAATCAGGCAGACACAATTAGTTCTGGAGACAAGCTGCTAATCGTGAGCTTCCTTGAAACTCAACTGTGCTTTTCTCAACCTTCTCTGCCAGTCACTGGAATGATACAAGTGTGAACTTGGAGCCTGGATGATGGGCATCATTTGCTCCATCATATGCCACAATCTGCAGTTAGGTGCACCTTGTGCCCTCAATGCACAAAACAGATGCTAATATCATAGCTTACTGACTAATAGAAGAGCTACAGATCACAGGCCACTTGAAGGTGGAACACGATTCTGCAATAGGTTTCTAGTATCCTGGCCCGATGAGTTAGCACAAACAACACATTGACTGCCATAGTATAGTTGGGTTACCGACCCCTTGGGGCCATTTACTTTTTTTCAATATCCTGCTTTAGTTTGCTCCAAGTAAACTTGTTAAGTGCAAATAAAGTGAAAATATGGCATTTTAGTACCCTTTTTTTTTAATTTTTTGGGTGAGTTACATATGATTCACATGGCCCCAGAGTAAAGGTACCAGGTGTGTCATTTGCTATGTCGCTAATAATTTTAGGTTTGTACTCCTGTCAGTTTTTCATTCCACAGCATTATTTGTGTACTGTTCCACTATTGCTTTCCTGCATTGTTGTTACAGTCTTTATACAGTGTTGTTTTCTCCATAACAGAGTGATATTGTGGCAGAAGAAAATGTTTCGTAGAACTTATGAAGATTAAAAAAGGCATGTACAGCAGCTTTTAGATGAAGTTACAGAAATAAGTGAAGAAATTTCTGTGTCTTTATTTGGTCATAGGTCAGATGAATTTTTACCAGAGGAGACCGGAAGCGAAACCGGAAGTTCTGATGATGGAATCACATCAATGAAGGTAAGAATAAGAGTTTTATGTCCACATTCAGTCAAAGAACCAGACTTCACAGCTGTAAAAACCAGGCAACAAAGCACCTATAACCGTGTTAGTGCCGTAACTACTGCAGTTGATTCAGGTTCAATTGAAGTAAGCGTAATATCAGAAAGTTCTGAAGATGAAGATGACACACTTTAGAACAAATTCTAATGAGATTGTCTGAGGGCCAGTTGTGGGTAAAAATATGAAAGACTTCACATTTGTTCACTCCAGTTCTGGTGTAAATGCTTCTGTTGCACTAACTCTCAAAGGCAAGACACCATACGGTTTCTTCAAATATTTTGTCACTGATGAAATTTTAGAATATGTGACTCAACAAACTAATTTGTACGCAAAACAAGCCTTAGAAAGTCATTCGGTAACTGTTAATTCATGACTGAAAAAGTGGACTGCTATCAGCAAAACTGAAATTGAACATTTTTTTAGGATTTTTGTTATGGGTGTCACTAAATGTAAAACAGAGGATTCCAAATTATTGGTCAAGAAATATGCTCTATCACAACAATGTAAAAAATGTTATGTTACACAATCGTTTTGAACTGCTTTTATGTATGTGACATTTTTCCGATAACAACCAGTGCCCACCAGGAAACTGCTTATTCAAAATTCAACCTCTTATTGACAAATTACTTCAGAGATTTCAATGTGCAGTTGTGCCAGAGAAAGAAGTTTGCATTGACGAAACACTTGTGCCATTTCATGAAGACTGAGTTTCGTTCAGTATATAAAGAATAAGTGCCATAAATTTGGAATTAAATTGTTCAAACTTTGTCCGAAGGGTGGCTACACCTGGAATATGAATGTTTACTGTGGGAAGAATGTGAATTCTGGTGTTCCTCTTGCCACTTATGTTGTTATGAGCCTTATGAGTGGATTACTAAATGAGGGCAGAATCTTATATACAGACAATTTTTACACAAGTGTTCATCTAACACACCAGCTTCTTGAACAATCAACAAATTTAGTTGGTACTCTAAGAACAGAAAACTGAATCCTCACGATGTTGTACAGGCAAAACTGAAGAAGGGGGAACACAAACAAAAGGAAAGTACCACAGGTGTAGTAGTGCTGAAATGGAAAGATAAGAGGGATGTTCTGATGCTGAGTACTGTTCATAGAGAAGAAGAAGCAGAAGTTCTAACCAGGAAGAGCACAAAGAAAAAAAACCAGCAATGATAACTGACTATAATCAGTCAAAGTCTTTTATAGATCTTTCTGACCAAGTGAAGTCGTGCTCGGATTGTCTAAGGCGGGGTGTGAAATGGTACAGGAAGCTTGTAATTTAATTGTTGACAGGGTCAGCACTGGTAAATGCTCATGTGATTTACCAGTACATCAACAACAAGAAGATATCAATCACAGAATTCAAAAAGGAAGTGACTTTGAGACTGCTCCATACAAAAGACGCCAATGAGCCTGAGACATCTCTCACCAAAGCCACCAAGTTACCTGTAGATTGTGCACTTGTGGACATGGGAGCAGCCAGACGTAGGTGTACAGTGTGCTATGAAAAAATGAAGAATGAATTTGGACGAGAGCAAGCTGTCAAGAAATGCAAACAAACTGCATGGAAATGTAAGAATTGTGACTCATATTTTTGCGTAGAGTGTTTTTCATAAAGCACAGGTGTTAGAGAAACAAAGTGGAATGACCCAATTTTTTCATTTTCATTGTTGTTGCAATTAGAGTTGAAGAATGTAAATAAAACTGTATATGGTTTGCAATCTACTGTCTAAGTAATATGTCAAACTAAATAATAAAGAAGAAAAGTCTAATACGACTGAGCCATGTGAGTTATATATGTAACTCACAAATTCATATGTCAATAGCTACTCTTGAGCTCTTGAAAGCCATAGGCCATGAGCATGATTTGCTACTGTAGCCATAACCTACTATAACACCGAGTCTTAGAACACTCCTGTGAGTTACAACTGCACCACAGAGCTTTAAATGGAAAAACGTCCGTGAGTTGTATTTATTTCACGTGGGCAGAAGAGAACACTTCCTGTGAGTTATATTTAACTCATGTGGCAGTCAAAGTGTTAAACACAGATTTCTATAGATTTTACACTCTCTAAACTGTAAGTTCAGAGTTTCTTGCGAACATTTTCTCAGCAAGCCAATACAAAAAAATCTGGAAACTTTAAAATTATCAACAGGAATCTAATCAACAGTTCTGCATTTCTCTTATCATTATCTTCCTGGTATCAGTAAAAGAAAATTGTTGTATAGTTAATAGGTCTATTTTCTGTTACACCTCCCTCTCCCTCCACCCAGCATTAGACAGCTGTGTAAGAAATGAGATGGTAGAAAAGTAGAACACTGCTTTATTCTGAAATGTTTGAAAGTCACTGTGGATTGGACTTTACAACACAAGATACACAATGTTAACTCCAGGTAGTTGTTCCAGCCCTAAATAACAGTCTCCAACAAATTGGAAACTATTCCCACTATGCTAAGAACATCAGTTGTTGCTTTCACTTTGTAAGTGATAGTATGTGCAAATCCTATGATGTTCAGTTTATACAAAATCAATAAATAACGTCCCTCATTAACCTTGCAGACCATTTATAACTACTGAAGAACTTCAATGTTTGGCCAACCTCCCAACCCCAGAAATATGAGGAGAGGGCCAGATTATACATCTGAGACTCTACCACTCTTTTGATATCTACCTCAAGATATTAGTCAAAACAAAACGTGGAACCTGTGGTGTCATGAAGTATTGATACCACACCAGGCAGAAAGCATCCTGAAGTTGGCAGTAAACCAGGTGACGGCTCCGCCAATCTGCAACTGTCTTAAAGCCACCCCTCCATCAGTATGTACATACGTAATCACCAACGAGCCAGCATAAGATGACACCGCAATGTCAGCCCAGTCGACTACCAGTCTACTTGCACAATCAGCTGAAGCATCAGCCGTTTATAGTAGTGTTTCTGTACTCTGATCATTTATGACAATTATGCTCTGTTTACAGCATCTCTTGGACTTGCTATATGAAGTTACGTAAACATTGTGTTATTCAGATTATGCATACTTCTAACCATTTCTGCTTTCTGTATAAGCACCCAACTACTACTCGGCACCCAGCTCTGGTGGATACAATAGAATCTAAGATCAATTAAGTCATTAACATGGCAAAGAAACAAACCTCAAGAAACAATTAATGAATGAGAATACCAACATCAAACTTGACCAAAAAACAACCAACAAACTAATGGGACCTCCATGGAACTGGGTGGGGAATTGAAAAAAAAAAAAAAAATTATTCATTCACTGAAGTCAGCAAATAATTTTACATGGATTGGCATCTCCACTAGCTCTATAGAGGTCTAGCAAACAACACTAGACAAGCCAGAAGGAATGTATACAGCATGAAGAATGTCTTAGTGCTGGGAACCCACATGGCAAATGGACTATGAACTAATCACATATATGACAGGCATGGCACTACCAAGAACTACGTACCATATTGTAAACAAATAGATGAGTAACATATACCACTGCAACATAAAAACAAGAACATCCCAGGCCTCAGCTATTTAACACATGATGTCACATTTTAAAGAGAACTGGATATAATATTAACATGGAAGATTCATGTACATGGAAAGTTTCTTCCAGATTTCCAGTCTTTTGAATAGAACACTAATAACAGAATGTCAAGAGATAAAAGTTAAATAGCACATATCCTCCCCTCTTCATTTTTGATAGCTTATGTACAATATAAATGCATCCATCAAAATACCCATTCTAGACTTGTTCATTATCTAATTTAGGTTTTCTGAGCTTACATTGTAATTTTAGTTTTTAAGACAAAAAGTGCTTTAAAGTTGGCCAAATGTGTTAAATATGGCATGAAAACATAAACGTTAGACAACACTACAAATCAATCTACTATGAAAACCTATATTCCATATTCACATTTGTTGGATTTGCCAACTCAACCAAATTATCAGCCTTGAAACTTACACACCAGATTAGCCTGTCACCACAAGCAAGTTTCACACACACACACACACACACACACACACACACACACACACACGCGCGCGCGCGCGCACGCACACAGAGAGGGGGAGGGAGGGAGGGAGGGAGGGAGGGAGGGAGGGAGGGAGGGAGGGAGGGAGGGAGGGAGGGAGGGAGGGAGGGAGAGAGAGGGAGGGAGAGAGAGAGAGAGAGAGAGAGAGAGAGAGAGAGAGAGAGAGAGAGAGAGAGAGAGAGAGATGATGGTACCTTCTGAATAGAACTCATTTCAGTATTAACTCACCGCTTACAGAATAGGAAGGTATGCTAGTCATGGATCAAATCTGCCCAGTGGATTAATGACAAGACGTCTGTGCTCTGGCCAGGCTGGATGTGGTTTTTAAGCAGTTTTGCACATCCCACTAGGTGAATACTGGGCTCCTTCCCATTTTCCATCTCAGATTTATGTAACACAAACATTTAGTACACCTTCTCACTCTTCCATGGACATGTCATGGTTGTTTATGTGATGAAACGGCCGATCTTGTAAGTGCAGTTGATACAAAAAACGAAATTATAAAGTTACTACAAAGTTACATTGAGGCATTAAAAACCGAACTTTCAACCATCAGGAAAGAAAACGATACATTAATACAAGAAAAGAAGTCCTGTGTGTGTAAAAACCATCAAACAGAAAAGCAAGATCACAAAAATACGAGTGAATGATCGGACTTTAAAAACAGCATCATTTGAAGTGTTCCCGTTGATGTCTCGGTAAACTCAGTAAGCCAAAAACCGGAAGATAAATATAAATGGAAGGTGGTGACAAACGGCAAAAGGAAAAATAAGGCAACAGACATGCAACAAAAGGAAAATGACTTTTTAATAATTGGCGATTCACTGTTGAAGAATATCGCTGTCTCCAATTGCAAGATCAACGTACAACCTGGAATTAGAACGCAACAACTCGGTAAACATTTTAAAAGAATGGTAAATGCAAGACAAGCTACTACAGAACCAGATTCTGAAACCAGACATAATTATAAAGTGGTGCTTATAGATGTTGGAACGAATTCGTTAAGGAGCAGCAGTGAGGAAGAAATGGCAAACAAAACAAGAAACATGATTTGTTCTGCAAGAAATATGTGTGCAAGATCTCAGCTGATACTTAGTGGAATCATAAACAGAAGGTCAGGGAGTGAAAAATATATCACCAAAATAAACTGTGCTCTTAACGAACAATGTGATCATCTTGAGGCAGTTTTTGCAGACCCAAACAAATTCCTATGTGAAAACTCACTAGCGAAGGATGGCTTGTATTTAAATAGACTGGGGTCTGTAACATTCAGCAGAATGTTTGCAGATGTCTGCAAAATCATTAGAAGAAAGGGAAACTAATATGGCCTGAAGAGGGTGAAAAATCATATACTCTAGCTGGAAAAGAAAAATATAAGCACCAAACAAAAAAAATTTGCCTCAGAATACAGCTCATAACATGTAAAACAACAAAAGAAAAATTACGGGTCATTCCATGTCAAGTCACCCAGGCCTTGACACCAACCATGTCAGATTTTATAACGGATGTTTAGTTTTACAAAACTGCAATATCTAGAGTCTCCGACCTGATAGAAAGCTCGAATTTGTTTTAAAATACTCTTAATTGTATAGGCTATTAGATAAAAGAAAAATTATGTTGGCTTTTTAACCTGTTTAATAGTTATCTAATTTTTAAAATAATATTAATTATATTTTAAAAATAAAAAATGCCAAGTGACTTAGACACCAAAAATAAGTTTTTGTCTTCTTGGAGTAACAATGTACACTTGGATTTTGTATTGTTACTCCTGTGTTTTGAAGTAAAAAATTATTACAGTGTTAAATAGTGCTTGGATAGTATTTTATTAAGTTTATTCGAACTATCAGTCAGTACTGTTGCTTAGTTTACAGAGATTCTTTTCCAATATCCTATAAAAGTAACCAGAACAGTAATCAGACCAAAAGTGAAATCAGTATGTCAGATATTCAAACCTGTAGTGTAGGGTTATTTAAAAAAATCTGACTGTTTCCAAACAACCTACACACCTTCAAAAAAGTTACAACCGGTATCAGAAATGAGTGAGGAAGAAAAAGATTTGACCCACTTACGATCTGGAATTAATTTGTGTGAATTTAAGAATATATGTTCACACCACAGCTACTACTTTTTAAATGTTTTTGAAAAGTATCAAACAACATGTGTAGACCCACTAAAAAAACACAAAAAGCCCATCAAAAAATCGTTGAGAAGTGTAGGCTTGGATCTTTCTAAACAATTACTGTCAAAAAATATTAGCATAAAACCTGGACAAAAGCTTTGCTCAACATGCCGTAACTTTTGTGAGGAAAAATTAAGAGTTGAAGTCAATAAAAGTGAAACAGATGATGAAGTCATGGTTGAATTAGAATCATTGGAATCCAGAAATGAATCCCTCGTACAAACAAACATTGCTCTTGATTATTTAGGTTTAACACCGATAAAGCTTCATGGCTTGTCAGAACAAAGTAAAGGGTCTTATTTTAAAAGGAAGATTAGCAGTATTGAAAAGACTGCAAAAAAGGCGGTTTCAAAAGCATTAAAATATGATGCACCAAGTTCTGATGATGACGAAGAAGATAAAAGTGTGGTTGAGAAAGCAAAGGATTTTGATGTAATGATTTCTCTTATGAAAGAGAAGATTTCATCTGTTGGTAGGTCTAGAAAAATCCAGATTCTGACCTTGGCTCCAGACTCTTGGACTCGAAATAAAGTGATGAAAGAATTTAATGTAAGTGAGTACATGGTGCGACAGGCTAGAAAGCTAAAATCTGAAAAGGGTATTTTGGAAACTCCTGGTCCAAAAAAAGGTAAAACTCTTTCTGAAAATACAGTAAGACTTGTAACAGATTTTTATGAAAAGGATGAAAGTTCCAGAGTGCTACCTGGAACAAAAGACAAAGTAAGTGTTCAAAAAAATGTGTACATGCAAAAAAAGACTCATTTTGTGTAACTTGAGAGAACTCTATTATTCTTTCAAATGGGAGAATCCCGAGGTAGAAGTAGGATTTTCAAAATTTTGTTTCTTGAGACCTAAATGGTGTATCCTTGCTGGTGCTGCAGGCACACACACTGTATGTGTATGCAGTATCCACCAGAATGTTAAACTATTACTGGATGCTGTGAAAATTGAAGAATCTTATAAAGACCTAATTAAGATGCTTGTGTGCAACACAGAAAACCAAAACTGCATGCTACATCATTGCAACAGCTGTCCTGCAAATACTGCACTAACAGAGTGCTTAACTGAAAAACTAAGTGAAGATTATGATTTAGAAGAAGAAATTGTAATCAGTCAGTGGGTTAACACAGACAGGGCAGAAATGATCAAACAGTCTATCAGTGTTGAAGACTACATTTCTTTATTGGTTAGGTCATTGGAAAAGCTCACCCCACACTCGTTTATAGCAAAATCCCAATTAGCAGCCTTTAAAAGATTGAAAGAAGACCCACCACCCAAAACAGCAATTATTGTGATGGATTTCAGTGAAAATTATTCCTTTGTTATACAAAATGAGATCCAAAGTTACCACTGGAATAGAGGTGGCTGTACTCTACACCCAGTTGGAGTTTTTCTAAGAAATGAGGAAAACAATGTTTTTGTTTCCAACCACTGTTTTATTAGTGATGACCAAGAACATGACACTGGTTTTGTTAACTTTGTACAAAAAGAAATTACAAAGTGGCTGTCATTACATCATACTGACATTGACTCAATTCACTACTTTATAGATGGTTGTGCTGGGCAGTACAAAAATAGAAACAGTTTTAAAAATTTGACTGAACACTTCAGAGACTTTAATTTCAAGGCCCAACACTCTTTTTTTGCAACAAGTCATGGGAAGTCAATTTGTGATGGCCTAGGAGGAACTATTAAAAGAATTTTAAGGAAAGCCAGTCTACAGCTTTCAGACAAAGAACAAATAATGACAGCAATCGATGTGTATAAGTTTTGTGAAAAAAATATTGAACACATTCATTTTCACTTTATTGACAAAAAAGAAGCTGATTTGCTACGGTTAAAACTAGAAAAACGTTTTTCAGCAACCCAAACCATTCCTGGAACTAGAAGTTTTCATAACTTCAAACCACTTCCAACAAACAACCTTGAAATTAGAAGGACTACAGATAGTGTAAAACCCTCCTTAGTCTTTTCTTTCCATTCTTCTTCTGATTGGGTTCGTGTTGAACCATCCATAAATTGCTATGTGGCTGCAAATTATGATGGTAACTGGTACTTTGGACTGGTAAAAACAATATTCAATGATGAAGAAGATACAGAAATTCTATTTCTACATCCTTCAGGACCCGCTGCATCATTTTATTGGCCTGAAAGAGAAGATTCCTGCATAGTGCCTTTGGAGCACATAGTCTGTGTAGTAGACGCACCTCAATCAAGTGGCACTGGGAGAATGTATTACTTCAAAAAAGACTGTATCAAAAGAACTGAAAGCTCTTGGATGAAGTGGAAAAACAGTTTGAATCAGCATTAATGTTTATTAAAAAGACAAAATTACTCAAAAAATTCAATGTTTCAAGCAATCAGTTGGGTTATACATAAGTGTCGTAAGTAAACTATCTTTGTACATAATTCTAATGTAATCTACTATAATTAATAAACATGTTAAAAAGCCATCATTATTTTTGTTTTATCAAGTAGCTTATATGTTTAAGAGTAAATTAAAACAAATTTGAGCATTCTATCAGGTCTGAGACTCGAGATATTGCAATTCTTATAAAACAAAACATCCGTTAAAAAAAAAGAAAAAAATACATATATATATTTTTTTATAGAAAATATTAATATATTTTAATAGCATCATTTTTATCTTCAAATATGTATAACAAATAAACTTGCTGCAAAAATTCATGATGTTATCTAAAAGAGTTTTTAAGATAAGCAAATTTAAAGTTTTGAATACAAATTAAACTGACCATTTCCGAAGGTTCAGAAAACGCAAAACATAAAAACTTTAAAAATTTATAAAAAAGAACTGTAAGAGATACAGCAAAAAAAATTGCAGGTGTTGTCAGGATGGTATTAGAACCATTTGAGCCAAATTTCATGAAAATCTAAGGAGGTGGGTGTAAAATTTATTTTTTATTGGGTGATTTGATATGGAATGACCCTTACATAAAAGTACTTGATCAAAATATTCACTACTTTGGTAACAAAAAAATTAGAAGCAGAAGTACTCCTGAGTGAAGTAAGACCAGACATATTATGCATCAGTGAACATGGACTAACTGAAAGTAAAATAGGTAATGTTGCAATAAAGGACTAAAAACTAGCTCGTTACTTTTGCAGATCTAAATATAAGGGTGGTGGCATTTGTATATATATTAAAACAGGTACTCTCCTAAAGAACGTAAACAGTGAAGATGATACATTGCCCATAGCAAGAGAAAAAGACTTTGAAGTTACTGGTATAGTGACAGAGGATTTTAGACAGTTTTGTGTGTTCAGATCACCATGTGGCAATATTAGCATATTTCTGAAAAAAATTGCTAGCTTATTGAGAATGAATATGAAGAGAAACCTTATTATGTGTGGAGACTTCAACATCGACATGGGAAAAGACACAAAAATAAGACAGGATTTTGAAGAATTGTTAATACAGCACAACATGAAAGTAACAATAACTGCACCAACAAGAGTGACTTCACAAAGTGAGACAGTTATTGACAACATAATCACTAATATGTGTAACTATGAGTCACATGTAGTTCAGACAGAAATATCTGATCATCATGGACATGTAATCAGCTTTTGCAGAAGTAATGACACAGTGTCAGAACCAAAACGAACAACCAAAGAAATTAGGATCATCAGTGAACAAAATATCAACATCTTTAGAATAATGTTAAGTAAGGAAACCTGGAATGAAACCCTACAGGCTCAGAGTGTAAATGAAAAATATGATGCATTTATTTCAACAATTAAATACCATTTTAATGTAGCATTTCCCAAAGTAAAGAGACAAGAAAGGCTGCAAGATCAAAGTGGACTACCAGTGAAATACTAGAACAGCGAAAGAAGCTGCAGGATCTCATACGGATGGGCGAAGCTGAAAACAATAAAATGTTTAAAAAAAGTATAGAAAAACAATAAGAGAAGCAAAAGCAATTGACACCACCATAACGAACTCCAAAAACAAGGCAAAGGTAGACTGGAATGCAATTAATGCTGAAAGAAAGGAAAAAGATTGGTCAAACAAAGAAGAAGGTATTAGGTCAATTAAAATAGACAACACAGTGGTCACAAATGGTATGGAAATAGCAAACATACTGAATAATAACTATATCAGTGTAGTAGAAAGCTTAAAATTGGAAAGAAATAGTCAAAAACAGAAGATATTAAGGTACCAAAAAGATCATGCAGTACTATGTCCTTAAGATCAGTCACGAAAGATGAGCTACGGAAAACTATACAGAAACTGAAGTCCAAGAAAACAGCTGGTGGTGATGAAATATCAAATCATGTAATAAAGCTGGTAAGTGAGCAGATAATAACACCATTGCTGAACATAGCAAACTGTTCTTTCAGATATGGAATTTTTCTAGAAAAACTGAAGACAACGAAGGTGGTGCAAGTGTACAAGAAAGGGGATAAGGACGCCCCAACAACTACAGACCAGTTTCACTTATATCAGGTTTCTCGAAAATCCTAGAAATGTTGATGTATACCAGATTAGTTAACTATTTGGACAAACATAACATTCTCATACCCTCACAACATGGTTTCAGAAAGGGTAAATCTACAGAATCAGCAACTGCCAGTCTAACAGAATACATTTTACAGTCCTTAGATGAAAATAGGGGTTGTCTCTGCAATGTTTCTGGATATTTCAAAGGCATTTGACACCATTGACCAGGAAATGCTGATACAAAAATTAGGCAACTATGGCATTCGAGGGCGACCAGGTGAATGGATAAAATCATACTTGTGCAACCGCAAGCAGTATGTATCATTAGGAAACTCATACCAATCAGAAACCAAACCCATCAAATATGGAGCGCCGCACGGTTCGGTAATGGGGCCATTGCTACTTAATGTGTTTGTTAATGATATAGGTGTTGAGGAGGAAGAAAAGAAAATATTGCATGCTGATGACATGACAATACTAAATAGTGACCAAAATATGGAACAGCTTGAGAGAAGAGCATACATATCTGCAAATGTCACAGCTCAATGGCTGTTGGAAAATGAACTAGTTATAAATCAAAAAAAGACTATGTATGCAGTGTTTAAAAACAAGGAGACAGCTGTAGACATGGATTTAGAGGTTGATGGGAAAATGCTGGAAGAAGTAGAATCTGCTAGATTCTTAGGTATTCTTGTGGATAATGAACTGGAGAAAATTTTTTAAAAAGTATTAATAATGTCTGTATGAAACTGAGCTCTGTCATATTGTTAATGATTCAGTGTATCATGGACTTTTCAAACCATACTTACAGTATGGAGTGATTGTGTGGGGAAACTCAAACAAACAAGAGACAAAAGGAGAGTTTACAAAAAGGCAATCAGGACCATTTTAAGAAGAAAGACCTCTGAAACGTGCAGAAACTGTTTCAAAAAGTTAGGTAGCTTAACTTTTTCATCATTGTATATATACAAAACAATAATGTACATCATAAAAGATAGTGAGAACTGGATTACAAATGCTAATGCACACACTCACTATACATGAAGGAAGAATGAAGTACGGAGCATACCCCACCGACTGGCAATGCTAGAAAAAGGACCCCAATACTCTGGTATCACACTACTAAGAAGTCTGCCTAAAAACCTGCAAGATAGTGTACTTAACAATGACTTTCCAAAGAAAATTAGAGACTATCTCATTGAAAAAGAGTTTTACAGTGTTTAAGAATACTTATGCAATTAAATTTGTATATATTGTTATTCATTATCAATGATGTAATAATGTAAGCTAAATGGGTAGAAAAATAATTGATAATGAATGTTACTACTTTGACATGTCCTATATTACTTGTACATTTACTGTACAGAATGTAATCGGGAGTAGTGTAGCAGGGGATACAACCCGTCGGCTTTGGACATTGACGTCACAAGTCGCCAATCGAGAAGCGAATCTTCTTAGTGTTGTAGCTCCCTTCAGTGGCTGATAAGTGTTTTTTGGCTTTTAAAAAAAAATCCCAGGAGATAGAATAAACAGATCCACTTTATTAAGCAATCAGTAAAAAAACGAAACTGAAACATAACAGCAAAAGCGAAAATGGTAAACTGCTATCTGGCGACTTGTGACGTCATTGTCCAAAGCCGACGGGTTGTATCCCCTGCTGCACTAGACCCATGTAATCTTAGAGGCTCAAATAAAATAAAATTCAATTCCACACAGAATTTACTATATACACAGAGAGGTTGGGCACATTGCTTCTGTTGTAGAGGAGTGACTAGCAGACTGATAATCCTTCCTGTTTCATCTCCTTCAACACTTACTCAGTATTAACAATCATTCTTCCCACACTCCATACATGAATTGAACAGAAACAAATCCTAATAATGGTACAATGAGATGTACCCTCTGCCATGCACCTCACAGTTGTTTGCAGAGTACAGATGCAGATATAGACATCAGCATCTGGAATAGATAATATAAAAGCTATTGAATGACATGTAGACTGAGGTTACGTGGAAGACAAATCCGATCACTTTGATGAATTACAAATTACTTCATTTGTGGGCCAGTATCCCCTATGTTCTATTCAGTCTATACTTCATTCAAGCCACTGAAAAAATAAATTCTGTTGCTCATTTCTAGGGAAACATTCAATGACCGGTGTTTGAGGCAAGATTTATTTTATTTGTGTAGTCTTCTGTATTTTATAATGTGTGCACTCTGACATAAAATAGCACTAAATTATCCATGAGAACCAACTATCCAAGAAAACATCCATGACTGCTGATCTTTATCGATTCAGCTGTAGCTGATGTCCATGCATTACATAGTATGTTTATGAAATACGACATTAACAAGCATATAGCTGTCTGGCAAAAGTTTATTTACAAAACAATTCTATACAGTCTTATTAAATCTGTCTTTTATTGCTGGAATATAAAATTCATTTATACAACAACAATGAAAATACTGCATTCAGTTCAACGAGAAAATTTAATTGCAAAAGGTAGCTTTAATTTGTACCAAACCTTTCACTATCAAACTATAAAGTATATGCCAATTATATTGTCCCACACATACATATGAAAATACCATTTGGTCATTATATAATCAAGATAGAGAAGAAGGCAACAAGTGACTTCCTGAGCTTCAAATTTGATAACTAAATTGTTGAAAGCTTACAGCAATGAACACACTCTTTCAACTGCGAATGCAGCTATATTGCTTCCGACTTTGCTTTTTATTAATCTTGAAGGACGAAGGCAGGCCATTATAATACTTTTATTAGATTGACTCATCGTTATTCCACAATTTTATTTAACAGTGCATATTCCTCGGGCGAACAGAATTCCTTTTATCTTGAAGGCACTACCATTTCGTTAATCTATTAATATATAGTTCTATATAGTACTAACGCCCTCGTGTATCTGTTTGTGATCCATAACAGCCATTACTCAGCTGTCAACTAGTTATTTCTTCTTCTCTGCGCTAACAACAGTACTAATTTGCTATTGCATCTAAATGTATGACATCACAAGAAATAACGTCAGTTAACTTTTGTTTGATGTCCATACTCTGAAAGTACGATCCATCGCAATGTCTACAAAATAATCTATTGGCTTCACGATGAAAGGAATGCACGAGAGGCCTACTGCTGTTGTTATCCACTTCCTAGTGGATTTTGGAAGTTTAGTTGTCTTACTAAGAATCAGTAAAGACGCTGCGCAAATACGGTTTATTGTAAATCCAGGAATTATAACGGAAGCAAAACTTTGCCAAAGAAGAGTATCAACCGCCGCTAACATCACATTTCTCCGTCTTTGCTGCACGTTGTCGCATGGAATCTGAAATATTCATAACTTTTTGACGACACAGAAACAGCGGAAAACATACGCACTAATATACTTTCATGCTGTCTACGTGAATAAGAGTTATTATTCATTCACCTTAAAAACTTTATAGGTTTTATCTATAGTATCAGCAACAACGTACGCACTAGCAATCCCATAGCTTAGATTTACCCATTTTACATGGATTAGTGGTCGAAAGGATTCACCAACTTCATTCGCGTACCCTAAATAAAAACATGAATTTCAATATTACGAAACGTAAACAACTTTAAAATCATTTCGGAATGTGTAATTCAGCGTTACCTAAGAGCCTCAATGGGCTATCTCTAAATATGTCTCTCTCTACGTCTGACATTTTTTGCAATTCTTATTAATTTAATACTTATTTCTTTCTTTTCTATCCAGGAACGGGTCTAATACACTGCCATTATCACAACATAAAAATATTAAGCAAATCAATTCACAAATTGTTGGCCCCCAACCAGAAATACCGCTTCGTCTGCAATTGGCAGGGGAGCCACCTTTTTAAATGTCTATATTCTGACTTACAATAATGTAGTAAGTAAGTTTTATGGAAAAGAAACTTGAAAGTTGAAACTAAAAAGGAAAGATGTCTCTCATAGGAAGCAAATGTGCTGCAGCAGCTAACAAATGGTATAATTTGGTGCACGAATGAATTTTATTATGCAGAAATTATTTGGGCATTAGATATATCTTCGCTACTAAAGTTATTTGAATTAGCGCCACTATTGTGAACATATTCGAATCAGCTGGGCCGAGAACTGTGTGTATTTGTTTTGGAGTGAAAGTTGTAATCGTGATAAGTAAATTTTAACATGAAGGCTTAATCCTGCATAAGACTAAGTGCAATACTACTGAATCAGTCGTTTGTTTCTGGAATCTGGCAAATAATCTCGTGTCGCCAGCTTCTGCGGTATGACTGCCAATGTCGGAGTGCCGTTGAGTTGAAATAATGTTTGTGGGTGATATAAAAAAGGACTTTTACGGTGAATTAATTGGAAAGGTAATATTATCATAGTGTGATGTAAACAGATTCATCATTAATGAAAGTAGTTTAATTCAGAAATGTTAAACTTCTTGCATGCAAAATTTTCATGTATTTTCATAAGGTGAACTTGTTTCGTCTTGCAGAGAATTTTGTTGCTCGTCAACCATGACGTGGATGCCATATGTGCATGTAGGATTTTGCATTGCTTGTTAAGGGCCGACAGTGTTGTTTATACACTTGTCCCAATTGAAGGAATAAAAGATTTGGAAACGGCCTACAAAGAAAATTCTGATCAGGTAAAACTCGACTATTTAAGTATCCATGAAAGTTAAGTACACATGTTTCCCCTTTTTAATTGTGGGAGTTCATTACAGTACTTTGACACTTGCAGCTTACAGTAAGATCATTCTTGGGTTAACCACATAATAAATAATTCATAGTTTTGAAAACCTTGCTTACTAGTACTTGCCCGATGTACTGCCTGTGAAAGACATCAAGGCACAACTAATGTGAGGTACACACACTGTTTTCCTATTATTTTTAAATTACACAGATCAGTCAGTGAAGACCTAGATAATTGCATTATGTTTAGTTTTGTTTCCAAGCTGTTCTGTGGAGTGAAATGAATGTGTATGGAAACACATTGTTTCTATCGGCTTATGAGAACTGTCAATTTTGAGTGTCTGTAATGTGTTAGTATTCCAGAACAGAATAATTTCGTAAGATGTTAATGAAAATACTAAAACTGTTAAGTGTTATCACAGTTTAAATTTATATTACAGTGGCATGTGGTATTACACAGTGCGATCCAATATTTGTTTACAATTGAAACTGAAGGTACTGACTTAGCTGCAATCACAAATGGTGGTTAGAGCACTTGTAGTTCTCTCTATCTTACCCATAGCCATTGATGAAATTCTGTAGTATGATTAGCATACATTACAATTTCAAAGACTATAAACATATGAATTCAGTGTTATTTAAACTACTGAAAGTGCCATTTAATAGAGTTTTATGCAAGTATTTTAATATAGAACTTCCCTGACACATGATAAACATGGTCCACCATGTAGCCAGAACACAATTATGTGTTTGTCATTACCCAAACATGATTCTTGACAATTCTGTCCTCATTTTCCCTGAAAATGTAATAAGCAGAAATGGGTCAAGATGAATATTGTCTGTTAGTTATTGGCTTTGACCAATGACTTAATGATAGAGGCTGCTGTGATGTCACCTTTTGTTGTGTATTTTGATAGTTTGGTTGTTAGTTGGCAAAACCAACAAATGTAAATGCAAAAAACCTTGTTGTGGTGGCAGACTTCTCTGTAGCTTAGCACAAGGTCGATATTTAGTTGGAAGATGACAATTTGATTCTAAGTTGGGAAGCCAACAGGTGTGAAAGTAGAAAATCTGGTTGAGATGACAGACTGATCTGTACTTTAGCCTCTTTGGGGGGGGGGGGGGGGGGATCACCATTGACATTGACCGTGTTTTTTATGGCATTTGTTACATGTTTCCTGCGTCACTGGCCAAAGCTGAATCCTAGTATTGAATATTCCTCTTTATCTGCAGAAATTCAGCATGTTCCTAATCTGTGGGCGTTAGGTTATTGCTACTCTTTACATTAGTAGTCAAATTTTAGAAATCGTGCCCCACCTCACCACTTCAGATTATATTCATATGCGTAGCTTTAGTACTTTTCTTACACCATAGATCACTTTTACAAGGATATTAGATATAGCTTGGAGTTAAAGACATAATTCATATATACAGGCATATAATGAACTTCAGGCACCAGTTTGACAATGATGAGACAGGTTGTTGGCCATGGCTTTGTAGTAGAAAACATCCCAGCACTTGCGTACAGTAGTTTAAGTTAACCATCGAAAACTTAGATCAGGATGACTGGCTGAAGATTGGAAGCTACATCCTCCCGAATATAAGGCCAGTCTGTTTAAAACCAAGCTATCTGATTCAGTTTATCCTCAATGCCCATTACAGTTTTGCAAACATGTTATTTAATAATGCAAAAGGCTAGTGCTACAGTATTCATTCATTTCTTACTCACAGTCACTGTACACACTACACACTCTTATCAGCTGATCACAAAGGGATGGTGTTTGGTTCCCATTTTGTGTACCGCAACTTCTCATTTGATATCTTAAAAAAGATCTAGTGAACATGCATATGTAATGAGTTAAGTTCTGAGTTTAAAAAAAAATTAGGTTTTGGGGAAAAAAGTAATATTCCATTTGTGGGGATGGTGATTGACTTATTGTAAGGTATTAATTTTTATTCTTGACATACTTTTTTATGATACAATCACAACCAGTTTTGGCCTTCAAAGACCATCTTTAGATGCTATGGATGACACTGACAAGGTAGGAAAAATTGGTCATGAACTGTCACCCATAGCCTCGGAAGATTGAAACAGGTTATGCTTGTACCATAGAAAACTGATTGTGTCAAAAATAAAAAAAGTAGGCCCTAAGTGGATAAGGTGTTTGTTTTTTGCTTTACATACTTCTGTAGTAATATTTTTTGAAGAAGAAAAAAGTGTATGAAAGTTTTATTTGAAATGTAAATCTTCCATTGTTATTTCCATTAATATTTACTTGTTTCATTTTTTACCTAATCCCTACTCTTTGTTTTTTTAGTAGACATAATCCTTCACTGTTTAGAAAGTGTGACTTAATGGCTACTTTTTAGCTGATCTAACTGAGTGGTGTTATTAATTCTTCCCAAACATTCTAAGTAGCAGAAAACTTTTCTATTATAGTTCATTAAAATCGATGGCAGTTTGTATGCTAAAGTATTACTAGTTAAATCCAGTACTTGTTTTGACAGAAATGTGGCAACACATTAAAAAATAACCAATAACAGTTAGTCAAAGTTATGACAGAAACATTACTTTGCTTTTGGTAACAATTTGATGTTCCATATCTAATATAGTGAAATCTAAATAACTTTGTTGTCTCTTGGCAATCTATGATATTGTCAGTATAACAGAAAGTAATTATGCAGACATTTGTTTAACTGTCCTAGTGCTCCGTATATAGTGACTGCTAAGTCAGAACTGTGTTCTGTACCATAACACAATATATGTTAGCACCTCTTGGAATGGTTTAGCTGCATGAACTGAGGTGAAATGAATTGGCTCCAGGTACAGAGCTGTGAAAGTGTCTGCAGCATGTCATTTTTTTCCTGCGTGTTGGCAGAAGACTCTCCATCTGTGTCAGTACTAGGCGGAAACAAAGTACACAATGTGTATCTTACATCATCCAGGCTTTTGAAGTAGTGTAATGTAACTATTCATTGAAAGACATCACTCCAAATTGATGAAAACTTCTGCATTCTGGTTACAAAATTTTGGCAGCCTTGACTTAAGGGGCACCTAAAGGCGAAGTACTACATATCGAGAACTAAACAATTTTTTGAATTACTGACAACATGTACTGTCATACAGGTAGCAATACAGAATTTGATATAATAAAGTGTGCATGGATTGCCCATTAAAGCTTCTATTGCATCATATTTTATACTACGTAATGGGCTTCTTGTGATTTTCCGTGTCTGTCACATATCAATACCAAATGTGTAATGCTATCGGGAATGCTGGTATGCTCAAAAAGTATGTTGATTGAAAAATTTGAAAACATAAAAAAAATAAATCCAAACAGCCGTGTATTGAGACAAGAACCGTTGTTGTATGCTAACTTTCCCATTTACTGTTGCTGTAGTCGACTTATTCTTAGCCTTGTTGAGTTAGTTGCTCATTGAGAGAGATAGTCCACATTAATATGGTGAAGATTTAGTGACATTCATATGAGTTTTCTTTGTATTTGTTCATGGTTCTATCTGGCAGACACCTTTCTTTACAAGCATTTATTTGATGCTCTCACACAGACTACCTGCGATAAATTGCACAGATGTTTGAAACTCCTGTGTCTCTTCCTTTAATCCGACTCACACCATCAAACAGTACTCATGAATCTGTCTAATGATAGCTCTGCAGGTGACTCCTTTA
Organism: Schistocerca piceifrons; assembly: GCF_021461385.2. Taxonomy (NCBI): domain Eukaryota; kingdom Metazoa; phylum Arthropoda; class Insecta; order Orthoptera; family Acrididae; genus Schistocerca; species Schistocerca piceifrons. Next base: position 434,196,449 of record NC_060145.1, on the reverse strand, counting down.
ATTCATGAGTTTCTGTGGAACTGTTCTTATATATCTGAGTGTGGCACCTGCCTGCCCTGTAGCTAGATTTTTAGTCATTCCACCTTAAACCACCCCAGACATACATTCGTAGGGACTTGATAGTTGTGGCCGATTCCAGTAACTGATCAAACCAATTGTGTAGTCAAATATTGCAAGATATTACTGTGTAAGTGTGTTGAATTAAATATATTTCTGTTTAGGCTCTGCTGCCAATGTTCCCACCATGTGGGGATAGTTTCCAAGGTTTTTTACTTCTGATGATGCCTTCCCATTAAGAATCGGGAATAGTTTGCTTGTACCTCCTCAATCAAACTGAAAGTCTTGTATGATATTTTGGCTAAACTTAAGGAAAATTAAGCTAATTGGTGGCTGTAGTAGCAGATGTTGTAGATTGTGTACAGATTACTGTCACAAATTGGCGGTAGTAGTGTCTCTGACAGCAAATGTGCAAACTAGCACAATTGATCTGTTTATGATGTTTCTTTGTCTTACTGTGAGTGGAAGAAAAGTGGATGCGGTGACAGATTGATATGTAGAGTAGTCCAAAGGAAATGGAAAAAAATGCTGATTGTGATGACAGACGATGTGTAGTGTGGCCTGAGTATAGGTTTGATTGGAATGTGACTGTTTATTTACAATAGTCACATTTAAAATGACCATTTCAAAAAAAAAATGTGTGGTATTTACAGAATGTTCCAATTTCAGAGGTGTTGATTGAACAGCTTAGATTTTTCCAAATATTCTGTTTTGTGTAGCAGCATTCTGCCATATTTCATTATGCTTCCACGTATTTTCGTACACTCATTGTCATGGTGGTGTTTATCGAATGCTATTTTCTCATTCGTTCTGCCATCTTAAAATGATACTTGGAGGAAATCCTTAACTACTGGAATTGCAGTAAAGGGCACACAGTTTGGTACTTTTAAGGGGTGTCATTTGTTTATTCTTGTGGTTTTTCACATCACGGTTCACTGTACACTTTAATATGTTGCACAATATTAATTACGAATACCATTCTGCAGTTGTGGGCAGATGATGTTTTAATTACTTCCAGTGCACGTATGCAACTGAGCAAGAGACTGGCCTGTGACTACACAATCATAAACAATGTTTGTAATGATGTTTCTTGACAATAGAACAGACCCACGACTGACATGACTTTTCATTGTGCCCCACTACCAGACTGTCAAATACTATTCTTACTTTTATTTTCCAACAGTTGATGAGAACCACCACGAAACTGCCCCTCTACTGTGACCCCCTGCTATCAAACAGATGCCTTTCAGCCAACCCAGCCACAGAAATTTTGTTTTATTATGTACTATATTGGGGCCTCCCTCAGGGAATCACACCTAGTGATACGTGGCTGGCGACCACGGGGCCCCGAGCTGAGTCCTGGCATTGCTTCCACTTACTTATGCCAGGCTCCTCACTTTTATCTGTCCTATCTGGCCACCCTCGGCCAGCTCTTGTTCTTTTCCGACCCTGACGCTATTAGGTTTCGAGGGCTAGGGGTCTTTCATTTTCCAACCTATACTTCTCATGCAGCGTCTGACCCAGAACGGGCGGCTGCAAAAGGTGTCTGTATCCCATGTTAGGGGTGGCCTCCAGAAATGCGGAAGGCAACAGCATACCACCGCAGATTATCATCCCTGCATAATGCAGTCTCCATTTTATGCACAAAATATGGCTTCCTCTCATGTTAAATCAGTGTCGTATCTCCGGGGGGGACAACTTGAAAGGAGGCAGAAAATCAAAATGAGAATTGGTACCTGGAATGTCAGAACTCTGCTACAATCAGGAAAACTAGAAAACCTTAAAAGAGAAATGGAAAAGAATCATATGGACCTCGTAGGAGTTGCTGAGGTAAGATGGAATGGACATGGAGAGTTGCTGTCAGATGAATATGTATTCTACTACTCGGGAGGAGAAGTAAAAGGAATTAATGGAGTAGGAATGATTATGACAAAGGAATTGACTAAATGTGTGGAATATGTAGACTATGCAAATGACCGGGTTATTGGTGTAAGGCTGAAAGGAGTACAAAAAGATTTACTGATTGTCCAGGTGTATATGCCAACTTCAGAACATGATGACCAAATTGTAGAGGAAACGTACGATGCAATAGAGAGAATAATGGACGAAAATAAAAAATGCTGCAAAATAGTAATGGGAGACTGGAACGCCATTGTGGGAGAAGGGAAAGAGGGAAACGTAGTAGGCAGTCATGGTCTTGGAAAGGGAAATGACAGAGGTGAATGGTTAATTGACTTCTGCAGGGAAAGGCAGCTGATAGCGGCAAACACATGGTTCAAGAACCACAAGAGGAGGCTCTACACTTGGAAATCACCAGTGGATAAATACAGAAACCAAATCGATTTTATACTGGTAGAAGAAAGATACAGGAATGGAATCAAGAAGGTGCACACATTACCAGGTGCAGATATTAATAGTGACCACAGCTTACTTATGGCAGAAATAGAAATAAGAATGAAAAAACTGAAGAAGGCGACCATGGTGAAAAAGTGGGATTTAGAGAAGATAAGATCCAACAAAGAACAAATTACAGAAATGCTGTCTCGAGAGTTTCTAAACACATTACAAGACAAAGAAGCACCTGATAATGCCAACGAGTACTGGAATATGCTGAAAGAAGGAATCATTAAAGCAGGACAGCAAAATATAGGATATGTAAAAGGGAAAAGGTCAAAAAAACCATGGGTCACACAAGAAATGATTTCCAAGACGGAGGAGAGAAGAAAATTGAAAAACAAGAACACTGAAGATGCAAGAAAGATATACCGAAGGTTAAATAATGAACTGCGAAGAGAAACAGAGCAGGCTAGGAAAAAATGGCTAAAAGAGGAATATGATGAAATTGAAGAACTGGACAGGAAGGGAAGATACGACTTACTATACAAAAGCGTAAAGACTATGACATGGGAACAAAACAGAGCAGGAAGTGCTACTATGGAAATTTTGAGTAAAGATGAAGAGGTAGTGTACAAAGATCATGACGATGTCCTCCAGAAATGGGAAGAATATATGAAAGAGCTATATGACACAAATAGCAAACCAGAAACTCTGGAACTTGAATCACACAACAGTGTAAGTGATGACGAGAAAGGACCGACCGTCATAATGGAAGAAGTAAAGTCTACCATCGCTGCAATGAAAAATGGCAAAGCGCTAGGTACAGATACAATACCGGGAGAAATACTAAAATGCTTGAACCACCATGGAATAAGAGAAATATTGAGGTTATGTAATAAAATATATGACAGTGGTGAATGGCCTGAGGACTTTCTGACAACAGTAATGATTCCATTACCGAAAAAACAAGGAACCAAGAAATGCAGCGAGCACAGGACAATCAGTCTCATTTCACATGCAGCCAAAGTGATGTTAAGAATAATCAATAAAAGACTTGAAAAAGTAATGGAGGAGAATCTTGGCGAGGAGCAGTTTGGCTTTAGACGGAATATGGGCACCAGAGATGCAATAGGGCTCCTACGAATCTTGGGAGAAAGGTTTATTGAAAAAGGAAGAGACCTATATATGTGCTTCATCGATCTAGAAAAGGCATATGACTGTGTGGTTTGGGACAAGCTGGCGACTATAATGAGGGAAAAGAGAATGAACTGGAAAACCAGAAGACTTATAAACTCATTATATCTTAATCAAAAAGTTTCAGTTAAAGTGAGAGGAGAAAGTACAGACTGGATCAGACTAGGAAAAGGAGTAAGACAAGGATGCTGTTTATCACCAACTCTTTTCAACCTCTACTTGGAAAATATGATTAACCAATGCTCATTAGATGACAAAGGAGTAGAAATTGGAGGAAGAAGAGTAGGGTGTTTGAGATTTGCTGATGACATGGTCCTTCTAGCCACAGGGGGAAAAGAATTACAGGATTTGCTGGACACCATTGCAACTAATGGAAAAAATATGGAATGAAAATTAATACAAATAAAACAAAAGTATTGGCACTAGGAGGAAATAAGGAAATAAAAATTATGCTGAATGGAAAAATACTAGAACAGATGCAAAATTTTAAGTATCTTGGAAGCAGGATAGACACCGACTGGAAATGCACCACAAAAATTAAAACAAGGATAGCAATGGCAAAAGAGGCGTTTTATAAGAAAAGGAGAATCTTCTGCAGCGGTCTGGACAGAGAACTCAGAAAGAGACTCATAAAATGTCTTGTATGGAGTGTTCTTCTATATGGCGCTGAAGCGTGGACTATGAGGAAAAAAGACAGAGAAAGGCTGGAGGCTTTTGAGATCTGGACATGGCGGAAGATGGAAAGAATAAGTTGGATGGACAGAGTAAAAAATGAAAAGGTACTGAGAAGAGTGGGAGAGAAATGACAGTTACTAGATGTAATAAAGAGAAGAAAAAGAAATTGGATTGAGCATATATTAAGAAAGAATGATGGACTGATAAAAACAGTTTTAGAAGGTTATGTAGAAGGGAAAAGGAAGGGAGGAAGGAAGAGAATCCAGATACTGGATGAAATGATGGACTTTACAACATACAGCAGCCTTAAGAAGGAAGCAATGGTTCACAGAAAATGGAGAGGCAAAGGACCTGCTAATATAGCAGATAACTGATGATGATGATGATGATGATGATGATGATATTGGGGCCATGCTCAGCCAATTGCAGCCTTCTGGTTTAAGTGACACTGTGATACCAGGCCATGTCACCCAGGTGTCACACTGGAACCTCCATATCATTCTGATGCCATATTGTCCCACCATACAAGCAGTAGGCTTTGTGTGGTATTGCACAATCTCATGGCATCTTACATAACCATTATCTAACAAAAATGTTACAATCTTATCTAGTTAGTCATTACTACCCATTGGCAACTGCTCTCCCATGGTTCTTTTTTGTGTAATTTTGAGCACACTGTATGGGGATTCTTATGATGTAGAGTAAATGTGTGCTTGGCATCAGCTGTACAAATTTATTTTTTACTTTCTATTGGTTGTGGGACCATCTTCACAGCAAGAAAAAGGCTGTACGTTAAGTGCACATGCCAACATAAAGTCTTTCTTCTTCCTGTGAAGATGGTTACTACTACCAAAATAATCATCTTGAGGTGTTGCAGTTCTTCTTATTTCCACGCTTACTAAGAAAACTGGTTGAAAAATTTTGCCGTATGTAAGGCACCTTTGGAGTTTTGTTTTATCCAGATGTGTCTCAGCACCTTTTGTGCTATCTTCAGTGGGTTACTTTACTTCTTTTCTGTAAAATTGGTATGATATATTAACGTTTAGAGAAAACATTTGATACAAGATAGTTACTTTTGTGAATAAAGTGATTGTTGTCAAATATTATATATAGTTTGTTTACTGTTCACAGCTGAGATATGTATACTGGGCTGATGTGTTGTATGTTGTTTGTTACAGTATGTCTAATGTTTTGGTTTTATTGCTTATTTGGGTGAATGCATGCATTAGTTCACATGACACTGTTGAATGTTTATGTTGGTAGCTGTGAGTCTGCTATGCAATCTACAACTTGTCATCTGGAAACAGCAAAAAGTAATTTTTAATTTTTGTTTATTATGCATTTCTGAACAAAAATGAATATATATCGCGTTATTTTGTGTGTTACTTATTGCTTTGATGTTGTGGTGTCTGTATCCTTTCTTTTTATGGTAACATGCTGATTTCTACCACTTTTGTTGTTACATAGGCATTTTCTGCATTTTTTTTGAATTTGCACAGTGTTTTTGCCACCATTATGTGTTGTTGTGGTCGTGTAGCATTTATTGTTTCATGGCATGTTTGTTAGGGTGAGATGCACAGACTTGAAGTGTTATTGGCGTTTGGTTTCTTTTTTTGTTTGTGTGTGTGTGTGTGTGTGTGTGTGTGTGTGTGTTTGTTTTCAGGGTTGGAAGTGGTGGGGGGGGGGGGGGGGAGATTGGAGGAGGGGGGGGGTGGTGGTGTTGAATGACTTCCAGAGTGAATGTTGTGCAGTATGGGGTAGAGGGAAATTTACTTCTGGGGGCTGATCATGTGAAGTTTTGGTATGAGTGTTAATCATATAGAACGTTCTTCAATTGTGCAAAGAAGGTTTCATTGCACAGTGATGTGTACTCATTTAGTACTTTCTTTCTTTGAGCTATTGATTTTTGGCTGTGACAGTTTTCTGCTTGTGAAACAACAAAAATGGTAGAAATCAGCATCTTACCACACCACAGATGAAGGATACAATCACCATAATATCAAAGCCATAAGTAACATGCAAAATAACGCAAAACATACTCTTTTTCATTCAAAAGTGCATAATAAACAAAAAAAATTATGTTTTGCTGTTTCCAGATGACAAGTTGTAGATTGTGTAGCAGATTTACAGCTGCCAACTTAAACATTCAATAGCGTCATGTAAGGTATGAAAATTAATGCATACCTCCACCCCTTCTTCCTAATAAGCCATAAAACCAGAACATTGGACATATTGCAATAAACAACATACAGTGCATCACCCCAGTAACACACATCTCAACTGTGAACTGTAAACAATATTTGACAATAATCACTTCATCCACAAATGTAAATATTTTGTACTAAATGTTTTCTCTAAATGTTAATATGTAATAACAATTTTACAGAAAGAAGTAAAATAACCCAGTAAAGATAGCACAAAAAGTGCTGAAACCTCTTTGGGTAAATCAAAACTCCAAAGGTGTCTTGAATAAGGCAGAATTCTGCTATCAGTTACTTAAACTGGTTGAAGATAAAGAATCAATTTGTACAGTTGATGGCAAATATGCAGTTCTTCAAATTTCTGGTAGCTGCAGTGAGTCACTCCATTCAAATCTTATGATTTGTATTAGTAGATGTATTTCCTATTTGTGTTACAGTACCCTACATGTAACTCTAATATATACCAGTCTCTTCTAATTTTCTCCAGGCATATTCTGAAGTTTTACCATATTTTGTGAGCAACAGTACAGAATTGTAATCAAAAGTTTTCTGGAATTCATGAAACATGGCATCAGTCTGAGCTCCATTACGGCGTCCTTTCAGATGTCAGGAGTAAACAAAGAAGGTTGGCATTCACACAGACTCTTCTTTCAGAATGTGTAAGATTGTGTGGCCTTGAATAGCCATCATATGGTAGCATAAAATATGTCTCATATTTCTGCAATGGTGGATGTCAGTAAGATATGTCTGCAACCTTCCTTGTAGTTTGGAACAACCTACACCTCTTTCCAGTCTGTGTTGTTTCCATGCTCTACAGTAAATTGATGTTAGAAGAAGGGTCAGTTGCTCTGCAGTTCAATATAAAATACAATGAGGACTCCATGAGGCCCTGTAAGATAGTCAGTGTCTTCATGGAAAAATGTTTGTAGTTGCCTATGGAATCATAATTATATTCCGGCGCACACCTCCTTGTCCCAAGCAAACTGATGGGCATGAGTATATTGCTTCAGGACTTCAAAAATGTGGAAATTGCATGGTGAGAGATGGGGATTGTATGGAGGATGTAAGGGCTTCCCAGCACAACTTCTGCAGCGTAGTCAAAACAATCTTGAAAGCCTGCAGGCAAGCAGTATCCTGCAACAGAATGATGTGGTCTGAGCATTTGGACTTGACAGCATGTTTCAATTTTTTCAGTGTGTATGTATTGCTGTGTGTTAATTGTGATGCTGTGTTCCACAAATTCAATGAGCAGGAGGCTCTTGCACTCAAAGAAAAAGGTAATCAAGATTTTCTCCATAGTGATTTTGAATGCCCACACGACTCACTGCTCTCACACAGGGCACATCTAACAGACAAATGGCACAGCAGTGAATGGTCACGCTGTTCCTTCCTGATTCCCAGTACACAGACACAAGCAGACATATGTCAGACATATGTCTGCTTGTGTCTGTATGTGTGGATGGATATGTGCGTGTGTGCGAGTGTATACCTGTCCTTTTTTCCCCCTACGGTAAGTCTTTCCGCTTCTGGGATTGGAATGACTCCTTACCCTCTCCCTTAAAACCCACTTCCTTTCGTCTTCCCCTCTCCTTCCCTCTTTCCTGTTGAGGCAACAGTTTGTTGCGAAAGCTTGAATTTTGTGTGTATGTTTGTGTTTGTTTGTGTGTCTATCGACCTGCCAGCGCTTTCGTTCGGTAAGTCACCTCATCTTTGTTTTTATATAAAATTTTTCCCACGTGGAATGTTTCCTTCTATTTTTTTTATATATATATATATATATATATATATACACACACACACACACACACACACACACACACACACACACACTGGTTTGTGAAAGTATGCTTGAAATCTCATGCATGTTACCTTTTTTATTCTCTGTGATTGCAGGTAAAATGTGTTGTGCTCATAAATTGTGGTGGTAACATTGATATAGTTGAAGCATTACAACCTGAAGAAGATGTAAAGTTCTTCATACTTGACAGCCATCGACCATTTGATGTTTGCAATGTCTATAATAATACTCAGGTAATTATTTACATTCAGGTTCATTTTATACTACACCGATGTTACGCACTATATAGTTGCAGTTTATTTGTGATTTTTTTTCCTCAGGTGTTTTTGGTGTCAAATGAAGAAGATGGAATTCCGGAATTTGATCAAATTTTTAGGGATGATGAGGTAAATTATATCATAACATATTTCCTATTTGTGTCAGTCCATTCCAACTGGTCCAAGAAAAAAGTAATTGGTCGCTTGACCATCTCAGAAAAATTTTATATTTGCTGGGTGAATTCCCCAATGTTTATTAGTCACAAAAATATTTTTTTTTAAATTTATTGTTTATTATTTTGAAATGGCAGCCATATTTGTTCCTGGCTGCGTTTTTTTTGTATTTGCAAACATCTACATTTTTTACAATTATTCAGTAGTGGATTGTCCTAAGCCTTTCAGATAAAATGCATTTAATTCAACACACCCTGGGCTACAAATTAACATCATTATCGCTTAGCTGAATTTATTCTTTAATATATTTTTAATAGTTCAAAGTTATTAGCCACAAATTTAAAAAAAAAACTCAACTTTTGAACAGTAGTTTTCCAAAGAAAGATTAATTTCTCAGATTTAATATTTTTTCTGCTATTATACTGTATTGTATAGTTACTTTTTATAGAATATCAATGGTGAGCAGCTTACATTTTAAAAAATACACTATTTTAAAAAATGGATTGTTTTTTAATTTTTCCATTTTGTGGCCTCCAATATCTTTGTTGGGGGACCAGATAAAACCCTGAAAATTTCTCAGTTAATAGACCTTTATGATATCAAACTTCAGTATAAATTTCAACTTTGGGATTCAATTGGAAGTTACGGAAAAAAGATTACAATACGAGTCAAAAATATGATTTTAACATCTGCGATATCTAGGCTTATGGAATAAAATATATCAGTTACAGTATATAATTTAGTCATGTCTATAATTACTTACTTTTTTATTGAAAATAAGCCTACTAATTACATTATATTGTTCTCTTGTTATTTGTTTTTAGTACATCACTCATTGAACATTTAAGAAATTTGTTTACTGAGTTTGGATGTTCGATTATAAGTTTGCCCAGTCACAGTTGTAAATTCCATGGGAGACAGCTTCCTTAGTACATTTTTAAGTGGCATCCAAACTTGATCCTTCTCAATTTTTTTAAAAGATGTCCTTGGTTCTGGAGGGTGATAAAATACAACATGTACATCTTGGTTTTGACAGTCAATATTATCAACTTCACCAATCCACCACTGTTCATTGGAAACACAAGCTACTATGTCTTTATTTTGAAGAACCAGTTGTACAAATTTTCCACACTGATGGAGTTCACTATCAGGCGAAGTAAGTTGTGTGAATGGGGTACAAAAAATGAAAAGATCGAGTGCCTTTAATCTTCTGATAAGTGTTGTACCTTCCCTTCAAGACACTGTCCTAGACTTCTTGTATTTCCTTACATTGTACAAAAATAAAGGTAATTCTTTTGATATGTTTTTTACAGAATTGAAACATTTCTTGAGGTGTTATGATATGATTGTCATCGGTCCGCTGCAGACTTGCTTTTGTGACAGCTCGCTTTGTTGTACCCCCGATACCATCACAAGCTTTCTTCCCATGGCATGAAGCGAAAAAGTGCCATTCTGCATCAAACCCAAGATCATCTTTATGATAGGAGATGTTAATATTTTTTTTTTTTTTATTTTTATATTGACTCGCTGCCTCATCCGAAAAGTAAATCAGTTTTTTTATGGAAGGGTGGTGCTGTTTAATGTAGTTTGTTAATTTTAGTTGAAAAATATACACTGCTTTAGTGTTGTGTTCAAGGTAGTCACTTATGACACAAAAACTGTGGCTCATTAGTTTATCTTCATCTTTATAATAGAATACAAATGTATGAACTGTGGCCTGTTTGTTTACCCAGTGGTGCCCTTGAACTTCGTCGTGAACAACAAAGGAATAATTTTCTGAAAAGTCAGCAAGAACTAAACATTCATCAGCTGCCAAGGCTTGTTTTTTGTTTTTCAAAAATTTACTCTGAGCTTTTGCAATAAAATGATGCATTTTCAGATTTTCAAGGTTAGCCACCAATACTTCAAAAACTCTTCTCATGATTTTATGACTGTCACCATTACAGTTCTATCTTGTGTCACCCATTGTTTGTATTTTATATTGTCAGGCATCAAATTGTCTTCTTCGGATTCTTCAAACATGTCAAGTAAGACTTGTTTGCCTGGACAATCTTCACATTTTCCCTTGATCACACAATTGTAACTGTCAATATTGTGTACCATAACTTCCAAAAGGTCTTTATAGGCAGCTCTAAGTTTGGCCCATCTACCATCAACTTTACATTCTGATGATACGAACAAACACAAACATTATGGTTGCCAGATGCCCCTGCAACAATACACCACCTTGGTCTCAACTCGCAAAACATTGATCTTCCAATATTAATGTCAGGATTTTCTTTTTTAAATTCAGTGAATAGTTCATTTAAATTAAACAATATTAACCTTTTTTGTCTTTGAATCTTAGAACCATTTTCTTTCACAGAAACAGTCTTTTTTGCCAGACATCAAACGGCTGTTATTGTCATCGTCATAATACTTAATAACTTTATTGATTATGTTTTCATCTACCAAATTAGATGCGCTTTTCTTTTGTAATCCTGGTAAAATTCCCTGTTCTTTTACTAATTGCATTTGTTAACTTAACAAGATGTTCTGACACATTAAATTCATCACTAACTTTTGATCGACTCCAAGAATTCGGCAGTAAACTGATAATTTTAATTTTATCCTCTTTGTTTGAACTACTGCATTTAGTTTTTAGTTTTTCTATCAAATCATCATATTCAGTTGGTGAAGTTTTAGAACTTCCATCTGTTTTAGTCCAAATTGTATTTTGTAATGAAACTTCCAAATTCTTTTTGACTGTAGCTGCAACTTTTTCAATTTTTGTATTCAAGGCACTTGTTCTTTTATCTTGACTTAGTTTTCTAATTTTACTAGCAGGCGATATACCCAGGATTTCACAAGCTGTATCTACTTTTTTAATGGTTGCTGATAAATCACAAAATTCTGTAACTGGGGTTTCTCTGTCCTTTCTCTTGTGAATTACAAATATCTTAGAATAACATGTTGGACACAATGATTTTCCTGGTATGAGATTGACAAAATGGATTTAATTTTTAGAATAGTGATCATATGTTATTTCTCGCAGACCTTTTGTTATAGGTTTCTTATGTTTCTCAAAAGGGTCCATGAAAGACTGACCAAAAAGGTGATGAAATTTTTTAAGTATTTGATTTCATGGTACTTGCATGTTGATTTGACCTCTGGGCTGACTCGTAAGTAAAACAACGATTAAAGTAATGTCTTTAGGATACACTCCATACACACTTTTATGACATACTTCGTTAATAATAACAGCAACAGAACACCTGAGACACCATTTTTCAACTGCACACTTCAAGAACTTCTAGCTAAATAAGTGTGAGTAAGACAATTGTTGGTGTAAGGGGGGAAGACAACAATCAGACTTGTATAGGCTTGCAGATGCAATTGTTAGCCTTCTGAAACAATTACCACAGCATTGTTTCAACAAATAATCGTTAGCTAGTGTAATGTGGTGTGTTACATTATGCAATTGGTATACTTTATTTGATTAGCCTACCAGATATCGCAGATGTTAAAAAACGTATTTTTGACTCATGTTTGTAATCATTTTTCCATAACTTCCAATTGAATCTCAAACTTGAAATTTATAGTGATCTGTGGCCTGACATGAAGTCGGCATTCCAAAACATCCCAAAGGTGTTCTATAGGATTCAGGTCATGACTCTGTGCAGACCAGTCCATTACTGGGATGTTGTTGTCGTGTAACCACTTCGCCACAGGCTGTGCATTATGAACAGGTGCTTGATCGTGTTGAAAGATGCAATCGCCATCCCTGAATTGCTCTTCAACAGTGTGAAGCAAGAAGGTGCATAAAACATCAATGTAGGCCTATACTGTGATAGTACCATACAAAACAGCAAGGGGTGCAACCCCCCTCCATGAAAAACACAACCACACCATAAGACCACCACTTCAAAATTTTACTGTTGACACTGCACATGCTGGCAGATGACATTTGCCAAGCATTCGCCATACCCACACCCTGCCATCAGACCGCCACATTGTGTACTGTGATTTGTCACTCCACATAAGATTTTCTGCTGTTCAGTCGTCCAATGTTAACACTCCTTACACCAAGCGAGGTGTCGTTTGGTGGGATTTGTGACTTATGAACAGCTGCTTGACCATGAAATCCAAGTTTTCTCACCTCCTGCCTAACTGTCATAGTACTTGCAGTGGATCCTGATACAGTTTGGAATTCCTGTGTAATGGTGTGGATAGATGTCTGCCTGTTACACATTAGGACCCTCTTCAACTGTCAGCGGTCTCTGTTAGTCAACAGATGAGGTCGGTCTGTACGCTTTTGTGCTGCAAGTGTCCCTTCACATTTCCACTTCATTATCACATCGGAAACACTGGATGTAGGGATGTTTAGGAGTGTGGAAATCTTGCATACAGACGTATGACACAAGTGATGTTCAAAAATTGAGTTTTTTTTTTTAGTTTGTGGCTAATAACTTTGAACTATTAAAAATATATTAAAGAATACATTCAGCTAAGTGATAATGATGTTAATTTGTAGCCCAGGGTGTGTTGAACTAAACGCATTTTATCTGAAAGGCGTAGGACAATCCACTACTGAATAATTGTAACAAAAGTGGATGCTTGCAAATATGAAAAAACGCATGCAGCCTGGAACAGATATGGCCACCATTTCAAAATTATAAACAATAAATTTTTTAAAAATATTTTGTGGCTACTAAACATTGGGGAATTCACCCAGCAAATATAAAATTTTTCTGAGATGGTCAAGCAACTACTGCTGGACCACTTGGTATGGATGAACCATTCTGCTTGTCACAGTAACATAGCATTAGGTATATCTTTTAATAAGAAATAGTGCAATTACATTCATTTTTGTAATTTGATTTAACATATCTCTTCTGCATCCCATTATACAGGGTGTTACTAAAAGGTACGGCCAAACTTTCAGAAAACATTCCTCACACACAAATAAAGAAAAGATGTTATGTGGACATGTGTCCAGAAATGCTTAATTTCTATGTTAGAGCTCATTTTAGTTTCGTCCACCTACGCTCAATGGAGCACGTTTTCATGATTTCATACAGGATACTCTACCTGTGCTGCTAGAACATGTGCCTTTACAAGTACAACACAACATGTGGTTCATGCGCGATGGAGCTCCTGCACATTTCAGTCGAAGTGTTTGTACGCTTCTCAACAACAGATTCGGTGACCGATGGATTGGTAGAGGCGTACCAATTCCATGGCCTCCACGCTCTCCTGACCTCAACCCTCTTGACTTTCATTTATGGGGGCATTTGAAAGCTCTTGTCTACGCAACCCCGGTACCAAATGTAGAGACTCTTCTTGCTCCTATTGTGGACGGCTGTGATACAATACATCATTCTCCAGGGCTGCATCAGTGCATCAGGGATTCCATGCGACGGAGGGTGGATGCATGTATCCTCGCTAACGGAGGACATTTTGAACATTTCCTGTAAGAAAGTGTTTGAAGTCACGCTGGTACGTTCTGTTGCTGTGTGTTTCCATTCCATGATTAATGTGATTTGAAGAGAAGTAATAAAATGAGCTCTAACATGGAAAGTAAGTGTTTTCGGACACATGTCCACATAACATATTTTCTTTCTTTGTGTATGAGGAATGTTTCCTGAAAGTTTAGCCGTACCTTTTTGTAACACCCTGTATACACAAGATAAGTAGGCTATACATGTCTTAGGGTAAATAATTCTTGAAGAGTGAATTATTAAAAGAAATTACATTTGATCATGTGCAAACTGTTGTCCAGCCAACTTGATTTGGTCTTTATATTTACCTATTTCATTTACAAGGAGCTTTACAGTGATTGGTAAAGGTTCATTTGTATCAAGGCTAGCTTAGTTACTTTTTGTTCTACTCATCTCTCCATTTTGCCCAGAAGGGTTTAGCATGTGCCAGTTTGACAGTCTTGAAATGACTACGATTGTCGAATGTCGCCATTTCACTTTTGTATCAGTTATACAAACCTGTTGAGATCCAAGCATCATATCTCTCACAAGGGGACTGTGCCTACTTGTCATCATAGATTTCATCCACATTTATGGTATATGCATCGCTCCATGAGAAATGAAAGCGACTGGAGTTGTGGCTGCAGATGGCCAAGTGTTTAGGAGGGGAAAATAACATTTTTGGCATGGGTTGAGAGAGTAATGAGCCTTTTATGTCAGCATAACTTGCAGGCAACAGTTGCTGCAGTAAAAAGAGTACAGAGCGGTAATCTGAGGGCCTTGAGTTTGATTCCTTCTGTGGGATGTTTTTTGTTTGTTTATTTTTTTATATTCGGTGTTTATGTTACTTCTCTGCAAACAAACTGAAATAATGCTATGTATAGTATTTATTAATATTTTCATAAAATGCATGAAAAGGAAAGGCAAGGGAAAATTTGGTGGATGAGTACTGTATTTACTCGAATCTAAGCTGCACCTGACATTTGAGACTCGAAATTCAAGGGGAGAGAAAAGTTTTAGGCCGCACCTCCAAATCGAAACAAAGTTGGTCCATTGTAATATGAGACACAATTTAGGTCTAATGAATGACGATACAGCTAGAGTAGTGTGGTTCGAGTCGTAAGCTTAGTAGTTAAGCTTTACCAGGTACCCATTGCTATGCGTCAGGCGCTCCATCCTTATTTATATGGGTACCCTTCCTTTTTCACGTGCTTCATCTGGTTTGAATTGATTGCTTATTTTTCTTTGATCTCATAAGTGCCGTTCTCTTTGTTATAGGTGTTTACGTCACTCTAAGCTGAAAATGCATTACTGTGCTGTGTCATGCATTGTTTGTCGCATTCTGATAATGTGTGTTTACGACCTGTCACCGCTTGCAGCATGGCTTGCTTTTGTGCGCGCTACCGCCGCTTACAATTAAAAAACAAAAGAGAGGAATCGTCTCATTAGCGAAACAATGGCAAGAGACTGCTATTTGTTGTTACTTACACTGCTGCTTTCTTGGATAATGATCAACAAGAACCAAATAATAGACTGTGTGTGATAGAAGATGTTCTGAATGAGAATTTAGCAAGAATTTTTCTCCGTTTGATAATCTTTTTCAGACGCCTCTTTAGTACATTACATTGTGCACAGAAATTAGTCATCTTAGATTTAAAAATCTAGTCAATTGCCGTCCTTCATTTCTGACTGTACCACTATTAGGCATAAGAATAATACGAATATAAACATGACATGATATGTATATTCTTCCGCGTTTGCTGTTGTCTCACTCTAGTTCCATAGTTTATTAGGCAGACAGGATTTAAATGAGATAGCAGCAAACACGAAACAATACATGGTAAAATGTTTATATTCATATTCTTCTTATGGTGAAGAGAATACTGCATGTGATTCACAATACATAAAAGTTCCTATTAGCAACCATCTCTTCTCACAGGTATGAAAAAATTCCGAACGTAGAGTTGGCCATACTGACAAACATCCCAAACAGTCTTGTCAGTCGGATTTTCGTAGTACATTGAAATGCTGCCACATTCGAATATGAACAATACGGAATTTGTATTTACTTCATTGGATAATGTATGAAAATGCAGTGGTCGAAACTCGGGGCGGAGAGAAAAGCTCATCTTCCACCTTTTTTTAAATTTATTTATTGACGCAGAGGTTCTGGCGCCAGTATTTATTATCTTTGTGCCTGCAAAGCATGCCTGTGTAGCGCTACATATATTCGATGGCAGAACTTAGTTGTGGTGGCACCTACCAACATTTTTCAGAAATTCCGCTTACTTTGCACTCGATTCTAAGCCGCAGGCGGTTTTTTGGATTACAAAAACCGGAAAAAAGTGCGGCTTAGATTCGAGTAAATACAGTATGTGTCAGTAGTCAATCAAAATCTGAAAAACTTGCTACAACCGTATTTTAAAAAAAGAACTTACATGGTGGAGCCTGATGTGTGGGAGAACAAATTTCTTCTGTTAATTGACTCATGGAGATGGCGAACAAATCCATGAAAGGATTTTCTGAAATGAAGGATTGGCATCATGCTGTATAAGAGTGATACTTGTAATATTGATGCCAACAGACAACTGTGTTAAGATCCTTCATCTCTGCTAGCCTCCAGAAAGAACTGAGAATGGTGTCTGATATCAGATGACAGGTGTAATTGGTGTCAGTGTGAGCAATGATATATGACTGACTGCAACAGGTACTCGCAAATCATCCTGTGATGTTTGCTCACACAAATTGTATCAAAATTATTGATTTACACAAGTCCAATCCACTTCCTTTCTCAGTAGTTCTGAAACATATAAATTCATTGTTGCAATTAAAGATGTAACATTTTCAACTGTTACACTTGATTTTTAAAACACCCAGCACAGTTTAAAAGCTGTACTTAAACTTTTTGTCAGATAAAAGTGTGGTTTGGTGACACAGTGGTAAAGTACTATTATGCAGATCCAAATATCTTTGGGTTCTATTTCTGGTCATCATTTCTTGCACCTTTGGCTATGTCTGTTAAGGTGAAACACTAAATTGTACTGTGATTTGGAATTCACATTAAACTACAGAACTCCCTATAACTGACTGGGTACATCAGCTCAGAATGTTGGTGGAAAGCAGTGGCATACCATCTCCAGCAGAACTGTGCCTGGTAAAACACTGTGGTGTTCAAACTAACCTTTTGATGGATGACAACTTTACCTTTTTTTTTTAACTGCACAGAGCCTGAGAAAGCAGGTGAAAAAGATGTAAATCATTTACATAATTGGTGATGCACAGTGTAATACTAATGAAGTAGATTAGGAATGTTCTCCGTTGTCCTATATCTTCAGTTGAAAATGAAATACTTATTTTGTATGCTAAGCTTTAAATTTGAAAAAAAAGGATGAAAATTTTGGAGTTTCATATTCAAGTCTGTGGAGAAACTGAAAAAAGTTATATGTTTAAGTTCTTCAATAGTTTGGGCTATGATATACTGAATGTGTATTCTGCATTGTTTGGTTCCATCGTGTTGTTTTAGTAGGTTTTTAAATGTATTATGCATAAATAGTGTTAACAGCTGTGTGTATCTGAATTTGGTTCCCCAAGCAGCCTTCCCCACTAAGTAACTGCATTGTGGCTGAGAAATAAAGCCTAGTTGCCACCCCTCAGTCTCTTGCGCAAGAAATTTTACTGCATACTCATTCTTAGCCTTTCAGTCACAAGTTGTTTCACCATAAAGAACTTTTAAATTATGATGAATGTCAGTTAAAGTTAGATTTTCAGCCAGTGCAATTTATTTAACTATACCAGTACTGATAACAGAGTGTTTTGTGCCCAAGCCACTACTTTCCCTTCATGGTACTATTTCATCAATTTACTTAAACTTATGGTAACTGATTTTTTAAATTTGTCTCCCTGATCAATATAGAGTTGTATAGGGTAGAGTACATTTTAGATGCCAACTTTCTGCTTACTGATTAAGATTGGTATTGTGCAAATTTTGAGTGTTCTGAAACTATTTTCCTGCTTTGTGTCTGAGAGACTGGAAGCCACAAAAAGCTTATGTTAATGACTTGGAAAACTGTTAATAATAACAAGCAGTTGGTTTCTTATCCATTGGACATATTCACCTTGGTAATGTGTCACACACTTGTACATAGACCTTATTTGAGAAACAAGTATATTGTGTTATACTCTCTGAACTGTGACAAGAAGAATTGAATATTGTGGTCTGATTTCTACAGTACATGTGGATTCATATCAATTTCCCACTATTTTATTTGCTTTTTGAATTCCAAAATAACTTCCCCCTGCAGGACTGGGGGTTACAATAGGCCCGAGGTGTCCCTGCCTGTCATAAGAGGCGACTAAAAGGAATCACATTTTTTAACCCTAAAAGTTCAGTTCCCATTTTATGGTTTGACTTGCCACTTTCCAAATTATACAGAAGTGTGCTCCACATGGCTTTGCATCTCCACCCACAATTCAACTATTTGGGTGAGGACATTTACCGGGGTATGTCATCTTCTTCTGTTGTCTCCTGTCCTATTTTGCCCCCATGACAATATTGGATCTCTGTGCACCCAATATCCAGCATGGTAGCCAGTCTGTTGTGGTGGGGCCACCATGTACCCATTTGGTGGTAGCCCCCTGACAACACAGGGATCGCACTGCTGATGCCTGAGCTGTTAACTACCCATGTATGCCAAGGAATAGCTGCCTGTCTTCCTGGGGCATCAGGACTCCCAGCAACAGCCATCATGCCAGGTGGCCTTTGCTGTGGCTATGTGGCACCTGTGGGGAGAGTCCCTGATAGGAGTGGGTGGTATCAGGGTGGATGACCTGCAATGAAGTGGACTAAGTAATCTCTTGCTGGTGACCGTACGGCGCCAGCAGTCTCTAAGAAGGGCAAGATCAAGTATAATGCTGACAAATATTACCTTAAATCATTTCCCCCCCTCGCTACACCATGGGAGGGACTTGGGGCTACAGAACGGAGAGAGCCATATTCGCCTCTGTATTTAGTCTGTAGCAGAATGGACAGCGACTACTTTCTACCTATGAAGCCTCAGTTTTTTGTTAAACATCTTGAGGATAAGTTTGCGGGAGTGAAAGTGCTGTCTAAGATGAGAAGCGGTGCAGTCTTGATTCAGACAGCATCCCCAGCCCAATCCCGTGCGTTACTCACTTGTGACTGCCTGGGTGATATTCCTGTTTCCATCACTCCCCATAAAAACCACAACATGGTCCAGGGAATTATTTTCCAATGCGACCTCCCCTTGCAGTCTGATGACGAGCTCCATGCCAATGTAGAATGGTGGGGTGTTCATTTCATCCGGCACATTTACAGGGGACCCAAAGACAACAGGGTTGCTACTGGTGCCTTCATCTTTGCCTTTGAGGGTGATTCATTGCCCGAAAAGGTCAAGGTGATGGTTTACTGCTATGATGTTAAACCATACGTCCCACCCCCTATGCAGTGCTTTAAGTGCTGGAAATTTGGGCATGTCTTCCCGCTGCACTTTCAACACCACATGTCGAGACTGCAGACGTCCACTGCATCCAGATACTCCCTGTGTGCCTCCTCCCACCTGTATCAGCTGCGGAGAGCAGCACTTCCTGTTTGCCAGACTGCACAGTATCCAAAAGGAGCGGAAAATCATGGAGTATAAGACCCTGGACCTGTTGACTTACCAAGAGGCTATACGTAAATTTGAACAATTACACCCCATTCTGTTGACGTCCACATATGCTGCATCTACATTACCATTGCCATCACAAGTACCAGTCGTACCACACTCTGTGCCACGAACAGTGGGCCCTCTGGACCTCCAGAATACATCAGCTCCCTTGATGGTAGGGGGAAAATCTGCGGGGGACATTGGTTCCCTCCCCCCAGCCGGAGAAGCAACAGCCTCCTCCGGCTCCTCTCGTGCGGAAGGGGTCACTTTGAACCCTCTCTCCCAAGGTCTTCACCAATGCCACAGTGACACTCACCAATGGCTAAAGGAGCCAAAAGCTGCTGTATGAAGATCTTCATGGTCTTCCTCCATGTTTGAAGCTACTTCAGAGAAGTCCTCCCAGCAAGTCCATAGAGAGAAGCGAGAGGGCAATCAACCAAAGAAGTCTGCAAAGAAAAATGTCCCTCCGGTGGCCCCAGCACCACAACTCCCTACCAGTTCTGTACCTGCAGATGAGGTGGAGATCCCCTGATGACCTGGATCCCACTGATGCCTTACTCACAACAGGAATGGATACAAATACTCAGTAGGTGGCAGCAGGTGACCCTGAGGCGTAACATGCATCCTTGCATGCTACATGCCTTCCCAGCCTCATGATAACATCATCCTCCAGTGGAATTGCTGTGATTTTTTCCACCACCTGGCTGAGCTATGGCAACTGTTAAGCTTTACACCTGCTTTCTGCATTGTCCTCCAGGAAACATGGTTCCCGGCAATGCGGACCCCTGCCTTTTGCAGCTATAGAGGATATTACAAGAACCGTAGGGACTATAATAGAGTATCAGGTGGAGTTTGTATCAATGTCCTGAACTCGGTATGCAGTGAACCTGTGCCCCTTCAAACCCCTCTTGAAGCTGTGGGTGTCAGGATAAGGCCGACACAGGAAATAGCTGTCTGCAACATATATCTTCCTCCAGATGGTGCAGTACCCCTGAATGCGTTGGCTGCACTGGTTGATCACTTCTGTAAACCTTTCCTACTTTGGGAGATTTTAACGCCCAAAACCCCTTGTGGCGTGGCACTGTGGTTACTGGCCGAGGTAGAGATGTTGAAACTTTCTTATCTCAACTCGACCTCTGCCTCTTAAATGCTGGGGCCCCCACACATTTCAGTGTGGCTTGTGGCACTTACTCGACCATTGATTTATCTCTGCAGCCCAGGACTTCTCCCACCTGTCCACTGGAGAGCCTACGACGACTTGTGTGGTAGCGACCACTTTCCCATCTTCCTGTCACTCCCCTAGTGCCATTCCCCCAGATGTCTACCAAGTTGGGCTTTAAACATTGTAGACTGGGAAGCTTTCACCTCTGCAGTCACCATTGAATCTCCCCCACATGGCACTGTCAACATGGTAGTTGAGCAGGCCGCCAGAACGATCATTTCTGCGGCGGAAAACACGATCCCTTGTTCTTTAGGGTTCCTCCGGCGAAAGTCAGTACTTTGGTGGTCACCGGAAATCGCTGAGGCCATTAAAGAGCTTCAGCAAACTCTACAGCGACATAAGCGGCACCCTTCCCTAAAGCACCTAATAGCTTTTAAAGAGCTCCGTGCTCGCATTCACCAGCTTATAAAAAGACGGAAACAGGCATGTTGGGACAGATACATCTTGCCCATTGGGTAAACACAATTGCTGAGCATTATGCTCAAGCCTCCGCATCAGAGAACTATCCCCCAGTATTTCGCACCCTCAAACAGCAGATGGAAAGCAAAGCCCTCTCATTCACTGAATGTCACAGTGAACCCTATAATGCTCCATTTACAGAGTGGGTGGTCCTTGTACACTGCCCCGACACAGCTCCTGGGCCAAATCGGATCCACAGTCAGATGATCAAGCATCTCTCGTCCGACTACAATGACATCTCCTTGTCATCTTTAATGGGATCAGGTGCGATGGTGTCTTTCCATCGCAATGGCAGTAGAGCACCATCATTTCTGTGCTCAAACCTGGTAAAAACCCACTTGATGTGGATGGCTATCGGCCCATCAGCCTCACCAACATTCTTTGTAAGTTGTTACAACATATGGTAAGTCAGCGGTTGTGTTGGGTCCTGGAGTCTCGTGGCCAACTGGCTCCATGCCATGGCAGTTTCCGCCAGGGTCGCTCTACCATTAAGAATCTAGTTTCCCTCGAGTCTGCCATCCGAACAGCCATTTCCAGACGCCAACACCTGGTTGCCGTCTTTTTTGATTTACGAAAAGCTTATGACACAACCTGGTGACATCATATCCTTGCCACATTATATGAGTGGCATCTCGGGGGCCTGCTCATGATTTTTATCCTAAATTTCCTATTGCTCCATACTTACCGTGTCCAAGTTGGTGCTTCCCATAGTTCCCCCCATATCCAGGAGAATGGGGTCCCACTGGGCTCTGTATTGAGTGTATCTCTATTTTTAGTGCCCATTAATGGTCTACCTGCATCTGTTAGGCTGTTGGTCTCACCTTCTCTGTATGCAGATGACTTCTGCATTTCGTGTTGCTCTTCCAGTACCTACAGGGAGCCATCCACAAGGTGCAGTCATGGTCTCTAGCCCACGGATTCCAGTTTTCAGCCGCGAAGTCATGTGTCATGCACTTCTGTCGATGTTGTACCGTTCATCTGGAACCTGAACTTTATCTTAATGATGATCTACTCACTGTAGTGGAGACGTATCGATTCTTAGGACTGGTCAGGGCTTAAGATTGCGGTTCGCATCCGATCTCTTGTGTCTGAAGTGGAGTCCTTGCCTTTACCGCCAATACTAGAGGTCCATTCATGTACACCTCCATGGTGTAGACCTAGGTCGAAGCTTCGCCTGGATCTTTCACATGGTCCTAAGCACTCGGTTAACCCCGTAGTTCTCTGCTGTCACTTCTTCTTGATTCTTGACATGTGCCGGCACCATGAAGTGGTTTACACTGACAGGTCGATGCGTGATGGTCATGTTGGCTTCGCATATGTTCGTGGAGGACATATTGAACAGCACTCCTTGCCAGATGGCTGCAGTGTTTTCACGGCGAAGCTGGCGGCCATTTCTCATGCTCTTGTGCACATCATTCCATGCCCTGGCGAGTCATTTCATCTCTGTACTAACTCCTTGAGCAGCCTACAAGTTATTGACCAGTGCTACCCCCACCATCCTTTGGTAGTGACCATCCAGGAGTCCATCTATGCCCTGGAACAGTCCAGTCATTCCGTGGTGTTTGTGTGGTCCCCAGGCCGTGTCGGAATCCCAGGAAATGAACTTGCTGGCCAGGCGGGGCTACACGGAAACCACTTCTAGAGATTGGTATCCCTGTAACTGACCTGTTATCATTACTATGCGGCAACTTTTTTCAGCTTTGGGAGACGGTATGGCATAATCTCAGTACGCACAACAAACTGTGTGCTATTAAGGCGACTATGAATGTGTGGAAGACCTCCATGTGGGCCTCTCGCATGGACTCTGAAGTTCTCTGCTGGCTTCGCATTGGCCATACGTGGTTAACACATGGTTACCTCTTCTCAGTCTTGAGGACCCACCTTGGCGTCACTGTGGCTCACATATGACTGTCGTCCACATCTTGGTGGACTGCCCACTTTTAGCCGCTCTGTGGCAGACTTTTAACCTTCTCAGCACCCTACCTACAGTGTTGGCCAACAATGCCTCAACAGCAGATATAGTTTTACGTTTTATTTGTTAGATTTTTTTTATCATACCATCTAAGGGTGTGCATTTAGCCTTCTCTATGAGGTTGCCACCCTCCCTCCATTTTAACTCTGTCACACTTTCTTTGCATTTGTTTGTCTTGGGGATTGTCTGTTCCCTACATGTGTTCATCTCGTCTTGTCTTTTTGGGGTGGACATTTTAATGTGTTGCAGAGTTGCTGGTTCATCCTCTTTTATTATTGTGATCAGCCAGCCCAGACCATATGCTCTATGGGTTTACCACCTTCTTTTACTTGTGGTATATGTTTACCCTGTTTTTTGTTTGCTCTATTCGTTTTCTTTTTAGGTGTGGTGGTGGGTGTTTTTTTTAACTTGAGCTTTGCTTGTGTCAGGAAAAAGGGACTGATTACCCTATAGTTTGGTACCTTTATATCCCAAACAAACCAACCAACCAAAATAACTCAATCTACAGGCTGTTATGACTAATACGTAATCTGTAATAACTGCTGGAATAAGTTTTTATTGATATTGGTTATATGAGGGTCATTCAGAAAGTAAAGAACACTTTTTTGTGTAGAAAGTTTTATTTGATGTAATTAAACGAAACTGTTGTACATACAATTTTATACCCAAGCTACTTTTCTACGTAGTTACCATTTAAATTTATGCACTTGTCACACCGTTTTACCAGCTCTTCTATGCCTTCTGCATACTCAGTTGTCGCTAAGTTGTTGAACCACTGATTAATGGCTTCTTTAAGTTCATCACCACTTCCATAGCATTGTCCACTCAAAAAGTCTTTCAGTTTGGGGAAAAGGGATAATCACTTGGTGCCAAATCTGGACTGTACAGCAGTTGTTGGAACATTTCCAACTGAAATCACTGACACAAGTGCTATGTCATACCTGCTGCATTCAGATATGCATTATTGTGTAGGTGTTTGACTCCAGTGACAAGCATTCTGCACCACTTGTTTTTAATGGCATGGCCAAGTCATTGAGTCATCTTGACGGTAGGCCACTGCATTCATGGTCTCACCTCTAGGTAAGTAATCTATGAGCAGGACACCCTTACGATCCCAAAACACTGTAGCCATAATCTTTCTGGTGCTTAAAATTTGTTTTGCTTTTTTGGATTTCGATGGGGATTGCGTATGATGCCATTGCATTGATTGGCACTTTGTTTCCTGATATCAAAGTCTCATCACCAGTGACAGTGTGAATCAAACATTGATCACTATCCTTTTTGTAGTGACAGAGAAATGTCAATGCAGCAGCCATTCATTTGGTTTTGCATTCGTTGAACAAAATTCGAGAAACCCAGCTGGCACACACATATTTATAGCCCAGATCTGCACTAACAATCTCATATACACAGTTCTTGAATGTCTCGAAAAAATGAGTGCAGTCCACTAATTGTGAAATGCCTATCGTCTTTAATTTTTGTTTCAATCCTTGCATCGAGTCTGTCAGTCACCTTAAGTGATTGTCATCGTGAACATTTTTTTGTCTGCCCCTAAATATGATACACCACTCCCAAACTAATGCCTTTTTTGTCACATTGCGGTAAATGTTAGTTATCTGACCATAAATATTGATGGGTCATATTTTTTGCGCATTTAAAAAGCAGATAACACTGCGCACTCACACTTAGTGGTATCATGAATTTTATCATACATTTTGAAGTCACTCAACTAAGCAGTAAGCAGCCATATTGGATCATAGCTGCCATCAAACTGAAGCGGTTATGTACCAAGTCAGTGGGTGATTGGTGGTGGCAGCGGCGGTGGTGGTTGTGGTGGTGGGGGGCTAGGACACGGTCATGTGTTAAGACAAAACATTCTTTACTTTTCAAATGACCCTTGTATTTGTATAATGATCTTTCCTTCATGGAGGACCAGTCATATAAAATTTTTTGAAAGATATTTCTGCCATTTCACTGTTAATTTATCATTTATTTTAGACAGTCATGATTTTGGCTTTATAAACATTCTCCAGTGCACATTGAATTATTAAAATAAGTCTGACATGTCTCCGAAATGTCATCGTCGGAAAAAAATTACTCTGATCTTATAGACCAGTTAAGGTTTCACAGGATAAGAGTACGTATCCAAGATACATAATTTTGCTGACACTATTCCAACTGATGAACAGAAGTGATGAATGCAGGTCATAGAAATATATTTTCTGCTAAATATGCCATAGTGTTTGTTAATGGTTTTCACATTGCGCATAATGTCATCAGTATTACGTATCTTGGATATTTACTCTTATCCTGTAATATGACATTTGGCCTATAAGTCCAGGAAAATGTTTTTCCAATGATGGTGTGTCACAGGCATTATTTTAATAATGCCTGTGACTTATCTTAATAATCCAGCATGCACCCGAGAATATCTACAAATCCGAAATCATGATTGCGTAAAAAAAGTGATTAACTAGCAATCAAATGGCGGAAATTTCTTTAAAAAAGGAGAAGTGCTAATATAAGTTTCTCTTGCTTATTTCCGTCATGAAATTCAAATAAATTCATTCCAGTCAGAAGAAGAAAATGAAGAGAGTGAAGGCTCTGGAGAGGAGGAATCCCGTCAGGCTAAACGCAGGCGTTTGGGGGAAGAAGCCATCCTCAAAAGGAGAGAACGCAGGTTATGGGAAGAAAATAGAAACCGAATCATGTTTGAGTATACACAGTTCAGTTACTATGGTCGTTCCGTGAGTATATTGTTTCATTTTTCTACTTAAGAAGTTTATGTAGTTATACTGAAATTGACATTGATGTGTTTCTTTGTCAGCTACACTTTTTGAAAGTACTCACTATATCTTATTGAAGGATTGATAGAAATGGTAATCACCTGATTACAAACAAAAATGTTGTTTGCATATTTAAATTTATTTACTCTAAACTTTGTCATAAATAGAACGAATGCTCCTGCATTCTAACATTGTAAATAGAAGGTTTTATCATAGCTTTCAATTTACTGAAATCTGTGGAAGACCAGAAAGTTGCAAGGAGTCTTATTTAGCAAGACAGAAACTCCAGTTACAGACTGGAGATGTTAATGGCAAAAATCGTGAGAACAACACTTAACTGTAAATTAGTGGATTATCATGAGTCAACATTCAAATGTTGATCACACTTGCGATTTCCTGTAGGTTCATCAAGAAAATGGCTTTGGTGATTAACTGGAGAACTTGATGTAATTGAGAATAACAATAAGGAGCACCGTGAAATTAAATTGCTATACATGCTGGTAGCTCTTCAGGCAGTATCTGAATGGACAACTGAGCTTCCAATCCCATATCATAATCATGCACACACATTTTATCATTTGTCCTTATTTACATAAGATCTGTACAATCGGCAGTAATTGCCAGCCCTTACCAATGAGGTTACTGTTTTGTAATTATTGCTAGGAATTAAAGAACTGCAGTGGATTTTGCTACTGGTGTTATATCACCCAAAAGTCCATTGCATGATATTAACTGTACAGTATATTAACATCATCAACAATTTCCATGCTTGTAATCCAGTAGCTGTTAAATAGTTTCATTCATGATTTAATTGGTGGTTTGTGTGTGTAAACTTTCTTACTCATAGAAAAGTGGAAGTGGAAGAGATTGGCAGAGCAGGAGCTGTTTTCTATTTAGTATCTTTTTTTTAAAATTAGATTAGATTTAGTTTTCATTCCATGGACCCAAAAATGCTCAGATGCTTCTTGTGGGTGCGGAACAAGTTAGAAAGTATAACATAAACAGCATAAATATTTGAACATAATACCCATTACCCTGATCATTTGTCAGGATATTTATGAAATAGGTGAATCCATTAAAGTAAACTGGAATTGCTAATATTGTCATAATTAGTACACTATCAGAATGAAACATAGTTATGCACTTTTAATAAATTTACTGTACACAAATTACGTAATCTTGACTGTTGTGACCAAGTGCTGTCAAAACTTCAGTCTAAAAGACATTTTTAATTAAGCTGGTCTAACAGTCCCCTTTAAGATACACACCTATAGTGTAAAAGGAGGTGCCTATCAAAAAGTCTTTCAAATTCTGTTTAAACTGTGTTTTATCTGAAACCAAGTCTTTAATGGATGCAAGCAATTTATTGAAAAATTGTGTTCCTCAATATTGGACTCTTTTTCAGACCAAGGTGAGTGATTTTAGGTCTTTATATAGGTTGTTCTTATTCCTAGTATTGATACTATGTATTGAGCTATTGGTTGAAAATAAAGATATATGACTTCCAACAAATATCATTAAGGAATAAAGTAACTAAGAAGTAGTGGTTAGAATACAAAGTTAGCTGTCTCCATAATGTTCTTGAATTGACGCCACAAATCAGCCTTATTACACAATTTAGTGTTCTAAAAACTTTTGCTCAGTTTGATGACATAATAGAATGAAAGTATGTAAGCTTTTTGTATTTATGTCTCCTACACATAACATTATTGTCACTGCAAGTACAGACTTGTTCAGGCGCTGCAGCATTTCTGTGGTATTCCCTTCCCAACTGCATTTATTATTGAGTTGTAATCCTAGAAATTCAACATTGCCTACCTCTTCGATCTGCATGTCTTCATATGCCATACATGTGCTGGAAGGACATCTCCTACAGGTTCTGAACTGTATGTAGTGGGTCTTTTCAAAGTTTAATGACAGTGAATTAGCTTTAAACCATTTATTTTCAGTGAAGATTTGATTAGCAGCCATTTCTAAATCTGTACTTGACTTGTGACTTATTGCAATGTTTGTTATCATCTACAAACAAAACAAACTTAGCATTATTACTTGAGTACTAATTGAGTCATAGTGAGCCCATGCATATGTAAAAAAAAAAAAAAAATGAAGTCCTGTGGTACAAAAATGTGAATGTGCTTACCTAATTAAACAAATATAACTGCAGACTATTTGTGATTTTAGGAGTGGTGGTGCCGGTTTGAGAGTTGTGCAACAGCATTTAGGTACTATCTTTATTAACAACTTAAAAATTTCAAGAGACTGATCAAAATCAAGAGTTGAACCCCCAGTTTGCATTTACAATTCAGTAATACAATTTCTAATAACCACAATATACAGCCATTAATAAAAGAAATTACAGGATGGCATCACTTCTACATAAATTTACAAAATTTAATTCTCATAATACCCTGTTGTTAACCCTATAAATAAAAGAAATACCCTCAAGATCTTGGGTATATGATGTCATTTACATTTCCTTTAAAATGATCACATAACACACATTTGTGTGAGTACATTACCCATCTACTCAGATTTGTTAGTACACTGCACAGTTTTTGTCAGTCCAAGCACTCAGATCCTTATGATTTTAAAACTCCAGTTTGGCTCTTTCAAGAAATCCCCCTCCCTCCCCCCAAAAAGTAATCACCAGAGGTTTAAGGAACCACTGTTTGAATTGGTAGGATAGCCGTAAGTTGCAGTCAGTATTTTTTATGAAGTGGTTTTGGGCAATTTAACAATAGCATCATCATACACTGTGGAATTTGCAGAGTGTTGGAATCTTAAAGTGACGTAAAAGAACATATTCAATTTACATTAAGATAACATACAGTCAAAGAAGTTGGGCGATTACATTACAGATCTTAGAGATGAAGTTGGTTATATAATATTAGTTTTTGTGATGTCTATGGCCATTTGCATCCAAAGATAATGGAATATTTTTTACTGACTGACTCAAAAATGATTTGAATTCACCACATGAAAAACCAATTTCCTTCAGTTACCACATCATTATTAAACTATGCTAAACAACTACCATTTGTAATGAAATACTTTTAAACTGCCATAGAAGATACAAATTTAAACGTCAATTGCTGCTTTTATGGTTGTATATGTACACACATCATTCATGTGTTAGTCAAATTTCACTATGCTGCTATATCTGTTAAAGTAATTGTTCAAAAAATACATTAAAATGTCCTTAAAATATATCTTTCAATGCATCTTCCAAAGGGACACTTCTGAAAATATTTTGGTAAGGATAAAATGGCAGGTAGTTAAGATTGCGTCTTAACAGACAATCGCTGGCACTTTGTCAAACAACTGGAAGAATCTATTGAAATAAATTTGTTTTGTTCATGTAATAAATTTTGTCTGTTTCTCTTCTTTTCTATTAAAACTTCCAGTTCTTCCGATAAAGGGTCTTTATCTGGCTAATTTTCATGCTATCTTGAATCTTGCCCAAAGTATGGATAGTTGTCTTCAAATGTTTACCAAATGCTGTACAATTGGTATTTAAATTGAAATTTTCTTTATTATAATCTTTATACAGTCTCCAGTTTGGCCAGTGTATGTACTCTGAAAATTTTAACAGTTTTTTAATATAGTCCTGAATTACAGTACTTGGTCTTATGCACATTCTCCTTCCCGTGTCTAAGGGAATGTTTCTCCGAAATTCGACATTAACCTTTTGTCTTTGGAATTTTCTTTGTCTTTGTGATTTTCCTTCTACTGGTCTGCCCGTATTGTTGTTCCGTCCATTCATTGTTTTTCTTTATAGCGCAGTACAGTTTCGTCACTTCAAGACAATTGTTCCAAATACAGCTTTTTGATTGTTTGTTATTCTGAAACTTTCTTCGTCAGTGAGTGGTAACTGTAACATGCTGTTTAAAGCTAAATAAAAATATACTTTTTATGTTGGGTTGTATGATTCAATTATTTCCAGTAATGATTCCCAAATATGTAGGCTTTCTGCAACTGTTAATCAAGGAAATTAACTCAGCTATCAGTTTGATGTTTGTCTGTGAATGTAACTTTTGGGTGCATTTGATTAAGTTTGTTAGTTATTTCATTTAAATCTTGTTTAGTGCCTCTAAATAAAATTATAGTGTCATCATCATACTAGTGATAATACAGTATTTCCTCTTTTATATCAAGGAATTTCTCAAAAAAGTTAATTTCCAAGTCAGTAAGAAATAAACCTGACAATGTACTTAACAAACTATTACCCATCGCTAAGTGGTCTCCATTTGGTAAATTTTTCTGTTAAAGATAAAGTCATGAAATTGCAAGAAGTCTAACTGCTCTACAATCTTACTTACTGCTATGCTTTTATGTGTTGGTAAATTATGTCTAATTATTTCTGATGCTTCATTAACTGGTGTATTTGTGAACAAATTTGTAATGTCCAAAGTAGACTTGTTGGACTTGTGGCTCTCCTACAGATTTGATTTCAACAACCATTACTTCCCCTGCAGGTAATGCCTGCCCTGCTCTTGCCAAACATTATTTAGTCTAAATGGGGCCACCCAAAAAACACAATAGCTAAAACATTAACAATAAAGACAGCTAGCAGTTATTATATATGTGCTTGGCAAAAACCACAACTGTCATTCAGTTGGCAGTGTGATTTAACATGGAGGCTACGATGGTTAGTCAATAATGAGTAGAAAAATATTTGTACAAATTATAGAAACACTACAGCTTACTACGACCACCTTTTAACAAACTTCATACGACTTCCATAACCCAATTGTTCTGCCACACAATGGGTTCCTAATGAGCTAATAACACAATAATTTATTTGACACAATTGATCTCCAGTCAAATGGAAAACGAAAAGGGCAGCTCTTGTCAAAGAAGCAAAATCTTCAGTACAAGCAAAAATGTTCAGTGATGTCTACATAATCTATTTTCATTTTTGGTAATAATTTACTTCATTTTGTACATGCTCATGTTGATTTGAAAGTTGTTTGAATGCAACAGGAGTCAATAGTATCATTAAAAGCAATCATAGTAACATTAAAATCAATCAATGTCATTCTTCTGAAAATGGGCCTTATTTTGTTATGGGGAAACAACATTGCCCCGACAAAAATTGCTTTTCAAAATCTTGCAGCTCCATATGTAGTGTTCCACAAAATAGCATCTCTTAAATTTAAGAGGCATTTTAAGAAGCTCAGAGTAACTTTGTATAAAAAGTCAATATTTTGTGATTGCAATAGTACCAAACAAGGTGAGAGGTCCGTTTTTATATGAGAATTATAAATGCCCTCAGATGTTGCCAATTTGCAGCTGGCAATAACATACCAGTAGTCTGCCAACAAAAGCAGCAAAGGGTTCACTAATTTCTCTCTGTCAGAGGCAATGTACATGGTTTTAGATTTATGTACAAAGTAATGTGTTATAGGTCTGAAGGGGTTAATCTCGTAATATGTGATGTTAACCTAAAAAACTCTGTACCATTTGACCAAGAACATTTTATGGGTAATATATATGCAGAATTTGTTTCTTAAATATGTCCAATTAAACAATGGTAATAAAGTGAAACTTTTAAAGTATTATCTCAAAACACGTCTTTTCCATCACAAATATTCAGTCTGTTGTAACTCACTCAGGTTAAGAGATGGAATTAAATTTTCTAATTTTTTTTTATTTTTTTTAATTGTCTGTAATTTAATGCTGAATGTAAAAAACAATAACTCAAAATCCAGAATTATTGACAAGAAGTCATTTTGCACTTTGTGTTTCACATTTAATGCAAGTGGAACCGAGCCTATACCAACCCAAGGTAATATGCAGGCTGCAAATCCAGTTGAGTCCAAATTCTCATCAGTTGAGGCACATGGCACAAAATCCTCACATCGGCATTGTGATGGTAGGCGATTTTTCATGCTGGTGGCTCGACAGGGAAGACCATGCTTGGAAAGCTACACTGCCTGAAGCGAGCCACAGTGTGTCCCCACCAGCTGTAACCAGCGTTTGTACTTTCTGGTGGCACTCAGTGGATGTGCTGGAGCCATCCAGTGGATGTTCCATGACTGAATTGAACCATAATGCTATTTAAAGTCACCCATCACCCATCAACTGTGTATGTTCTTGACTGATTGGAAAATAAAAGATCAGCAGAGTGGTGGTTTCCCTCACTAATTCTCACTAGGATGTGGCATACATGAGTGTGAATGCTTGGAGTGAGAATGCTGTGATCATACAGGGCACCATGGGAAGTAGCGTGGCCTCAAAGGTTGGCACACCATGCTGCCACTGTGGTAATAGTAAGCCTGCATCAGTAATCTGGTGTTGGTGCTAATATTCTGACCAGGAGACAGAAATTCGTTAACCAGATTTGGCTATATATATATTGCTGCAGGATAGTAGTAATAGTAGTAGTAGTAGTAGTAGTAGTAGTTAGCGTCATCATCATCATCATTTCTTGCTCTCTCTCAAATCTGAAATGCTCTGTTATTCCAGGTATGCAATCTGCTTTCCGTACTTGGTTTTCACTTTGTGAAAAAGCCTATAACATAAGTATCATAAAGTATTCGGTGATGTTTGAAATAATGTATGCAACACCAAATTTTTCATTAACTTGCCACTATATTGAGTAAAACATTATAAAATTATGAATGTGCTTCTGACTTGCATCCACTCAGTATGACTGCTACTGGAACAAGAAGGCACAAATGTTCCTTTTTTGTTTCCTTTCTGCAGTTGGTGACTAATAAAAATGAGTCGGCAGCAGATTATATTTTTTCAGCATCAAAAGAATCGTGAACGAAAAACTAATACTACAAATGCAACAACATAGCCATGAATCCAAATACTTAGTGTTATGTCACAAGTGTATGTCACAGACAGGGGAGGTGTGAGATATTAGAACATTATATAATTGTGACAGCATTTTGTCAATAATTGAAAAAATTGATTGTTGTAAAATTGCCTCTGCATCGCCGGCTGCTGCATTGCAGTGACTTTCCAGTCTGCACTCAAAACAAAAAAAGTTATTGGCAGAGGTCTCTCACCATTGAGCATTTTGTTGCTTCTTTGACTGGCTCTAAAAATGTTACTAGTTTAATGACAGTGGTGTTTTCATAACCATTAATTTTTTCAGACCAACTTCATCACCAAGTGTAAGGTGTGTCTAAATGAAAATTAGGCTGTAGTTATATATAAAGACATTTTAAAAACAGTATCATAATTACAGTTTACTTGGAACAGTACAACAGTACATAATTGCTGCGATGTTGATACACTGATCCCAGCTTGTCAGTAGGGACTGGATGACTCCAGCAAAGAAACTCCAGATTCAGTTTTCCACTGTGTCCTGTACTTTCTCATCATAGATGAACCTCTGAGCTTTCAGAGATTGTTTTAAGGGGCCGAAGATATGCGAGTCAGATGGGGAGTTACGAGGGCTGTAAGGAGGATATTTCAGGACCTCCCATTGAAATTTTTGGAGGTGCTGTAGGATCTTTCTACAAACACGACCTAGTGTCATGGAGAAGCACTATGCCATTTGAGAGCTTGCCCATGCACTTGTTCTTGATGGCCTATTTCAGTCTTAGCAGTGTATTGCAATACCTTTGATCATTAACTGTTGCACTCTGTGATAGCCAGATGCGTAAAGGTCTTTCTACATTGAAAAAGTAAATGATCATCGTATGTGCAGCCATTGCAGCTGATTGGGCTGGTTTTGAACAAAGGGAGACGAGATGCCACCATTCCATGTTCATCAATTTGAAAGCAGGGTTGAAGTGGTGGCACCACATTTCATCACATGCCACAGTCACAGCAGTGAAATCCGTTCCTTGCTCTGCATATCTCAACAGATGTTTCAGGCAAACACCATCCTCACCATATTCTGATTCTCCGAGAGATGCTTGGGCGCCGTCTGTGCACAAACTTTGCCATAATGAAACTTCTCATGGATTATGTGATGCACAGTTTCTTTGCTTATCAACAGTTAAACAACAGATATGGTCATCGAACAAGTCGACCGTATGAGCTATTCTACATCTGAAATCTTGGCACTGGTGGTGCCAGTGTACACTTTTCCAGGGCATGGCATGTCCCCGATACCCCCAGGGGACTCACAGTGGCAGCAGGTGACCCTGAGGCGTAGACTGCCTACATGAGTGTTGCATTTCCTGGCTGACCTACGGCAACTGTTAAGCTTTACACCTACTTTCTACATTGCCCTCTAGGAAACCTGGTTCCCGGCAATGCGGACCCCTGCCCTTTGCGATTACAGGGGATATTACAAGAACTGTAGCGAATATAATAGAATGTCGGGTGGAGTTGTGTTTATGTCCTGAACTCGGTATGTAGTGAAACTGTGCCCCTCCAAACTCCTCTTGAAGCTGTGGCTGTCAGGATACAGACGACGCAGGAAATGCAGTATATATCTCCCTACAGATGGTGCGGTAACCCTGAACATATTGGCTGCACTGATTGATCAACTCCCTAAACCTTTTCTACTTTTGGGAGATTTTAATGTCCGTAACCTCTTGTGGGGTAGCACCATGCTTACTGGCTGTGGCAGAGATGTCGAAAATTTACTGCCCCAACTCGACCTCTGCCTCTTAAATACTGGGGCCACCACACATTTCAGTGTGGCTCGTGGCAGTTATTTGGCCATTGATTTATCAATTTGTAGCCCGGGACTTCTCCCATCTATCCACTGGAGAGCACATGACGACCTGTGTGGTAGTGACCACATCCCCATCTTCCTGTCACTCCCCTGGTGTCATGCCCAAGGACACCTACCCGCATTGGCCTTAAACAAGGCAGACTGGATAGCCTTCACCTCTGCTGTCACCATTGAATCTCCCCCACTTGGTGCCATCAACATTGTGATTGAGCAGGTCACTACAACTATAATTTCTGCAGCTGAAAACATGATCCCTCGTTCTCTAGAGTGCCCCAGGTGAAAGACAGTCCCTTGGTGGTCGCCTGAAGTCGCTTCCCTTGGTGGCTGCTGGAAGTCACTGAGGAAATTAAAGTGTGTCAGCGAGCTCTACAGCGACATAAGCGGCACTATTCTCTAGAGCAACTAATAGCCTTTAAGCGGCTCCGTGCCCACATTCGCCTGCTTATAAAATGACAGAAGCAAGAGTGTTGGGAGAGGTACGTGTTGACCATTGGGTGCCATATGTTACCTTCCCAAGTCTGGACGAAGATCAGATGTCTTTTTGGGTACCAGACCCCAACAGGTGTCCCTGGTGTTAACATCAATGGCGTGCTCCCTACCGACACAAACATAATTGCCGAGCACTTTGCCGAGCACTTTGCTGAGCACTATACTCAGGCCTCTGCGTCGGAAAACTACTCCCCACCCTTTCGTACCCTCAAATGGCGGAAGGAAAGGAAAGTCCTCTCGTTCACTACATGCCACAGTGAACCCTATAATCACCAATTTACAGAGGGGGAGCTCCTCAGCGCTCTTGCACATTGCCCCAACACAGCTTCTGGACTGGACTGAATGCAGAGTCAGATGATTAAACATCTCTCATCTGACTACAAGCAATATCTCCTCATCTTCAACCGGATGTGGCAAAATGGCATCTTTCCATTGCAATGGCAGTAGAGCACCATCATTCCGGTGCTCAAACCAGGTAAAAATCCGCTTGATATGGATAGCTATCGGCCCATCAGCCTCAGCAATGTTCTCTGTGAGCTGCTGGAATGTTTGGTGTGTCGACGGTTGTATTGGGTCCTGGAGTCAGGTGGCCTACTAGTTCCATGTCGGGGCGGCTTCCGCCAGGGTCGCTCTACCGCTGTAATCTTGTGTCCCTCAAGTCTGCCATCTGAACAGCCTTTTCCAGATGTCAACACCTGGTTGCCGTCTTTATGTAAAGCATACAACACGACCTGGCAACATCATATTCTTGCCACATTGTATGAGTGGGGTCTCCGGGTCCCACTCCCGATTTTTATCCAAAACTTCCTGTTGCTCCGTACTTTCTGTGTCCAAGTTGGTGCCTCCCATAGTTAACCCCCCCCACCTCTCTCATATTTAGGAGAATGGCACTCTGCAGGGCTCCGTATTGAGCATACCTTTATTTTTAGTGGACATTAACGGCCTAGCAGCAGCTGTAGGGCCATGGGTCTCCCTTTCTCTGTATGTGGGTGACTGTTGCATTTTGTATTGCTCCTCTAGTACTGATGTTGCTGAGTGATGCAAAAAACCGAACATGATGAATTACTCACTGTAGTGGAGACGTATCGATTCTTAGGACTAGTTTTCGATGCCCAATTGACTTGGCTACCTCACCTTCGTCAGCTT
This sequence comes from Schistocerca piceifrons, assembly GCF_021461385.2. Classification (NCBI taxonomy): domain Eukaryota; kingdom Metazoa; phylum Arthropoda; class Insecta; order Orthoptera; family Acrididae; genus Schistocerca; species Schistocerca piceifrons. The sequence continues at coordinate 434,159,910 of NC_060145.1, read as the reverse complement.
AAACGGGAGTGCTGGCAGTACCTCAAAGCTCTTCACTACCTGAGCAACACCAACTGGGGTGCAGATTGCTCTACACTACTGCAGCTCTACAGAGTCCCGGTTCAATCCCGCCTTGACTATGGGAGTCTTGTTTATGGTTCGGCGGCACCCTCAGCATTGTGTTTATTCGACCTAGTGCACCACTGTGGCATTCGCCTAGTGACGGGAGCTTTTAGAACAAGTCTAGTGACCAGTGTCCTGGTCCCTCCATTTGGATCCGACGTGCACAACTGCTCGCCAGTTATGTTGCACACATTTGTAGTTTTCCTTAGCGTCCGAGTTACCATCTCCTTTTCCCACCCATGGCAGTTCATCTCCCGCATAGGCGGCCCAGGTCAGGGTTTACAATTGCGGTTTGCGTGCAATCCCTTCTCTCCGAACTGGAGTCCTTCCCTTTACCACCTCTACTTGAGGTCCATTCACATACATCACCATGGTGTACACCTCAGCCGAAGCTTCGTCTGGACTTTTTGCATGGCCCTAAGGACTCCTTTAACCCCACTGCTCTCTGCTGTCACTTCCTCTTGATTATTGCTGTGTTCCGGGGCTCTGAAGTTGTTTTCAGCGACGGCTCAATGACTGATGGTAATGTTGGCTTTGCCTATGTCCACAGAGGCCATATTGAACAGAATTCCTTACCCGCTGGCTGCAGTCTATTCACTGCAGAGCTTGTGGCCATATCTCGTGCACTTCAGTACATCCATTCCTGTTCTGGTGAGTCGTTTCTTCTGTGTTCTGACTCCCAGAGCAGCTTACGGGCTATCGACCAGTGCTATGCTCGCCATCCTTTGGTAGCGACCATCCAGGAGTCCATCTCTGTCCTGGAATTGTCCAGTGTTGCTGGCGGGCTGGTCAAACAGGCTATGCAGAAACTGCTCCATGAAATGGGCATCTCTGAAATTGCCCTGCTTTCTGTCTTACGCAGCAAGGTTTTTGGCTTTGGGAGACGGCGTGGCATAACAGTATGCAAAAGAAACTTCGTGTCATTAAGGAGACTGCAGATGTGTGGAAGTCTTCCATGCGAGCTTCTCGCAGGGAATCAGTTGTCCTTTGTCAGCTCCGCATTGGCCATACGTGGCTCACATATGGTTACCTCCTCTGTCGCAAGGACCCACCTCAGCATCACTGTGGCTCCCAAATGACAGTCATCCACCTCTTGCTGGACTGCCCACTTTTAGCCGCTCTGCGGCGGACTTTTAACGTTACCAGCATCCTACCTTCGGTGTTGGGTGACAATGCCTCAACAGCAGCTTTAGTTTTACGTTCAACAGCAGCTTTAGTTTTATGTTTTATTCATGAGGGTAGGTTTTATCATTGGATCTGAGTTTTAACACATGTCCTTTGTCCCTGTCCTCCACCCTAGTGCTTTGAGGGTGGAGATTTTAATGTGTTGCAGAGTGGCTGGCTTCTCCTTTTTTATTCTCATGGTCAGCTGGCCATGGTAATCTGCTTTCTTGTTTCTAATCTCTTCTCCCTGTTTCTTGTGTCTCTCTGTGGTTTTATTGTCCTGCTTTGTCCATTTGTAGTGTTTGTTTTCCTTCTGTCGTTCTTCTGGTACTTCCTCTCTCCTGTTATTGTGCTGTATGTCTTCTTTGTTTTCTTCTTTTCCTTGGGTAGCTGTTCTACTGGGAACAAGGGACCTATGACCTCGCAGTTTTATCCCTCCCCCCCCCTCCCCCTTTTAATCCAACCAACCAACTCGCACTTCTTTCATGAGTTCGAGCATGGCGCACGTGGAGCCCTGAGATATTGCATTTCCTTCACCGTGCCCCTCCTTCCCAATCCTTGCTCCTTACCAGCATCCCCCTCCTTCCCCTCTCTCGGCATTATTATTTATGTCTTCCTGGTTATCCACTTAGTTCCCTGTATTGCTTGCAGTTTTGTTCCTCAAGCCTGTTGTCTTTCATCCTTTTTGGTTTTTTGGTCCTTGCTTCGGGTTTGATCTCCACTTCTAAATTTTCTGTTTTTAGAGTGAGCCATTTGGGGAAGAACTCCCTCCTACCATCTACAGTGTGGATTCCTTTCTCCCCCTTCCTTTCCCTCTTCCTTCCCCCCAGTCACCCCCCCCTCCACCCTGCTAGGCCATCAGCACATGTATCCAGTCATTGTGGTGGGGCTGTTATGTCCTATCTGGCTGAGCCCCCTCACACACAGAGATCACACTACTAATACCTGAGGCCGGAAGCCTACTACCAACTTGGCCATGAGACGCATCACTTGTGCGCCCCAAGGTTGCTCGCTCTCTTTTGGTTCCAGATCTTGCAGAAGCCTGCCCTCCCTCTGTGCCCTGCCCTACTCCACATTTGAAGAGAAGAAGAAGAAGAAGAAGAAGAAGAAGAAGAAAAAGAAAAATGTAAGTCCCAGGACAAGGCCCACCTGGTGCCCCCAGAGGTGCTATCCCCCCACCCCGCAACCTGAGTCAGCTGTCTTATTTATGGAAGTCACCCCATCCTTGTCGGTGATGACCACTAAACGATTGACATGACCTCCACTCGGCTCCATATTGTCTAACCTGGATTCTCTCCACACGATAATGCAGTGAAATTGCAACAGACATTAGTGACACCTACTGGAGGTTCAATACCTTGTTTCCTCTTACTCTGCATTCTTTCTTGCTCTTCAAGAAACACACTTCCGTGGTGACCACTCTCCAACATTTCGTTGTTATTGGGAGTTCTGTCGAAACCGTGCCATCCCCGGGATAGCGTGTCAGGGGATCCGCATTTTGGTTCACACCAGTGTCTTTGGTGACTAGATCCCACTTTGTATCAAACTGGAAGCAATAGTGGTTAGACTAGAAACAACCCCAGCAATCAATGTTTGCAACATCTACCTCTCTCCAGGTAAGCCACTTCCTTACGTTGAAATGTCCACCTTAATACAGCAACTCCCATCCCCGTATCTCCTCCTTGGGGACTTCAATGCACACCACCCCCTGTTGGGGAGTGCCACTTCAAGGGGTCTTCTAATTGACCAAATTATTACAGACTTTGCTTTGTGTCCCCTTGAGTGCCTTTCATGGCACCCTTACTGCTATCAATCTCTACTGCTATCAATCTCACAATCTCCTCCCCTGCTCTCGGGGCTTCCCTGCTTTGGTCACCCCATGATGACCTTTGTGACAGTGACCACTTTCTGGTGATTCCAACGTTCTCCTGCTGCCATCAGGCAGACGGACTCCCATGTTTGGCATTCACAGGGCCAATTGGTCTGCTGTGCACTTCAACATCTCCGTTTTGAATTGCGTCGATGCAGTCATGCAGGGCGTCTCTGCCAATAATCTTCATGCTGTTGACTCTGCTATCCCCCTATCCACAGCTCCCCCTCATCAGAGACCAGTACTGTGGTGGACCAAAGATGTAGCAGTCGCTATCCAGAACTGCCGATGGGCGCTGCAGTGATTTAAATGACACTCTTCTTATGCCAACCTTATCCCTTTTAAGCGTCTGCATCCTAAGGCTTGCTGCCTTATTATACAGAGTAAAAAGGAATGCAGGGAGCAGTATGTTTCCTCCATGGAGATGTAAGCCTCTTCAGCGCAGGTTTGGTCCAAACTCTGTAGCCTTCTGTACTGCCAGTGACAATCAACTGTTCAGAGTCTTACTCTCCAGGGTGTTATTCTCCAGAGTGCTCTGTGTACTGATCCACCAGTCCTTGCAGAACACCTCACAACACACTTTGAGACAGCATCGGCATCTTCTTCCTATACTGGTCCCTTTCTCCAGCAGAAACGTGAGTTGAACAGAATCCCTCAGTTTCAACCCCCACCAAGGTGAACTGTATAATGAACCTTTCACTGAATGGGAATTCTTGTAGGCCCTTACTTCTTTACATGGTATGGCCCCAGCCCCAACGTCTCTCAAGAGCTACTGCCCAATTATCCTGACCAATGTACTTTGTAAACTGCTCGAAGGGATGACAAATTGCTCTGATTATGTCAGGTACTTGAATCTCGGGGCTTTTTGTCCCCGAATCATTATGGCTTCCAGGAAAGACTATCTCCAACAGACCATTTACTCAGGTTGGAAAGAGCAATCCGACTGGCTTTTACTCACCGCCGGCACCTTGTTGCGGTCTTCTTTGATCTACGTAAGGCATATGAGACAGTTTGGTCCCTTCACATTTTAGTTAACCTCCATGACTGGGGCTTTTGCAACCCTCTCCCTATTTTTATATGTGAGTTTTTATCCCAAAAGTTCTTCTGGGTTCGAGTTGGCACTTCACTCAGCACCCCTTGGATCCAGGAGAGTGGTAGCCCACAGGATTCGGAGTTGAGTGTCACACTCTTCCTCATAGGCATCAGTGGTCTTGTGACCTCCTTTGCGCCTCTGGGTATCCCAGTGTTGTATGTCGACGATTTTTGCATCTGGTGCAGCTCCCATTCAATAGCATCGGCTGAGTGCCAGCTCCAAGGCACCATCTGACAGGCCTCTACATGAGCACTCTCCCATGGCTTCCAGTTCTCTCCCTCCAAAATGCAGGTTATGAATTTGTGCTGTTGGTCCACAGTACACTCCAATCCGGAACTTGCCTAGATATTGTTGCATAGACCCATTTATTGGGCCTTATTTTTGATAAAAAGCTGACGTGGTTGCCTCATATTTGCCGCCTGAAGACTGCCTTCTTGCAGAAGCTTAACACACTTGGGGTGCAGATCTTGCTACTGTTCTCCTTCTTTACTGTGCTCTGGTTTTGTGCAGACAAGATTATGGTAGTCAGGTTTATGGCACAGCAGCTCCTTCCACTCTGAAAATACTTTACTCTGTTCACCATTGTGGGATGCTTCTGGCTATTGGTGCCTTTCGTACTACTCCCATCGACAGTCTGCTCCCAGAAGTGGGGAGCCAACTCCTGGTTTCTTACGCAATTGCCACATGCCGATTCCCTGACCATCCCGTCTACCCTCTCCTCTTTGCAAATGGCGGATGTCCCTCCTGATACCCACCTCAGGTGGTATTGCCAGTTGACATATGTCTAACTTCCCTCTGTTGGGATCTTCATCTCAACTTGGTAGAATGTGCCCCGTATACTTCCTCCTGCCCCGCCCTCCCTCTTGGATGGTGCCTGGACCATGGATTAGGACTGACCTATTCCGGGATCCAAAGGTCTCTGTCACCCCTATGGTCTTTCGGCGTGTTGTATGTTCCATTCTTGCAGCGTTCCAGGGTCCTACCATCTTCTACACTGATGGTTCTAAGACAATAGATAAGGCGGGATACACTTTCACATCTCCTATTGGCTTAGGACTTCATTTATTGCTGCGGTCATGTAGTAGTGTGTTCACAGCAGAGTTGCTGGCTATTAACAGGCCACTTTGTTACGCAGGCCTCCCTTGACAGTGTTTTAACATGTATGACTCAGGCTATAGATCGATGCTACTCTCGTCACCCTTTGGTCTCTGCTATCCATGACCTTCTTTCTGCCCTTGGCCATGCCACCTGCTCAGTTGTCTTTCTCTGGGCCCCAAGTCATGTGGGCATCCCAGGGAATGAACTGGCTGACAGTTTGGTGAGAGAAGTAGATACTCTCCCCCCCCCCCCTCCCACCCCCCCCCACCCCCCAACTCCCTTCCATGGTTCCAGCTGCAGAGAATGAGAAAATGTGGATCTTCATCAAATCTATCTGTCTCTGCCCAAAAGTGGAATGATACCTGATGAACTGCTGCCCTCAGTGATAAACTCCACACAGTCAAGACAACTACTGTCTTATGCCATTTATACATTGATCGTACCATGCTCACCTATTGTCTTCTCTTGCGTGATGAGCCACTCCCACAATGTGGATGTGGAGCTGGACTGACAGTATTGCATAGATTGGTGGAATGTGCCCTTCTTTTGGCCCTTCATATTAAGTGTAGTCTTCCAGATTCTTAATCGTTAACGTTAGCAGACAATTCATGGATGGTTGAACCGGTCGTCAGTTTCCTCCATGAAAGTTGTTGTTATTTTCTGATATAGGGTTTTACTTTACTCCTGGAGCAGGGGCAGTGTGGTTGTGGTTGGGGCTCTCTTCATGTTTTCTTGGTCTGGGACCCATGACCACTTCCCCATGCGAAGACCACTCTTTTATCTGTCTGTTTTTCCAGTGTGGTTTCAGTTGCCTGAGACTGCAGTCATGTGTGTGAGTTGGGTTTGCATGTGTGTGTGTGTGTGTGTGTGTGTGTGTGTGTGTGTGTGTGTGTGTGTGTGTGTGTGTGTGTGTGTGTGTTTTAACTTGCTCGTTTTATAGTTTGACCCCTCCAGCTGGATCTGTCTACTTTTAGCAGACCCTCTCTCTTCTGAGAGTACCTTTGGAACTGCAGTACTGATGAACTCACCATTTAGTCCAATAACCCCCCACTGCCACCCCCTTCCCTCAGCTAATCAATCAATTATGTTCTGGATGTTTACACATCGTGCCTCATAATGCTGACACCACCAGAATGTTGTGCACCATGGGAGACATTGCTCACCATACGTCACTCATCGTGCGATAAATTTGTGAAGCATGCTCACTTTCCACACAAAGAAACTGGATAACCACTATTTCTGCTGATTGAGGGGAATCCATCGTGCAGTGAACTGCAGAATTAACTCTCCAGAAATGAGAAAATTGCTGTGAAGCTGTTAACTTCACTAGTGCAACTGGAAATACCACCGTGTTATCTCTAGGTAAACACACACACACACACACACACACACACACACACACACACACTGGGATTATATGTAACATTGCTTCAGTGAAGGTCTTCTTTTCATTTGGGCATATCTTACATTTCTGTGGCTCAATTATGCTAACTGCATTCTAAAACCACTGTTCTGCCTATGTCTCTGTTTCTTGTGTCTAACTTGTCTCTAACAAATTCATGTCACCAATTTTCTTTGTGAAAGGGACAGTGTGTTTGGCAGCATAAATCATAAAATAAGCCATTGACCCCATTTTTTAATAATTCACACAAAAAATTTAGGACTTTGTTCAAAAAATGTAGTACTAGATGACATCCGAAATGGTTACTGGAAGGACTTCCTGATGAAGATGAAGATGATTTCATGGTCAACATTGTGTACAGTAATAGATGGGTTAACACTTTTTCCTATATGGGTCAGTTCATATATCTGGTGTACGCAATCAGGCATTTGTGCCTATGGGATATCAATTTTGGACATCATATTCATCCATATTTCATTGGTCTGTCTTTCAGTGTTGGATGACACTGTTGTAAGATGAGGTGGAATTCTGGAGACGTCCACCTGTCCAAATCGTGAATCAGTGTCTGCAGACTTGTATGAGAAATGCCCCGCCTGATATTAATGTAAAAGAACAATGATTTGTGATACAAATTTCTATGCAATTTCAGTTTCAGTATTGTTCACAGTAGCTGATAATGCTTTAGAATTCAAATTTTGGCATGTTCTTGGACATGTGCCTTCAAATGTGTCATCGTCAAACTGAAAGAGAGAAGAGCAGAGTTTCTGCCATTTTATGTGTAAACAACAAATTTATTTTCTGCAATATTAACTAGTTTTCAAGCCACTGCAGACTCATCATCCAATGGGGTTGTTACAGGAACATTACCTGAACCGTGTGCAGCAAGGCGCTATGGCTGTGTTGCTCACAGAAATAATGGAAATACAGTTATTTTCTCCAGCACCACACCTATAGTGTCTAGCTGCTCATTGTCCAAGTAATGTATCTGTAACACCACCATCTGATGATGAGCATGCAGTGGCTTGAAGGCTGTTCTGGTGTCCAAAATTAAAGCAACAAACTGCTGTTTTCCCTGTCTTGCATCTAATTCATGACATAATTGCACAGACTGTCAACAGATGTCTGTATGATTGTTGATCGGAATGCCATCTTCCATGCAGAACACTCACAACCGCCCCAACGGTGATGCCAGGAAACCTATCAAACGTTGAAGTGTTTACCAGATAGATCTAGATCCACAATTGCTGTGTACACAGGCACAGACAGTGCAGTATGGCACAGAAAAGATGCCTACCAGACTCTCTGCAATAAATGACCGTAGAAAGAAGGGAAGCAGGACAGTCGCAAAGTGATGTAGCCTTATGGCTTAATGTGAATGGTTCTGTTGTTTCTCGAATGTTGCAACACTTTATCCCGAGGTCCAAAGTAGGGCTGATTGAATGTGAAATTAGAAAGAGAGGACTGTTATTTGGCTGTAAGCGCACTATGCTACCGCCTTAGTACTGCACAGCAACTGGCATCTGACCTTGCAGCATCCACTGGATGAGTTGTATTGAAGCAGATGGTGCACAGAAGGCTTCAGCAGAGTGGACTTTATTGTCGGAGACCTGCTGCATGTCTCTCTCTCATGCATCTTCACAGATGGGTACGTCTAGAGTGGAGTCGTCAACATGCCACCTGGACAGTCAAACAGTGGGCCAATGTTCTTTACACAGACGAGTCCCGATTTGGCCTGCAGAGTGATTCTCAATAGATTTGTATCTGGAGGGAACGTGGAACATGATTTCAGGACCCAAACATTGTGGAAAGAGACAGATATAAAGGAAGATCCCTAATGGCACAAGCTAGTATTAGGTTGACCACTTGAACACATCTGGATGCAATTGTATGGGTGAATCAACAAGGTTTAAGTGCTGTCAGGTATTGTAATGAGACTTTGGGACCTCATGCGGTTGTCGCAAGGTGCTGTGGGCCCAGATTTCGTATTACTGGACGATAATGCTCGAGCTGGAAATAATCTGATAAGTCACTTAAGAAAATCTTTTCTAAACACTGCCTGAGCTCCAGCCTTCACTTTCATGTTTGCTTAGGCTCACATCATGTGCCATGATCCTGCAGCAGGTGATTTAGTGGCCATTTGAGCTTGAGGTGCCTAAATGAGAATGAACAAAATCAAATGCAGTTGCTCACTGCATTCGAAGCACCTGCATTGATGTCTTTCAGACTTCCACGGAACAACACGCGCAAAGGAATTCAATTGAGCATAAATTCCAAATGCAGACTTTTACTTATAGATACGGTTTAACAAGCTTTGTAATGACAATTGTTGGTAACTTTCTTTTTTTGTTTTTCAGAGTGCTGTGGAAATGTTTGAATTAGCGTGGAAACTTTCAAAGGATGACAATGAAATGTTGTGGTAAGTCATTTGGTCTTTCCATTTTCCTTTAGTGGTATATTACAGAGTAGAAACTCACATACTTTTGTAGTCCTTGGTGTGTGGTTATAATGAATTGATATGCATTAATACCAGTAAAAGCTCTACAGATGTAGGTGTTCACTGGAAAACCACAATTCAGGATAGGTCACAAATATCAAGAATCCGCAGATAAAGACTTGTTCTTTATTCACAGTAGGAGGTAGGGCAGCATCGGTCGTAAATTTTTAATTTGTTTGTTGCAGATTCATTTGAGCTACTGTGTAGCTATATTCAGTGCATTACACCCAAGTCCTGATGACTTATAAACATAATAGCACATGGTACCACTTGACATACAGATAACAAACATGAGTTGTCCTTTATTCTGTCTTTCGCCATTTATTTGTTAATTATTTAACAGCATTTGGTCATCAGCTTCCACAGGCATAAAAATGTAGAGTGGCATTCAGAACCACTGAAAAGTCAGATGACCATTCATTTTTGGGTGAGTTTCCTGTAGCGAACCTTTTTACGTTTCTAACTAGTTTGTTATGTTTTGGAAGGAATTGCTGAATGCAGTTGGTTACAAAATAGTCATTTTTTAGACAAATGACAGGACATCTAAAACTGTAGTCTAATTAAAATAATTTATTAGAGTTATATGTGTCATATGTCACTCCAGTGTTGCAAAAACACACTCCAGCTGGTCCTCACTTACGGCTGTGTCAAATGAAACTGGCAGCCCTTATGGGCAAAACCCACTGTTGCTAACTTTACCTGGCAGTAGCCTGACGGCCCACAGATAGAGCATGAGGCTCCACTTACAAATGCCATGTGTGCAGAATGCAGAAGGTGTGTACTACTTGAGCATTGTACGAATTGGTGCTTTGTTATTGTTCATTGGCAAGAACAGAAAATTTCCTCGTGTCGTTTAAGATCAGATCGTAGGAATTCAGTTCCACGGTGTGAAGTGTCAACTTAAAACTACTTTTAATTTGTAGTAGTTACTTACACGTTCTTATATTTTGTTAGAAGTCATGTTATTTTATTAGAAGTTCCTTCACATTACCATATGGTAAATGTGGTTTTTGTGAAGTCATGTGTGAAGTATATCAATACACAATTTAAGGTTTAAAATAAGATTATAACTCTTATTGAGTAGGTTATGACAACATTTAAAAATTATAATTCAGTCAGTAATTATGTGAAATACTGAAAATCAAATTTCTGTTGCCGTGGGAAACCTTTAGATGTGCAATTTGGGATTGTGAATTGTCAATTACAAGTCACGTTAATTAGTCAGTGACGTAGTTGCTTTTTACTAACTGGGCCATCCAAGAACTTCCCAGAGCTCCTTGATTATTTAGATCTACCTGTTCTCCTCCCCTCTGATTTGTGCGAACAAAGGAATTATCCAGTGGGCCACAAATCAGTAGATGTGATCTCCATGTACAGAGAGACAAATGATTACAATTTCAGAAAAAATTGGAAGATTTATTCCATAGAAGGAGCTTCACAAATAGAGCAAATCAATAACACATTGGTCCACTTCTGGCCCTTATGCAAGTTGTTATTTGGCTTGCCTTGATTGATAAGCATTTGTTGGATGTCCTCCTGAGGGACATCGTGCGAAATTCTGTCCAGTTGGTGCTTAAGAACGTCAAATTATGATCTTATTGGAGGAGCCTGCCCATAATGCTCCAAATGTTCTCAATTGAGGAGACATCCGGTGACCATGCTGGCTGAGGTAGGGTTTGGCAAGTGTATAGACAAGTATTAAAAACTTTCACCATATGCGGGTGGGCAATATTATACTGAAATGTAAGTGCAGATTTTCTTGCCTTGAAGGGCAACAACTTACCACTGTGCTGTAAGAGTGCCATGGGTGATAACCAAATGGGCCCTGCTGTGAAAAGGAATGGCACTCCGGACCATCACTCCTTGTGGTCGGGCTGTATAGTGGGCGACAGTCAGGTTGGTGTCCCACCACTGTCTGAGGCATCTCCAGACATGTCTTCACTGGTCATTGGCAGCCAGATCCGAGTGAGTTCATCTCTGAAGACAATAGAGTATTTGACTTTTTCCTGGAAATCGTCTTAAATAGCTAATTATGTCATTTTATCCTCATAACATGCTTTTTTCCCTCTTGATTTTCATTATTCTTTTATAAAAACAGATATGAAATTTAAATAATTTGAAAGCCGACTAAAATGCTCTATTTGAGCTGTTTGATGCCTGTAATGTCACTAGCTAGGTTGTTGCTCCTATTTTCATAAAGCTCATTCATAGTGATGTCTAGTTTTGGAGTTTATGTTTCAAAAAATGGGTTGCAAATGGTGTGTAGTACTACATTGTACAAATACATCTGTAAAAACTTATGAAAACTTGTTTTTGCTCTTCCAAAGAATGATAAGAAGTGTAAAATGTGGTTGCACTGTACCAGTAAAATGCCAGTAGTCAACGTACAAGTTCCCTAGTTTGATTAAGAGTGTCTTGCACTCTGAACTTAACATTGATTTACCTCTGAGATATGCTTTCTCACTGTTACAAGGAAGGATAGTGTCATTCTACAAAATTAAACTCTTAGTGAAAGTTGTCATTTTACCCTATTACATGTACATTTTTTAGTAGTTTAGTTGTTAGAGTGGTAGACTGTCAAATTATATGAAATGAGCCGTAGATCACAGATTCAAATACAGCCCAAAAGAATATCTTAACTTATGACTTGGCAGTCCTCTCATTAATGAAACCAAATTAAAATTAAAAAACTTTACCACACTGATAAGAAACAGAGTCTTATTTTGTTTTCCTTGTCATTTACATGCTCTTACATTTGCAGTTGTTGTTCACACACGACACATTCAAAAAGATATTTTCTAGTTAATGTAACCAAGCACTTTTTACTTTATTAGAAACAATATTTCTATCTTTGTACTAGTTAATGTAACCAAGCACTTTTTACTTTATTAGAAACAATATTTTTATCTTTGTACTGTACAGATAGAATCCTTATTGTTTAAAATTTTGAAGTTTCATAATCTTACGAAATAAGTCTACTCCAGATACTGACGTTAGTTTACACCCACAAACATCACAGCCCTTACATTTGTGTTACCTGCGTGTCGTACGTTTTTTCTCTCTTTCTGCATACAAAATCTCATCGTCCTATACCTCGTTGTACTGTGGGACTATGGTGATATCTTCACTACTCACCATGCTTTCCAAAAGAATGAATTGTTTGTATGCAAAGAAAATGCATTTAACTTCAGTTGTCCATTGATCAAACTAAATTAATTTGAAGCTATATTTAATACAGCCCACCATTTAAACAATTGCTACAATGAGTTCTTGCAAACACTATTTTAGTATTTTGTGTAAAAGTTTTAAAAATATATTACCCTTCCAGGACTTGAACTCATGTCCTCTTTACCCACAGTCAAATGTGCTATTCATTGCATCACAGAATGCTTGCTCTGAGCTGTCTCTCTGCCAAGTTTCTTATGTAGAGGAAATCAGCATTGAGAGTCACCAATAATAATTTTATTGTGGTTTGGGTCGTAGTTCATGACTGATAGTCAATGAACTAGTTATAAGATACAGATTCATTTGCAAAAGTTCTACAGTCCCTTAGTTTTGAGTATGTGTAATGTTGTTACAGGTATCAGGGAAAAGAATGTCCATTGCTGCACATAGCGCCACTAAATGGGTGGAGCATAAACACATTAACTTTTGTAAGGTTTCTAATATCAGTGTTCACAAAATTCCTTTCTGATGTTGGTTAAAACTTGGAATTGCGATTTATGTCACTAAATGACTAAGCTGTTTGCAGAAGAAGTACGTAAAAACCTGGCAACTTTGGCTAACACTTCTATGACACACATATAACTTCATCTTACTCCTGGTCTGTGAAGTCGCCAGAGCTTCAGCTAGTAATTTTTGATCATGTGACCAAACTTGATATTTAATGATTTTTAAGGTTTAATTGGATAAAAATAACAGATCTCTTGTGAGAATAGTCACTCTAACTGCTACTTGAATGTTATAATCACTCAGAATAACAACAATCTGAACTATATTTTTAACATAGGAAAATTGCCTATTGTTCTCCAGTCAATCAGACTCCAGACTGAAGAAATGTCTGGAGACGTCCTGGACTGTGGCGGGATATAAAATTGACTGTCATCCGCCATACGCCCAACAACCATAAGTGATATGGAGCTTAGTGACTGCTATGTGCAGTGGGATTAATGGAAGGGGGCATTACTTCGCGCGCGACAGGTCGAGAATTTGGGCTCAGCTGCTCCAGAGAAGCAGAGCAGCCAGGTTTGAATCCTGGTCCGATGCAAATTTTTGACCTTCACCATTGATTTATTTCATTGCACGTAAGTGGCTGAAGTTCTGATTTCTTGTTATATAAATTCATGTTCTTTTAACTGTCGCCATGAAGATAGTTCAGAGTTTTCACTGTAAAGGTGCTGGACGCTGTCCTAGTGATGGTCACAAACATCTAACCGGTATCACTGATACTCATTCTTGCCAAGCTCGCTTAAACCTCTGTTGTAAAGCTCAGGATAACAGTGGATTCAGTTCTGATGACGTTAGTGGAAGTGATGGGTGCAAATTTTGTAGTTGGTGAAACTCCTCAAGAATCTGCCACTGGGAAAGCCAACAAGTAGGAAGGCAATGTGCAAATGGCTATGTCAGCTGTGACCAATGCATAACCAGTCCATTGACATTAGAGACAGTTAGTGAGATAATCCTAAATGCTCGCATGCCATTGTGGAGGACGTTTGTCTTGTGGGGAAATGATCCCCATGTTGGGCTGTCTCCACTGTAAGTTGTGCTATTAATTAATGCTCCGGCTACAAGCATTTGTGATGTTGCTCTTGGTTAAGACAAAATTAACCAATCACATCATTTAGAAGTAGCACAAAATCGGTTTACTTTTGTTTGGCCTGTCATATTTAATCCTATTTACATTATAGAGTTTCTTAGTATCCATGCCCAGCCATTAGGCATAATGACTTTTCTAAATAACTGACATATCAGTTTATCATTCCTAATTACTCGTCCTCTGTGCAATGACCATAAATTTATAAGAAGGCACATTCCTCTGTAAGGGATTCTTAAGCTGCAGCTTGTGTATGTTTTGTATATTTATGAGGTTAACATGAACTATTTCAGCTGAATGTTCCTCATCGTTGATACTGATAATTAAAGGTGTTGGCTGGCTCTCTGCATTGATTTCTGTTGGTTCCACTCCTTGTTCATCATTTCTATTATGGCAGTTGTGTACTGTATTGTGAAATTATTAGTACATTCTCCAGATTCACATCTAGATTACTTTGTAATTGCATCCAAACACCCGCAATGGTCCACAGCATTCTGTTTTTCTAGTCTAAGTTATGTCTACTTTGTTGCTTTTTTTAACCCTATTATGCTTCTGGGCAGATGTTTTATTCTAACTTTGGCCTCTTTGCCATAGGATGGCCCTTCTACTATCTCAACGATCATTTACCCATTTCATTAAAAAGAGACAGTGTCTCTTTCAGGAGAAAAAATTCAGTACTGCTGATAGTCGCATTTAGGGTGAAGAAAACTTTTCGAACTGTAAGTTCATTTCTCAAAGAGGAAGTAGAGGCAAATCACTCAGGTACTAGGATGGGAGGAACTCACCTATTCTAACGATGGGAAGAAAAACTCTGTTGTTCAAATGTGTCATGACAGTACTGGAATTTCACCTTCAGAAGATAATAACTAGCCAGTCATTCTGCCTCCCTGTAATTTTATAGTTTTCTCAAGTGAATTTTCCTTTCATTACTTTATCTACAAAGAGTAGTCTTTATGTAAGCATTACATGTAGGGAGATAGGTCAACACACACACACTGCCATAAAGAAAAATGACCAAAAAAAAGTTAGTCATTGCAAACATGATTTACTGTCAGTTGCAACAATATACAATAGCACATTACAAACTACGCACATTCAGTGACATCAGAAGTCTCCCAAGAATCCACAGTAACGTGACATGATGCTAGATGGCAGTCCTTTCTTGGAGAACAAAGCATGAAGAGAGATGACAGTGTGTGTTGAGCAGCCATTCAGGATGGATGTTACCTGACTTGAACAGCAGTCTTATGTAGAGATTGCAGTTCAACGTGGAAGGAATGTGCGACAATGCCATGAGGAGCTTGTGGAAGTGGTAGGAAATGCTGCTCTAGTGCCCTGAACGTTTGCCCGGTAGGTAGGTGCGTTCAGGGATGGCAGAGGTGCAACGGCCAACCTATACTGATACGGGTGGCCTATCGGTGTGCGTATGGGCTGTACTCGCACCCAGATCACCCAATGCTTGGAGAACAACAAAAAGTGGATGCTGTAGGAATTAACAGTGACATACAGGTACTGAGAAGACACAATCTGCAGGATTTTACACGATGAGCTACACATGCATAAAGTTGCTGCAAAGTGGGTGTGTCATGCACTAAGTGAAGTGGAAAAGTGGACATGTTACGAAATGTGTTGTCCTGCAACACCACCTACAATGGGCTACTCAGAAGAAACATCCTGAATGTGTACATGATGCATTAATTCTTCAGGACAGCATGACAGCTCTTAAGACAATGTGTGTGCAGAATCTGCTCGCACAATGGGTGTGGGAATTACTGGTGCATCTACCATATTCACCAGACATAACACCATGTGGTTATAACTTCATACTAAAACTAATAGAGCCATTGTGTGGAACAGCTTTCAAACTGATAAAGACATTGCTACAGCAGTGATGCGTGAAATCCTACGACATTGCCCAAACAGTGACATAAGAGATCCTACAATTCACTCATGATGAGGCCATGGGTATTAAACTTCTTTCACAGCATTGGCAGTGTGTGATGGATTCATTGGTAGACTATTTTTAGGGACTCTGAGATGTCACAGGTCTGTGTTCCTTCCCTGTACTATTGTGTACATTTACAGTTGACAATGAAACACATTTGAAATGACAAATCTTTTTTCTTGTGCTTTATCTTTATGGTGGTGGTGGTGATGGTGGTGTGTGTGTGTGTGTGTGTGTGTGTGTGTGTGTGTGTGTGTTCATTTGTCTCCTTGCATATGGTGTTTACGTATGAACTAACTGCCCATTTGCTTATTTCAGAATTTTTTTAAACTTACCGTCATTTTCAAGACAAAAAACGGTTGGCGTGACTTTTACAATGATCCTCGTATTTTGTTTGATGTTCCACACTATTATCCACTTATAGAAACAAAGATCGTATTGACAGAATGAAAGCTTTCACAAGCTGATGACATTGCTGCTGGTAAACCAGCAGCAAAGTTCATAACAGTTGTATAGATTTTCAGTTTTGTAATATATTTTTGTCTGTGTCACGTACATCTGTTCTGGATGTTCCTGAATACCTATATTAGGTGCATTTTATGATTTATTTGACTTTTTGTTGCAAGTACTATTTTCTTTCTCGTGTTTTGAGTTATATTATTTTAATGGTACAGATTATCCATGGTCGTTTCTGACACTCTTAAATTTTCTTGTTACTTACTCCTCCCTCATAATAACTGATCTGATCATCAGTGAAATGGCAGATTGTAAACAGTTGCTATTGATCTCTCTTCCCATTTCTGATATTTTATTTTCACTGTGGAGCTTGTGCAAGATGTCTTACGAAGCTTAAGTTTTTGTGCGCCATTTGATCAACTCACTATATTGCTATTAGGGCTTGGGTTAAGTTGCAGACAGGCGCAATTAAGAAACTTTCACTTAAAGCTTTTGGCCACAGCCTTCGTCAAAGAAAGAGAAACACACACCATTTATTCACACAAGCAAGCAACCTCACATACACATGGCCTCAAACTCCTCAGCTTGGGCCCGAATGCATCTATAACATGGGATGGAAGCAGCAATCTTGAGGGGAAAAGGAAGGGATAGCACTGTACAGATGGGGGAGAGAGGAGCACTGTCTTGTGGAGTGTGCAGCAAATAGAATGCCAACTTGCATAGCATCATGTGGTTGTGGGGCAGGGAGGAGGGGAAAATGGAGCAAGAAAGGAGAGGAACACGGAGAGACAGGCGAGAGTGCTGGCTGAGGGTTGCAAACAAAGAAATTGTGAGATGAGCATGGAGAGAAGGGAATGGAAACTGTTGGGTGTAGGGTGTGTGGACAGTATGTTACCTTAAGTTGAGGCTGGGATAATTATGTGAGCAGTGTGTGTCATAAGGATAACTCCCATCTGTGCAGTTCAGAAAAGGTGGTAGTGGAGGGTAGGATCCAGGTGGCTCAGGTAGTGAAGCAGCCATTGAAATCAAGTAAGCCTGTTGTGTTCAGTTGCATGTTGTGCTACAGAGCGATCTACTTTACTCTGGGCCACAGTTTGGCGGTAGTCGTTCATCCTGGTGGATGGCTGGTTGGTGGTCATATCAGTATGAAAAGCTGTGCAGTGATTGCAGCAGAGCTGGTAAATGACATGCCTGCTTTCACAGGTGGCCCAACCCTTGATGCGATAGGATAAACCTGTGGCAGGACTGGAATAGGAAGTGTTGAGTGGTCAGATTGGGCAGGTCTTGCACCTGGTTTTTCACAGGGATAAGATCCTTGTAGAAAGAGGTTGCAATTTGGGGTGGTGTTTAGATGGACTTGGATGTTGTGGCGGTTGGATAGGCAATGGAACACCACTCTAGGGGGAGGTGGGAAGGATCTCAGGTAGCATGTCCCTCATTACAGGGCATAATGATAAGTGATCAAAGCCCTGGCAAAGGATGCGATTCAATTGTTTCAGTGTGGACCAGTTTTGGGTAATGAAGGGGGCTCTCTGTTGTGGCTGGTTCTTGAGGATGGTGGGAGAATTGGGGGGTGTGAGAGGAAATGGCATGGGACATCGCTTGCAGACTAGGTCTGGGGTAGAACCTATTCGTGAAGACCTTGATGAGACCATCAGCATACTGGGCAAGGAAGAGAGTTTGTACTTGTCACTGCAAATGTGCTGTTTCCGGGTGACCAAGTTGTATGCAACAGATTTTTTGGTGTGAAAGGAATTACAGCTGTTGAAATGCAGGTATTATTGATGGATGGTGAGTTTAATGTGGACGGAGGTGTGGATGGAGTCATCAGAGGAGAGTAGGTCAACATCAAGGAAGGTGGCATGCTGGGTTGAAGAGAATCAGGTGAAGCAGATTGGAGGGAAGGTGTTAGGGTTGTGAAGGAATGAAGAAAGGGTTCTTCGTCCTGAGTTGGAGTTTGTGTGGGACTTTTGTGTTGGGATCACTCTGGCAGAGTTAGTAGATAGAGGAACGAATTGCAGATTATGAGTTGCAGTGACTACCTGGCAGAAGGCCTCCACCCATTATCTGACTACTCCACCATCTCCACCCCTTTACCTCCTGCATCACTGATCACTGTTGACACCATCTCCCGAAACACCTACATCTCTCATGTTCAGACCTTCCTAGCCCCGCAAAATGCCAAACTCCTAGTCTGGTTCAGTTTCATTGATGACACCTTCATGATTTGGATTCAGGGCAAGACACACTATCTTAATTTCTTCACAACCTCCCACCTGCTTCACCTAGTCCTCTATAACCCAGTGTGGCACCTTCCTAGATACTGACCGACCCCTCTCTGATGGCTGCATCCGCACTTCTGTCAACATTAAGGCCCCCAACCACCAACGATACCTGCATTTTGACAGCTGTCATCACTTTCACACCAAAAAAGCCCTCCCATAGATTGCGGCCCCCCGGGTATGGTGCATCTACAGTGACAAGAACTCTCTTGCTCAGTATGCTGAAGGTCTTACCAAGGCCTTCACAGAGAGGCACTGGCTCCCAGATGTAGTCGGCAAACAGATATCCCGTGCCATTTCCCCTCACATCCTCCATTCCTAACATGTGACACAAAAGTACTGCCTTCTGTGTTATTTGCCACCTTTACACAATTCTGTTGCTCACCAGATGATAACTGGTTATGTGATGGTGCTGGAACCCACACATTCTAGCCAGTTATTGAACAGATTAGATTTAGAGCATCAGCTGTAGTCTATCGTAATGTACATTGGGCAACCAAAACATGCTAACCAATGCACAACAAACACCTTTGCTATCGTTTCTGCTGATACTTCTGTGACTGGTAAGGCCTCCGCCCATCTTGTAAATCTGTCTACTGCCATGGGCAAATGTCTGTAATTCTCTGAGGGTGGAAGTGGACCCACTGAGTTGAGGTGTACTCGAGTGAACCTTGCTGGTGATCCTGCAAAACCTCTGACCTCTGCATGAATGCGTTGCCTCACTTTGCAATTCTGACATTGAAGACATCAGTGAACTCAATTCCTGGCATACTTTTTAATTGATGGGCATCACAAACTGTGGGGTTAGCAACTTGATAGTGGTGTTTGCCACTGGGTGTAATAGGCTGTGGACAGTGTCAAATGCCACTTCGCGGAATTGCTGCCTATGTAGAGCAGTGGGCTTTGTCATGAGGTGTTGCACCATATCTTGACCTTGCTTCCTGGTATGTCTATTTGCTCCATTTGCAATCCTGTCTCACAAATCGTGCTGCTCTTAATCAGACACTTGTGCTGTGGTGAGGTTTTTGTAATATAAGATTCTGACTAAACTGCATACCCAGGAAAAATAATCGGTGTGTAGTGTCGGGGAAGCCTGCATACTCAGTTTGCTAGACAAACAATCAAACAAGTCATATTAATGAGTTTTATTACAAAAAGAAAATTACAGTACTTAACTTTGGCAATCACACAGATGCGTCGCAAGCAGAGGGTGACATACAAAGTAATCTTCTTCAGTATACACAATATCAAGTCCATGCTACATAAAGAATACAAGCGAAGTGACTAACGTTGACACTGCTATTGATGAAACTGCTATCGCAATGGGGCATCATCAGTCGGTCACGATACTTATATCGTCTTCACATAGGGGCCGCTGCTGTCGAGTTGTCATCCTGGAGGGAGGTATGATCAGCATGTGATTGCCTGACTTCTTCTCATGGCCTACTCTCCCTGTCATTCCTGACTGGCGTGCCGGTGATTGACTTTACAACATAACGCCATGACTATGTTCTCTGTGCCTCTAATATGTCATATGTCGATGGTGAACTGACTGATGAACTCTATGTGCCAGAATTGTCATGATGAATATTTATTGCCTATGTTGCTGAAGGCCAGTATGATGGCTTTATGCTACATGAAAATTGTCGCTGGCCAGGCTTCAGTGTAAGGGCAAAAATGTCTCTCACTCTCATATATCACTAACAACTTATCGCAGGCATTCCATTTTGTCCGTCTGCCCTGTAGCTTTCTCAGAAGAAGAACCTCAGAGGCTGTCAGTGTCCATTAACTTCCTATTGTAGTGCTACTCCAGTCACAATCTGGTTGGCAACAACATCCAAAAGTGTAGATAGGGCAAGGTGGGCAAGCAACACTGCATCTACGAGGCTGTTTTGTAATTGGCTGAAAGCATTGCTCGTTTCCGGGCTCCATAATATAAGAATGCGCTTGGTGCTCTTAGCTCACAAGCACATCCATTAGTGGTGCCCAAGTGGCAGCTGTTACCGGCGACAGACAGCGGTAAATGTGTACCATATCTAAAAACTGTCAAGTTGCTTATAGTCCATTGGCTTTGCTTTAGTCCATTGTCTATGACAGACTACAACATGACTTTCTTTTCAAGCGAATGTTGGATCCCACCAGCTGAAACTTTATGACCTAAGAAAGCTACCTCACTTTCAGGCATGACACACGTGTCTTCATTTAATACCATGCCATAACAACACAACCACTGGTGTACTTCATGTATGTGTGTCATTAACTTGTGTGTCAGCTGAGAATATTAATATATCATGTAGATATGTGAATAATAATGGAAAGCCTTTTACTACTTTGTCATAGAATCTCTGCCAGGCCTGAGCTGCATTTTAAGACCAAATGACATAAACAAAAACTCAAAACAGGCCAAAAGGTGTAATCACTGCTGTCTTTGCCATCTCAGTATGCACTACTGGGATCTGGTTGTAAGCTTTCTGACAATCTAACACTGAGAAAACTTTTGTGCCCGCCACAGCGTGGGCAAATTCTTGGATATTAAGTATTGGGTGTTTATTTGGAACCGTTCTAGCATTCAGTAATCTATGCATGGGCGCCACGTGCTTTCGTCCTTGAGCACCAGGTGTAACAGGGATGCCCAAGGATTATTTGACCTTGGTGCCTAATTCAGACTGCCGTAGTCATTTGGATACCCACATGGCATCATGCAATTTATAGCTCAGGGACCGACTGTGCTGTAATGGCTGTAGGTTGTATTTACGCGGCAATCATGTCCTCTTATCGAAGTCTGACCATAACTCCGAGATCTGTAACTACATGGCAACCTTTCCAACCATGGTCTGTAACTCTTGGGGTTCCTCAGCGATGTTTGATGATTGACACAATTTAGCCCATATTTATCTAGGAACTCCATTGCATGTTTCTTGCATTCTGCTGTGACATGTAGTTGTCATTGCTACGAATGCCACAGCAGGAGATTCCAATGTGGCATATGCGCTATCAGCTGCTTGGAGTAACTTAGATAATGATTGTCACTCATTATTATTAATGTCAACTGCACTTGTGGCAGAAGCTGTTAGTTGGTGGATTCGTTATGCTAACATCCACCATCATGCGCAAATGCCTCTAAAACTCCTCTGGATTTCTGTCCCCGTATTTCTCACGCTAAAGGTCTTGCGGAAGCCTCCGCTCCTGTAACTTCATGCAGCATGTGATTAACGGTCTTCAGTGCGCGGTATGCTTGTTGGTGAGGTGGGTGTAGAATTTCATCGGAAGCTATTGTTGTTGCTCTCTAGTCCAAGTTGCTAATTGCCAATATAAATTTTTAATGGTCTTCTGTGACCTGTTGTTGTGTAAAAATGTTCTCTAAGATCGCAAACTGTATGTCCGATTGTGTGAGAGTAAATGGTGGTACTTAAAATTGTAGACGCAACACAGTTGACGCTAACGAACCATTGAGGGTGTACTCTTGCAAAGTTGCTGTGACTGTTGGAGCTTGTGGTCTCATTGTGCCTATCTTGCTGTCTCAGTGTCAAAAGTTCTACAACTTCAATCTCTTGTTGCAGCTGCCAGATCTTGTCACCAGTGGTTTGTAAAAAAACAATTTGCACCTCCTATGTTTAATGGATGTAATGCAAGGAATGTTTTTGTGACTTAAACTGTATGAATTTTTGGGGTCACGAATTACGTAGACCAGAAATGAAAACCACATATGTTTCACATTTATTTTCTCAATCACAATCAGAAGTAACAGTTATAAATCAGCAAAGAATAAAAGTGTTACTCCAAAACCCACAACACTTGCAAGGAGTAAATGGCGCACTTCACTGATCTATTTCTGTTCTCAAAGTTTTGAGGATTTTTCTGTAATGTTTGTGTTGCTTGCTAGTAGGAGCTCCAGGTTTGTTCATGTCTTCGGCATACATGAGAGCACAACAGTCGTTGCTGTTATATCATTATTCTCCAGCATAAGTATGCTGGCCCATGGTCCCATGATATGAGTCAAGAGTTCCACTTGTTCCCCTCCTCCAACTTAACATCAGTTATTTCATGCTATACATAAATAATGACAGTCAAAGTAGGTTAATAATGGTAAGAGTAGCCAACAGAAATGCACAACAACTGTAACAGGAGGCCTAGATTAGGAAAACAAGAGTTTTCTCATAATGAGAGGAAAAGAAAAGAGATTTTTGCCTGTCCTTTCTCCTCATATGGAGTGGTTCTTGTTGGTGTGAGTTGTGGGTGACCAACCCATATTGCTGCCCTCTCCTGTCCACTATCCCGTCAGCGATTTTCTTTTGTACCCTTTGAAGAATGAACATCTGATTCATGTAAATAGTGTTACTGTTATCTGTTTTGTTGGCTGTCATCAAAGTTTTGCCTCCTGTAGGTAATTGCCAACTAGTCCATGGGTCAGTTTGTGAAGTTGATATTTTTCTGAGTGAAATTTTCTTTAATATACAGCTATTTGTGGTCAGTAGCAGTAAGAAACACAAGCCTGCAGTTCCTTGTGTGTTCAAAATGTGGAGAGTTATAAATGACATCAAACTTTTACTTGTATGACTGATCACTGTTAAAAAATCTAATAAATGCATCAAAATTGATTATTCCTTTAAAGAAAGTTACTTGATTTGAGAAAAAAACACATCATTTACTGTTAGCTTTCCAAAAAGAATGAAACAAAAATAAAAAATAAAGATTATATCCATATGCTATAATTAATGCAACTTTCAATTTTTGTAGGTGGTGCATTGTTGGTGTGACAGAACAGCTGCTTATGGGTAAAATTGAAAATCAGCAATATGTATTGGAGACAGGAAATCTGCAAAATCATGTTGCCAGGCTGAGTCAGCACCAAAATATGCCAGATGATGATTTTGGTAATGATGAGATCCAAAGGCTTTGTCCAAAACTGAAAATCACATACACCAAAGAGTATCCTTTTTGATGTTGTTTAAAATAATCATAACTTACTCACTGAAAACTAGAGCAAATAGAACAGGAGTGTCACAAATTCGATCTCTCATTCACACACACACACACACACACACACACACACACACACACACACACACACTAAAAACCCTCAAAGTAGGAATAAAAAAATTTCCAAATTTGATACTTACTACCCAATTTTTATTGTTTTAATACAGCCCTATGCAGTCATATTGCTTCTTATGTTACTTCACGTGATGGGTGGACTGCATTCTACTGCTTGAATTTATAAATACAAATTGCTAAAACTAGCTTTAAGTCCGAAAGGGCAATAGACAAATCAGAGGTAAGGAATAGTAATAACTACATTATAAGCATAAATGCAACAAAAATTGGCTGCAATCAAGGAAAATATAAGGATTAGCCAGTGTCAAAGGGCTGCTAGGTAACCTAAAAAATAGGGGAATGTCAAAGAGAGTAGGAGAGTAAATAATTAATGTTTCCTCATTTATTTTTGAGAAAGTCTCCTTAGTTGAGACATAAATCCTAACCACAAGATTAGCAGCTCATGCAAAATATTAATGACATTCTTCCCACACATTACTCATCAACTGAACAGGGAAGAGGAAAAATGTTCGTGTTACCAGGAAGTACCCTATTCCACATACTGTAAAGTGACTTGCAAAATATTGATTTAAATGTTGATGAATTTTGATTGTTTAAGCTTAATGCAAACATTACTTTAAAAAAATATGGGGATTGGACTCTCATATGGTGAAAAATAATTTTCCTAAAAAAGTTTCGTATACTACTGAACACATCATATAGGTTTATAGAAAAGCAAACAGTTCCGGAAAACTGTAATATAGCAGGCAGATGACACTAGAAACATTATGTAAGTGGTAAATTTAATATTTTTTCATGGCTCAGTCTGCAAGCAACAAATGAATAAATGATGGATAAATTTATGCCAGACTTAACAATGAAGTAATATACATTTCATTTTGGCAGCTGTTTGTACTTTTCCGTGCAGACTTTATTACATGACTTTCGTGAAAAGAATAGGTGGAATATTTGGAGGAGGAAATGGATATGCGGAAGTTTAATTAGCAGTAGTGAAAGTAAATAGAAAGACTTTTGGTGAATTGACTATTAGGCTATAACAATAGTATTGGTGAATGCTGTAACAAATGTTGACATTGTTCTGAATGGAAAAATGGATAATACAGTGAGTTAATATGAGCTCAACAGTACTGACACTATTATTTCCACTAAAAAATGCTAACAACAACAAGAACAACATCCTATGAGTTTATGTGTAAGTCACATCGTGATTCGTATAAAATAACGAGGAAATTTGGGAAATGGTAAAAATAATTGAGACTGTTTCATAGATACTTAGTAGTCTAGCATGAGTGGATTGCTATAGAATGGGATGAGGGGCATAAGGAAGACATATTTATTGACAAATACAACTTTGGTGGAAGCAATAGGAAAGAAGGGAGTTGTTTAGAGGTCTGTGATAGGTTTCAGCTTCATTCTGAACACTCTCACGGTAGAAAAAACGTACTTGAAACAAATTGAGATACTTTGAAAAGTACCATCTGGATTACCCCTAATATTTAAACGAGTGATGCTGAACCAGATATGATTATGGAATCATTTCATAACCTAGACTTGGTAAGGTGCCCTTGAAAGATGTAGAAGAGGGGAACATATGAGGAACTGAAATATTGCTGAATTAAGACAATGAGACAGTGTGAAAACTCTCCACTAGTGATCATTTTGGCAAATAAACTTGTAAAAGAAGGAATTTTAAGCATTTTAAATGTGGCTCCGTAGAAGGATTTTAAAAATAAAGTGAAACAGTGGAAAGTCCAGGATGAAATAACAGTATGGGAAG
Source organism: Schistocerca piceifrons (assembly GCF_021461385.2). Lineage (NCBI taxonomy): Eukaryota > Metazoa > Arthropoda > Insecta > Orthoptera > Acrididae > Schistocerca > Schistocerca piceifrons. Next base: position 434,134,359 of record NC_060145.1, on the reverse strand, counting down.
GGTTGATAGCTGCTCCCCACATATGGGAGATACTGAGTCGCAGACTGGCACAACACGAAAGAATGCTAGAAATATCTTTTGCTTTCAGACAAAGTTCTGCTTCAGAAGAAGAAATTTATCTGTAAACTAAAAATATTACTTGTGCCCTTTTTCATAGTGCCCATCGGTGACTCAGTGCCTCTTTTTTGTAGTGAGTAGCTGTCTATCATTTTCATATTGTAGTTGTTAGATTAAGTACTATAAATAATACAGAATGCAAGAAGTTTGTTGAAAATCTGCACTAAAGTGCGAAATATTGGCAAATTTGCTGTCTTATTCAGTGACAAGAACCAGTTTGAGTCTCAGACTACTGTTTGGACTATATTACAGTATTGAAAATTGTTTTACTGACAGAACTACCAACTTTACTAACACACTTTATGGGCTATAAGATGCACTTTTTTCTTCAAAACATTGCCTCCACAGTTTAGATGTGTCTTACACTTGAAATTAATGTAAATATATCCAGTGTTTGATTTAAAATTTGCACCAGTCTTGAAAATGGCCATATATTTGATGCCACAGGAAACCTATCTATCTGCAACATTGGATTCAACTGGCGGCAGCAGTGCACCGATGTGACAAACATGAGTTGCAGGGATTTACAAGCTTGCTAATGCTGTCTCCCTTCCATTCCACCATCACAAAACCCAACACTGTCCAGCTTGTAAAGTGTCATTGCAGTCTACAGTGCCAGTGAGCCAGAATTGAAAATGATTTGTGTTATCAGTAACATTACAGTATTTTTGTTAGTAGTAGTTTTGTAATGGAAAAAATAAAAGATATTCATATGATGTGAACTATAAATTGAAAGTAACAGCATATGCAGAAGAACAGGGAAATAGAGCTGATGAGCGACATTTCGGTACTTCACCAACAGAAAAAATACCATTCGCGATTGGCGGGCTAGTAGAGAAGATCTGTGAAGAGAGAGAAAGAGAGAGAGAGAGAGAGAGAGAGAGAGAGAGAGAGAGAGAGAGAGAGAGAGAGAGAGAGAGACTAGATATGCAAATAGAGGATTGAAAAAACTAGAACATGGCGTATTGAAATGAATTCAAGGACACTGTCAAAATGGCATTGAAATTAATACAAAAATGATTCAAATACACACTCAAACAATGGAAAATCCAGGATGGAATATGACAATGTCAAATACACACTCATAACCTAGCGCTACAATGGAGATTAACAGACGTTAAAAGTGAAGTTGTTTGGTGCTAAAGATTTATGAAGCATCATGGACTTAGCATGTGAACCAAAACCAAAATAGCTCAGAAAATGCCACAAGATTATATAGAGAAAATATTATCCTTCCATTGTATTATTATTCAACATTGAAAGAAAATCAGTGTGGAACTAAGCAAAATAGCAAATTTGGATGAAACTCCTTGAAATTTGATGTCTGAGTAACAGAACTGTTGCCATGAAAGGTGCTAAAACTGTAAATATAAAAGCAAGTGCACATGAAAAAATGCACTACACTTTTGTCCTTGTATGTTGTGCTAACAGTACTAAACTTAACCCAATGATCATTTTCAAGTGCAATACAATGCCAAAATCTACTGAAATACTGCCAAGTTGTGTTTTTCATGTACATGATGAAGGATGAATGGACAAGGCTGGTATGAAATTATGGATTAACAGAGTGTGGGAGAAGAAGGAAATGTGCTTTGTTGAAGCACTGTTAGCTGAAAGAGAAATTGAGACAGGGAAATACAGAGCTTGCTGTAATTCTAGGAGGATTTACTTCTCAATTGCAACCTCTTGATGTCTCAATTAATAAACCATGTAAAGTGTTTATGAGAGAGGAATGAAACAAATGGATGATGGATGAAACCCAACATGAATTCACACCGAAGAGAGCTCTAAAATGACCTACAGTCAAACAAGTGTGTCTTTTGATAAACCGGTTGTGGTCTAGAGTGAGACAAGACTTTATTGTTAAATCTTTCATAAATAACACTCTCGATGGCAGTGAAGACCACCTTATGTATGAAGAGGACAACGATGGCGAGGAAGAGGAAGAAGTACAAGGAGAAGAAGAAAGTTTTAAAAATTTTTGCATAAAAATTAAGATGTGCCTTATAGTTTGTAAACTGTGGTATTCCATCAAATTGACAAAATATATGCACTGTGTACAAATATTATGTAAAAGAAATCAAAGAATGAAGGAAATTAATCTTGATCATGATTAAATAGAAAGTCAATAAATACAGTAAAGCCTCACTTTTATGTCCCTGCATTTTACATTTTCCCACGTCTTACATTCATTTTTGTTGAAACAAATACTAACAGAGATTTTTAGGGGCTGGCCAGTACTTACCTCAGCTCAGTACAGCCGATAGATACACATAAAACAGAACTGAAAATTTACATTCCTAGCTTTCGGAACTTTGTTCCTTCATCAGGGAGGAGAGAGGGGAAAAAAGGGAAGAAGGGAAAGTGGATTCAGTTACTCACAACCCAGGTTATGAAGCAACAGGGAAAGGTAAACAGGGAGGGTAGCAAGGATGGAGGCATGGTTGTCAGAGGGAAGCCAAAGATACTCTACTGTAAGTACTGTGCCAGCTTCAAACCAAAGAGGATGCATACAGAAGTAAAGAGGTATATAGTATAAAGATAAACACAACTATGTAGGATGAAAAGATGCGTGAATGGCTAAAGAGGAAAGGGAAAGAGGAGAAGACTGAAGAGTGAATGGGAGTGAGGTTGTTTAACGTAGGTTCAGTCCAGGGGGATGGCGGGATGAAAGGATGTGTTGGAGTGCAAGTTCCCATCTCCGCAGTTCAGAGGGACTGGTGTTGGGTGGGAGAAGCCAAATGGCACATACGGTGTAGCAGGTTCCTAGGTCCCTAGAATTATGCTGGAGGGCATGCTCCGCTACTGGGTATTGGGCATCTCCTAGGCGGACAGTTTGTCTCTGTCCGTTCATGCGCTCAGCCAGTTTGGTTGTTGTCATGCCGATGTAAAAGGCTGTGCAGTGCAGGCATGTCAGTTGATAAATGACATGTGTTGTTTCACACGTAGCCCTGCCTTGAATTGTGTATGTTTTACCAGTAGCGGGGCTGGAGTAGGTGGTTGTGGGGGGATGCATGGGGCAGGTTTTGCAGCGGGGTCGGTTACAGGGGTAGGAACCGCTGGGTAGAGAAGGTAGTCTGGGAATATTGTAGGGTTTAACAAGGATGTTACGGAGGTTAGGGGGGCGACAAAAGGCAACTCTGGGTGGTGTGGGGAGGGGAGAATTTTGTCAAGGGATGATCTCATTTCAGGGGTTGACTTGAGAAAGTCATATCCCTGGCGGAGTAATTTGTTGATGTTTTCGAGGCCAGGATAATATTGGGTGACAAGGGGGATGCTTCTGTGTGGTCTGGGGGTAGGAACATTGTCGTTGGACGGGGAGGAATGTATTGCTCGGGAAATCTGTTTGTGGACAAGGTCTGCAGGATAGTTGCGGGAGAGGAAAGCACTGGTCAGGTTATTGGTGTAGTTGTTGAGGGATTCGTCACTGGAGCAGATACATTTGCCACGAATACCTAGGCTGTAGGGAAGGGTGCGTTTGATGTGGAAAGGATGGCAGCTATCAAAGTGAAGGTACTGTTGTTTGTTTGTGGGTTTGATATGGACAGAGGTGTGGATGTGAGCTTCAACAAGATGAAGGTCAACATCCAGGAAGGTGGCTTGGGTTTTGGAGAAGGACCAGGTGAAATTCAGATTCGAAAAGGAGTTGAGGTTATGGAGGAAATTAAGGAGTGTTTCTTCACCATGAGTCCAGACCACAAAGATGTCATCTATAAACCTGTACCAGGCCAGGGGAAGCAGCTGTTGGGTCTTCAGGAAAGCCTCCTCCATGCGGCCCATGAAGAGGTTGGCATAGGAGGGAGTCATCCTGGTTCCCATGGCTGTTCCCCTGATTTGTTTGTAGGTCTGGCCTTCAAAAGTGAAGTAATTATGGGTGAGGATGAAGTTGGTAAGTGTGATAAGGAACGAGGTTTTTGGAAGATCTTCGGGTGGGCGTTGGGAGAGGTAGTGCTCAAGGGCAGAGAGACCATTGGTATGTGGGATGTTTGTGTAAAGGGATGTAGCATCTATGGTGACAAGAAAGGTTTCAGGTGGGAGAGGAGTGGGAATGGATTTGAGGCGTTCTAGGAAGTGGTTTGTGTCTTTGATGTAGGATGGGAGTCTGCGGGTGATAGGTTGTAGGTGCTGGTCTACCAGAGCTGAGATACGTTCGGTTGGGGATTTGAAGCCTGCTACAATGGGACGGCCAGGATGGTTCTCTTTGTGGATTTTGGGTAATAGGTAGAAGGTAGGGGTACGTGGCTCAGGTGGAGTGAGTAAGTCTATGGAAGCCGTTGTGAGGCCTTGTGAGGGACCTTGGATTTTTTGCAGCTCAGTCTGGATGGAGGGAATGGGATCCTGGGTAACAGCTTTGTAGGTTGAGGTGTCAGAGAGTTGACGCAGTCCTTCTGCCACATACTCCACACGGTCAAGTACCACAGTTGTGGAGCCTTTATCTGCCGGGAGGATGACAATAGAGCGGTCTATTTTCAGCTCCTTAATGGCACGGGATTCAGCTGGGGTGATGTTGGGGGTTGTCGGGATGTTCTTCAAGAAGGACTGGGAGGCAACACTGGATGTGAGGAATTCCTGAAATGTCTGCAAGGGATGGTTTTGGGGGAGGGGAGGAGGATCCCTTTGAGAAGACAGTCGGAACTGTTCTAGACAGGGTTCAACACTGGGTCTAGTACTTGGGGGCTGTGTTTGGGTAGTGAAGTGATATTTCCAGTTGAGGTTCCGGGTGAATGAGAGGAGATCTTTAACCAGGGCAGTGTGGTTGAATTTAGGTGTGGGGCTAAAGGTTAAGCCTTTTGATAGAACGGATGTCTCTGGAGGAGAAAGGGATCTGGATGAGAGGTTTAGGACTGAATTGGGACTGGTGATATGTGGCATTTGACTGTGGTTATAGTTGAGATTTGGTCTGTGTGGGGTATGTGCTGGGATGGGGAGATTGAGTAGGGTGGCTAGGCTAGGTTTGTTGGCTATGAGGGGGGTTTGTTGAAGGTTCTGTTGTGGTTGGTGTTTGTGAGGGATAGGGAGAGGGACCCCACTTCTTAGGTGTTGCACTAGCACTGTGGATAGTTTTTTCAGGTGGTGTGTGGCATGGAACTCAAGTTTAAAGCTGGCTTCTAGGATGATGTTCCTCAGTGTGTGTTCTGTTTTATGTGTATCTATCGGCTGTACTGAGCTGAGGTAAGTACTGGCCAGCCCCTCTATCTCTTTGTTAGTATTTGTTTCACATCTTATATGAGATTTTCCATTAATCATTCATTTTTGTTGTCCCAACAGAACTCCTATTCTCTCAATACAATTCTTTCTCATGATTAATGATTCCGTGTCACAACATTTCCCACATTTTAAGTTTTCTTTGATGTTATCACAACCTTTAATATTGTTTTTCATACAGATTCCTGCAAAAATTGCGTCATATTCATGCTGAAACTCAGCCTTGGAACAAAGCAGAAAACACAGAGTACATGTAGATTTATTGCTCATGTAAAGTAGCATTATCACAGTAAGTGAGATTCCACTGTCAGCGTGTTGGGTCACAGCAGTCTGTGTTATAGGTTTGCAGTGTTTTATGCTGAGTCACTGCCTTAATGATAATCACGCTCTGATCCTAGTGACTCTAGTAGCAAACTTCCTTCTGCCCAATACATTGTATTACAACAGCTTTAATTTGATTTCATAGTTGTATACACAGATCAACAACACTTTTGAAGATAGCCGTCTATATAGTGGGGTTTCTCGAATCATTGTTACTTCTATGTTAAATACGCTAATCCATAGTAGGCCCCCCAGCCTTAGGCTGGTACGACCTGATGTAATGTAAACATTCTTCGGCAAGATGCTCCATAACATGATAGCAATTTCCACCCTCCTTATCACACAGGATGTTCCTGAACTGAGTGACCTTGTCAGAAGCAAGCTTTAGATTTCATGCCTATTGTTCTCTGTTTGCGAAGACTGCCAGATTGAGTGTTTTCACCAGTATTGTGTTACAAGTATTATATGCCATAATTTTATGTTGATTATCAATAATACGTCTCACATCAGAACATGAATATCTTTTTAAAGTGGTTTCACAAAATACTTTTGCTTCTGTATTTTATTTATGCCATTGGGCATGATCACAACAAAGAAGGAAACCTGTGCATGCATTTGTGTGTCAGCAGCCAGTCACTGCTTTTATGATCGATGCATTGTATTCTGTGCAGAGACAAGTAGAGCTAATTACTGTTAAAAAGAAACAAAAACAATTATTTCAGATTTTTTAAACAGGCAAAATTTAAAGTGTTTCAGTTTCATATTTTGAACAAAATAGAAAAAATTTTGAACAAAATAGAATGACATTAAGAGTAATTTATTGATTTTCACTTGTGTTTAGTATGCTTACCTGTATTTTACACTTTCCTGCATTGTACACTTTGGTGAGTCAGTCTGCTGAAAAGTATAAAAAGGGGTTTTGCTGTACTGTTATACAAATTAGATCAGGTTTTTGCATCCTCCAAGGTTTGATTACTACTGTGCCTCAGTGATCGTAACTCTGAAATTCCCAACGAAGAATCAAAAGTTGAGTAGATTGCTATAATGACTCATGAGATGTTGAGAAGTCACAAATCACATTCTGGCCTTGAGAGTGTTTTTCCAGAAGTGGGTAGTCAGCACAGCGTATCCAAAAGAGAATGGGTGGTGGTACATTGTCACAGTGTGCTGCTGCTGCTGCTGTTGTTGTTGTTGTTGTTGTTGTTTTCTTCAGTCCAAAGACTGGGTTGGTGCAGTTGTCTCCATGCTGGTCTGGTCTGTCCTGTGCCAGTCCATTCATCTCTGAATAACTAGGCTACTGCAGTCTACATCCATTTGAATCTGTATTCATCCTTTGGTCTCCATGTACAGTTTTCATTCGCTACTTTCTCCCCATTGCCAGATTGACAATGCCTTGATGCCTCATTACACCTCCTGTCAACTGATTTCTTTTAGTCAAGTTGTGCCATAAAGATTTTTCTCCCCAGTTCTATTCAGTACCGCCCCATTAGTTACTCAATCTTCAGAGGTAAACTTACAGAATTGGAAAAGATTCTATTCTCTTTTTGTCTGAACTACTTAATGCACACATTTCACTTCCATACAAGGCTACTCTCCAGACAATTCCTTCAAAAGACTTCTTAACACTTAAATCTGTATTAAATGTTAACAAGGTTCTCTTTTCCAGAAACACTTCCCTTGTTACAGCCAGTCTCTATTTTCTATACTCTCTACTTCAGTCATCATCAGTTACTTTGCTGCTCAAATATCAAAACTCTTCTACCACTTTTAGTGTCTTATTTCATAATCTATTGAACCTGATTTAATTTGACTACATTCCATTACCTCATTTTGCTTTTGGTTACTTATTGACTTACTTACTTACTGATGGTCATCTTATAATCAGTTTTCTGTTCTTCTGTAAATAATTCTTGTCATTATTTTGCAGCACTGAAATAGATTCAGGAAATAGTCTTGTACTTACATCTTGGCTTGTTTGATGTATAATTAAATGTGAGATTAAAGTCTACTGGTTGTATTTGATGTACTCACCTGTGCAAAACTAGTAACTCTGTGTTTGAATGTTAATTTTTTAGCTCCTCGGTTCCATATACAAACCCTGTCTTCTGGTAGGCAGCAGAGTTGGCAATATCTTCTTGATGATTAGTGATCTAATCTCCTATATATGTTACATTCCTACCTTGATTTAGCTTCACTGAAAATAAAGAAACTAAACAATGTAATAAGGTCACACAAATTTTGAACCTTGTAATAATGAGTCTTGTGAGAATAATATTTTTGGTGTACATGTTTCATAAAAAAATATTTATTTTTCCCTTAACTTGCAAGTCTTCTTTTGGCATTGTATCGCCACTGGACAGTGGAAAGTAGCTTGCGGTATTCTGTTTACCCCTCTTGTAAACTCAGACTCTGGACACTGAAGGGTGAAAAGAAGATGAACGAGTTGCTGGTTGAGATGGGGTGAGTTACCTGTTTTTGTTTGCCTTTGTTTTATGTCTGTTTTTTCTAAAATGTAAATTTATTGATTCTTACCATATCATTGGTAATGATATTTGCTGAAAATTGCTTCATGTTATCTCTGGAGTGTGAAATTTGAGAGTTTTTCCTGGTATATAAATTGTTGAAATTACTCATAGGAGGCCAGCCAGGTGACATCTTCAACAATTGCCGATATTTTGACAAGTTCATCCCCTGTCATTTTCGAGGCACAAATGTACCAAGGGAAAGCCTTGCATGGGAATTTAAAACACTGATATGCATAGCATATCTGGAAAGATTCTCTCCCTCCCTCCCTCCCTCCCTCCCTCTCTCTCTCTCTCTCTCTCTCTCTCTCTCTCTCTCTCTCTCTCTCTCTCTCTCTCTCTCCCCCCCCCCCTCACCTCCTTCCCCCCCTCTCCCCCTCCCCCTGTGTGTGTGTGTGTGTGTGTGTGTGTGTGTGTGTGTGTGTGTGTGTTCACTAGCGCAGTGGCCGACAGCAAACTAATTACTCAGCAGAGCCAAATATCAACAGTACAACTACTGAAATATCTTACAAGAGCCAAATTTTGTAAACTTGAACTGTATAGGTAGGTTCATTGATAAATGGTGTTGTTATGGAAGTCCAGGGCTGACCTTCACTAAAAATGTACTGAATCTGATTGAGCTATGTTTGCTAAGATTGACCTGTTTGAGCTCTCCCATCCACATTTGTCATGAATAATTTTTTCATCTACCTCCTTTTGTCCCTCCTCTCTGTATATGCAAGCTATTTCAACATATCTTTCTCAATAGTCGAGACCACATCTTCCTTTATTCCACAGTGCTCCATAAGATTAACTCAACAAACTCTTCTTCAAGTCTTAAGTCTTAGTTACCCTGTAGGTACATTGAATAAAACTTGATATCATACTTAACAACAGTATCATACCTTTGTAAAATTATGTTGTAAAGTATCCATAAAATTAAATCATGACAGTGACTGACGAAAACAGTAATTTGAGCAGTGGCCTTGCATCTTCTTAGGCTAGTCAAATTTATATGTTGTTGTTTTTAATTTTTGGCGTAATTCCAGGTTCTCATCAATAAGACCATTACTCAATTTACTCTTGATAAGGTGGAGTTGGCAACCATACGAGTGCTGATTTTTAACTATAACTGTATTGTTTCCGGTGGGGACATGTGCTCGGAACTAATACATTGTGGAACACAATGCAGAGATACGACTTGTGACAGTACACATTGAGATTTTATCTTCCTGGAAATTATTTCTCAATATAAGGGAAAGTTAGATTGCTGCTTACCATAAAGGTGACACATTAAGTTGCAGACAGGCACAATGAAAAGACACTTCCACATTAGCTTTTGGCCAAAGCCCATGTCAGAAAAGGAAATGCGCGCACGCCTACACACACACACAATGCTACAGCAGAGTTGGAAACCAGGATTACATTCAAAAGATGTACTGTATATTAATTGATTCAGCTTACTGCAGGATTGGTGTTGACCCTACCAAAAGTGTCAAGAAAAAGACTAACATTGTACTGAATGAAAGTTCCTTGTTGCAAGATATTATCAAGAGTCATAATTCTTAATGTGATGTTTCCCCTAAATTATACAGAGTGTTTCAAAAAGGACTTTACAACTTTGAAAATTCATATAAATGAATTCATAGTATCTATAGAGATGATTGTAGCCAACGAAATTTGTTGCAGGGACCTACGATTATAAGGGGTGCTAACTCAGTTGCAAATTCTGTATAGAACCTGACAGGTATTGTATGAGGCATTAGTGCCTAGTTTAATTTTAACTGTTTTAGCTGTTTCTCACTGTCACTGACACTATCATCAATCATATTTTCTGTAATGTAGAATGAACGTGGAACAGTATTCCTGTATAGACTTTTCTTTGTGAACGAGCATTCAAAAGTGGAATTTTGCATTTCTCCTTTTGCATTTCTCCCTTGGCTCAGCAGTGAAACAGGGTGTGAATCAGACATTCAACAATGCTATAATCCCCCTTGAAAATGTCCTCCGCAGATTTGGATGAAATGTCGTGTTTTAAAGTGAAATCCATTTGACCATGGCATAATAGCCCAGAACATTTTATTAATTGTAACAGTCTGTGGGACTGTGATGTTGGATCCTGCCCACTGATGCAATATAGGGTGCCTAGGGAGTTGTTTTCTTGAATAGCTAAACAACATACAAGCAAATCTTATTAATATAAAAGCAAATCATATTAATGGAGTTTATTACAATAAATTGAACCGACCACACTTAACTCTGACGCAATTGGCGACATGCAAATAATCAATGTCCTTCGCTATATACAATTTCCGTGCAAGCTATCAATATAAGGCACAAGTCTCAGGTAAACAGTTAGGATGAGGGCTCATCTTCTAGTGTCCTAGTTAGCGTACTATTGGCTGACATCATCTCACAGTCTTCTCTGAGGTTATATTCCATGCCGATGTGCCAGCACTTGATGTTACGCCGGAACATGTGAAATAGAATGATGACATAGGCTCAGTTGTAGGGACAGCGTGTGACAGTCTTTGGTTCGTTGGTAGGATAATGGAATAAATGCAGTCAGTCAACAAAGAAGGCTGCTTGCAAAACTCTGTTGCATCCCATCTTAGAGCAGTGTCCAAGGGCAGCACAAATGATTGTAGATAAATGTAATTCATGGGAGAAAATTGTGCAAATGCTGAAAAGCCTAAATAGACTAATGCTGGAGAGCAGACATCAACCACCCCTTGAAAACCTACTTGCAAACTGTAGGGAACTGGTATTACTTGAATATACTGAAAATACTGAAGCCTGCTATGAAGTACATAGCACTGCAAAGAGAATAAGAAGCTGATTACAGTACACACACAGGCATTTTAACAATCATTCCTCTCATGTGTCATAAATGAATGGAACTGGAAGAAATGGTAAAATGTGGCTCATTAAGAATATGCAGCATTGCATGCCTCTGTGAGCATGATCTTTTGCGAAGTACCCAACTTAAAATGTCTGTTGCATGCAGTACCCTTTGCAGTGTTTTCTCGGAAGCTGTTTTAGATGGGCTTGGAGCCACTGACAGCAGCAATTCCTATTAGGTTGGAAACCCGACTGTCATTGACAAGGCATGACACTCTTCACTACACCCCATTGGTTTGAATCTCTTAACAACAACTCATGTTGTGTTAAATGTCTGTGAGTCAAACACCATTCCATGTAGACACTTCGGACAGACCTTGTTGGTACGCAAACAAATAGGTCAATTACATTCACTGTGAACTCAAGGATTTGTACAAATGTGATAGTTCCTTTCTGACACATCTTCTGCACTGATTCCACACAGCTGATTGAAAAATGCACACAGATTCACTACCATGACTGACTACAGTGATAAAGGATTATGAACTACTGGTACTTGTTCTATAGCACTTCAAAATAATCAGCGTGCTCTATTTAGAAGGTGTCCAATATTTTGTAAGGTGAGCTTAAAAATTGGAAAATAGTCAAGAACAAAGTTTTATAAAAAGAAACTCTTTCTGTAAAGGTCGTAAGGAAAGTAAAATTAAACAATGGAAACTCCATGTAAGAATATAAACAGTGTAGGAAAAGAAAGATTGCTACTTTCCGTAAAGATGACACGTTAAGTTGCAGACAGACACAATAAAAAGATACACATAGATAAGCTTTCAACCACAGCTTTCATCAGAATAAGAGAAACACACACCATTCATTCACACAAGCAAGCACACTTCATGCATGGATGACCACCAACTTTGGTAGCTTGCACTAGACTGCAACATCCCCATAGGCTGGAGCAGCAATCTGGAATGGGCTGTGAAGGATAAAGGATAGCAGTGTAGTGGTGGGGGAAGAAGGAACACTGTCTGAAAGTGTGTCCAGGTACTAGAATGCCAACAGGTGCAGTGTCAGGAGGTTGTGTGGCAGGGAGGCGTGAAAAACGAAGCCAAAAAGGAGAGGAGCAGGGAGAGATGGGTGGATGCATTGGTGAGGACAGCAAACAGAGTGTGTGAGAGATGAGAATGGGGAGGAGGTGAAGTGATTTGAGGGGGGGGATTGGAAACTGTTGTGTAGAGGGTGTGGGGACACTATGTTGCTGTAGTCTTAGGCCGGGTAGTTATGGGAGTGGGAGAATGTATTGTAATGATAACTCCAATGTGCGCAATTAAGAAAAGCTGGTGGTGGAGAGGAGGATCCAGATGATTCATTAGTGAAGCAGCCATTGAAATCAAGCCTGTTATGTTCAACTGCATGTTCTGCCACATGGTGGTCTACTTTGCTCTTGGCCATAGTTTGGCGGCAGCCATTCATCCTTATGGACAGCTGATTGATAGTCATAACAATACAAAAAGCTGAACAATGATTGCAGCAGAACTGGTAAATGACATGGATTCTTTTACAGGCAGCCCAACCACCGATGGCGTACGATAAGCTTGTGACAGAACCAGAATAGGAAGTGCTGAGTGGGTGGATTGAGCAGGTCTTGCACCTGGGTCTTCCATGGGGATATGATCCTTGTAGCAACAGTTTGGGATGGGCATAGGGATGGACTAAGATGATGTGGAGGTTGGATGGGTGGCAGAACACCACTTTAGGAGTGGTGGGAAGGATCTTGGGTAGGATATCCCTCATTTCTAGGCATGATGATAGGTAATCAAGGTCCTGGTGAAATATGGGATTCAGTTGTTCCAGTTGTGGGATGGTACTGGGTGACAAAGCTCCTTGAGGTCACGTCAAGGACAGTAGCATGGTGGGTTGATGATTATCAGGTGAAGCACGTGGGAGAGAAGCTGTTGAGATTGTGAAAGAATGAAGATATGTTGTCTTGGCCCTGAGTCCAGATCATGAAGAGATCATCAGTTAACTGGAACCAGGCTATGAGTTTGGCATTTTGGGAGGCTAGGAAGGCGTTCTCTAGGCAGACCATAAACAGGTTGGCATAGGAGGGTGCCATACAGGTGTCCATGGCTGTGTTGTGGATTTGTTTGAAAGGTTTCTCTTCAAAGAAGAAGTAGTTGTGGGTTAGGATGAAATTAGTGAGGTATGAGGAGTGAGTGGGGTATGAGTCTGAAGGATGTTGGGAAAGGTAGTGTCCAATAGTGGAAGACCATGGATATGAGGAATTTTGGTGCATTGGGAACTAGCATCACTAGTGACAAGTAGGGATCGAGGGGATAGAAGGGTGAGGATGGTGGAGAGTTGATGAAGGAAATGGTTGGCATCTTTGATGTTGAAGACTTGATGTCTGGCAATTGGTTGGAGGTGTTGGTCAATGAGGGCCAAAATTCTTTCAGAAGGGACAGAATAACCAACCACAATGGAGCATCCAGGATTGTTGGGGTTTGTGGATTGTGGGGAGCATGAGAAAGTAGGCATGCAGGCTGTTATAGGGGTGAGGAGGGAAATGGATTCAGGGAGAGGTTCTGGGCATGGCTTAACTTTTAAGCAGGAATTGGGGTTGTGTGCTCCTGAAGGCCAGCCCACACATCTGACGCATTACAGGTGACTGGGTAATGCATAATTCGCAGCCCCGGGTTGACAGGTAGGATTTGCACGTACCCCCCTTACAGGCCAGGCCTAGGGAGGTGTGATTGCCTGAGCTGCAACCGTCCCAAATTGCCGATCGGTCCCTCTGTCAGGTGTTCGGGAGGTGTGACCTGAGATGTGAACAATCCTCTATGGCAGGTGCACCCCCTTGTGAAGGGGACCCCCAGTTGGAAGGAGCGCGCCATCGGAGACAATGGGAATCATGGGGAATTTTCTCGCAACGAGTCAATCATCTTCACAGTCAACGTCTACGGAACATAAACATAATGAGGCTAATGATTCAAATACCCTTCCCGCTGCATCACAGTTCCTCATGGTCTTACGTACTGAAGACGGTCAATCTTTTCACATGGTAAATCCATTTATTATTCAGAAATATGTTGGTGCAATTGCCAGCTCTGTGAAATCCTGCTCTTGAGTACAGAATGGCACTTCGTTTTTAGATACTACTTCTGATCCTCAAACACAACTGGTTGCCACCTCGCTTCTCCATGGCTACCCTGTTTGTGTCGAGGCCCATAGAACTTTGAATTCTTCCTGTGGTAACATTTACACTAGGCTGCTTGATGGTCTAACCGAGGCCTAAATCCAATCTTACCTCTCTGATCAGGGTGTTATTGCCGTCCATCGTGTAATTAAAAAGGTAGATTCCTCCTTAGTGCCCACCCGCACTCTTTATCTCACCTTTGGTAGAGTGGTGGTTCCGTCCAAGATCAAAGCAGGCTATGAAATTATCACAGTCCAGCCATACATTCCGAACCCAATTCACTGCTACCAGTGCCATCATTTCAACCACCCTAGAAAGTCTTGTCGATACCCAGCCAAATGTGTAACCTGTGGTAGGGATGTGTATGAGGGCAATTGTCTGCCTCCTTCTCCCCACTATATTAACTGCAATTGTGGCCACGTTGCCTCCTCTCGGGATTGTCCCATGTATCTTGATGAGGGGGCTGTCCAAGAGATTCAGGTAAAAGAAAAAGTGCCTTACCAAGTCGCTTGCAAGTTATTGGCTAGTGACAAACTGTGCATTTTCCCTTCTGACACCTATATCTCTGTTCTTATTCCCCCTTGCTCCATGAAGGACATGGCCACGCAGACATGCAACCGCCAATTCAGCTCTGAGGTTGTGAAATCGCTTAGTGTCAAGGTAGCATCACCATACCCCTGTCCAGCTGTGCAACAAGCCATCAAACTCTCACCTCAAGAGACAAAGCCACCCACAAAACAGCACCCGAGTCTTCGTCTAACCAGAAAGGCTCAAAGAAGTCCATCGAAGACAAACGGTCTTCTCCTTCGCCGACTCAAAGATCTTCTTGAGGATGCACATCACCAACCATTTTTCATTGTTGGACTCCACAGACTGACTGCATAAGCAAGCCGATGCTTCTGTGGGCACCATGGAGCAGGATCCTCCTGCTCCTGTGCCCTGTAGTAGCGACTCTTCACAGGCTGTCACTCGGCAGCCACCGACATCTCTTCCTCGTCATGACTCTCCTTCAATGGAATGTTTGCGGCCTTCTGTCCCACAAAGAGGATTTACAGCTGCTTTTAGCATCACAGTGTCCCCTTGTACTCTGCCTTCAGGAAACAAAATTGCACCCTCACAAAGTCTTTGAGTTTTCACATTTCTTAACGGTTCATTTTGACATTTCCCCTGAGGTTGGAATTCCATCTCATGAGGGCGTCATGCTGCCCATACAGGATGACATTTGCTGTCAACCTATCTCCCTGACTACCCATCTTCAAGCTGTTTCAGTTCACCTTTTCCTTCCCCACTTGACTTTTTCTTTCTGTATCGTTTATCCCCCTCCGTCATTCGATGTCACCGGGGCAGACTTCCTTCAGCTTATTGGGCAGCTACCGCCCCAATTTTTGTTACTTTAATGCGCATTGTCCCCTTTGGGGTTCTCCCAGGACCTGTCAGAGAGGTGCTCTCTTGGCTGACCTTCTTAACCAACTTAACCAGGGAAACAGTGTGCCTCAGAGTTCCGTCCTGAGTGTCATCCTATCGCCATTAACCCAATGATGGCCTATCTCCTGCCAGGCATCTTCAGCTCCCTTTTTGTTTATGATTTTTCCATCTATTGCAGTTCTCCATGGATCTGTCTCATTGAGCGGCAGCTGCAGTGATGTCTTGATTGACTTCACTCCTGGAGCATTGACAATGGCTTTCATTTTTCCACTGACTAAACTTTCTATATGAATTTCTGGTGGCACAAATGGTTTCTCCTGTCATCTTTACATCTTGGGCCTGTTGCCCTTCCATTTGTTGAAGCTATGAAATTTCTGGGGCTCGTGCTCGATGACAAACACTCTTGGTCCTCCCATGTGCCTTACCTGGCAGCCCGCTGTATGCGGTTCCTCAGTGTCCAACGTGTCCTCAGTGCTACTTCCTGAGGTGCCAATCGAACCACCCGCCTCTGTTTGTACCGGTCCCTTGTCCGTTCAAAACTTGACTATGGGTGGCTTGTTTATGCGTCTGCACGTTCATCCCTCTTACGCCGTCTCAACACCATTCACCATTGTGACATCCGTTTGACCACTGGCGCCTTTTACACTAGTCCGGTTGATAGTCTGTATACTTAAGCTGCTGAACTACCACTGTCCTACTGCCATGACTTTCTCCTCAGCTGGAATACATGCTGTTTGTCTGCAATGCATGGGCACCCATCCAGTGGCTCCTCCTTCAATGCTTCCTTTGATCATCAGTATGGGGCGTGTCCCTTTTCTCTGTTACTTCCTGGAGTTCGCTTTCAGCACTTGCTCTGGCAGCTTAACTTCACACTACCTGCAACTACTTCATCACCTTGGCTTCGTGAAGTGGCCCATGTTAACCTTGGCCTTTATTCGCTTCATAAGGACACTACTCAGGCCTCGCTCTATTGCCTTCAGTTTCACGCCCTTTGCGATAGTACCTTTGTATACACTGATGGCTCTCGGGCTGACTGTGGGGTCAGATGTGCCTTCGTCATTGACACCTGTGTTTTTCGATATCGGCTTCCAGCACACTGCTAAGTATTTACAGCCAAGCTCATTGCCCTGTATCAGGCCATCACAGACTTTTCAATTGCGTCCTCTGCCCAGACTCTTTCAGCGACCCTTCAAATTCTGTGTGCACCATACACTGCCCATCCCTTAGTGCAGCAGGTCCAGGAAAACTGTAACTTGCTCACTCTTGTTGGAGCCAGTGTGATGTTTCTGTGGGTTGCTGGTCATATCGGTCTTCCAAGAAACGAGGCTGCTGCTGCTGCTGCTGCTGCTGCTAAGGCTACAGTCCTCGTACCTCAGCCCGCTAGTTCCTATATTCCCTCCGATGATTTCTGTGTTGTCATGAGGTGTTGTCCCTTTGGCATCGCCAATGGTCCTCCTTTCACGGGAATAAGCTCTGGCTTATTAAGCCTCTCCCAGCGGCTTGGACGATCTCCTCTCAGCCCTCCCGGGTGGAGGTCATTTGAACTAGGCTGCGTATTGGACACTGCCTTTTTAGCCATCATCGTTTGCTAAGTGGCGTTACTCCACCAATTTGCACACATTGTGCCCAAGTTTTAACTATCCGCCACTTCCTGACAGAATGCCCATTTTTTAACCGTTTATGTTCCTGCTTGGGTTTGCCATCTGAGTTATCAGCTGTTTTAGCAAATTACGTGTGGGCTGTCGACTGTGTTTTACTTT
Organism: Schistocerca piceifrons; assembly: GCF_021461385.2. Taxonomy (NCBI): domain Eukaryota; kingdom Metazoa; phylum Arthropoda; class Insecta; order Orthoptera; family Acrididae; genus Schistocerca; species Schistocerca piceifrons. The sequence continues at coordinate 434,116,996 of NC_060145.1, read as the reverse complement.
TTATCTGCCAAAGCAATATGGCGAAGGCTATTTAATTTTTAGTTCTGGACCTCCATTTCTGTGTGGTGCGTCTTTGAGCCCTTTATCCACGTGCCTGTTTTTGGCTCTACGTGCCTGTTTTTAGCTGTCTTCTCTAATGTCAACTGGGAGTGACATATAGTCGTTTTTTAACTTCTCTCGGTCTTTGTGTTCTATAGTTTTGACATGGGCACATATGACCCCAGTTGTTTTTTGCACCCTAAAGCAAAACAAAACATCATGTGGCAGTTTCCTCTTGTTTGCTGTACAAAAGAATGTTTAGAGATATAATCTAGCAATTTTATCACATTTCATTTGCTGCTACCTTATAAGCAGAAATATTATACATTAATTTATTCATGTATTTGTTTGATTATAATGAGTGTGTAAGATTTTTATTTGGAATTAGTTATAATGGATAGGGTATACACAGTGACAGGGGTGATGTGTGCTATAATTAAGTCGATACTGCTTTCCCTCTCAACTCCATTAATTAGGAGACAGATATCCACTGGGGTGACAAGAGTCAGGGGATGGCAGTGTGCACATATATAGATGAGGTTAGTATCGTGCACAAGGTATAAAAGGGCAGTGCATTGATGGAGCTGTCATTTGTACTCATGTGATTCATCTGAAAGGTTCTCAAAGTGATTTTGGCCGCGCGACACGAATTAACAGACTTTGAATGCAGAATGGTAATTGGAGCTACATGGGTGTGACATTTCGTTTCAGAAATCATTAGGAAATTCAGTATTCTGAGATCCACAATGTCAAGAGTGTGGCAAGAATACCAAATTTCAGGCAATTCCTGTCACCACAGACAATGCTGTGGCATTCATTAAATGACAGAGCAGCGGTGTTTGCATAGATTAGTCTTTGCTAACAGACAGGCAATACTGCAAGATATACAACAAATGTATCCATTAGGACAGTGCAATGAAATTTGGTGTTAATGGGCTCTTGCAGCAGACAAGCAATGTGTGTGCCTTTGCTAACGGCGTGACATTGCCTGCATCCTGGGCTCGTGACCATATCACTTGGACACTAAATAGCTGGAAAACCATGGCCTGGTCAGAGAAGTCCCAATGTGAGTTGGAAAGAGCTGATGGTAGGGTTTGACTATGGTGCAAACCCTGCGAAGCCGTGGACCCAGATTGCTAGGAAGGCACTGTGCAAACTGGTAGTGGCTCCATAACGGTGTTAGCTGTGTTTACATGGAATCGATCGGGTTCTCTGGTCCAACTGAACCAGACATTGATGGAAATGATTTATGTTCGATTGCTTGGAGACCATTTGCAGCCATTCATGATCTTCGTGTTCCCAAACAACAATGGATTTTTTATGGATGACAGTGTGTCACGTCACTGGGACATAGTTGTTTGTGATTGGTTTGAAGAACATTTTGGACAGTTTGAGCAAATGATTTCATCACCCAGATCGCCCGACATGAACCCCATCGAACATTTATGGGATATAATCAAGAGATCAGTTCATGCACAAAATCCAGCACTGGCAACACTTTCGCATTTATGGACAGCTTGTAGCGGTTCCGCCTGCTTTATTTATTTCTTTGTTTGTTGTCCTCGGTACCGACTTGCTGCGTTGCTACACTGGCTGAAAAATGGGTTGTGGATTCCGACACTGACTACCGTATATAATGTAGCCGACAGGTCCACAGTTGCGTTTCACAGTACTTTAATTTCACTTGTCACAACCCCCTAATAATACACAGTTGTATGGCCAGCGCACTATTGTTTAACTTTCGATAAGCCTCATTATTAGTTTGCAGGCAAACCTCCACATACTGCTACAATACTTTCCTGTTGAACGTCAACGAATAGTAAAAACCTAGCCACAAAGTTCACAGTTCTTGAAGAACAAACAGGTACGTATGGATCAGACTTTGTCACTAACATGTCCTAATTGTGTACCACTTATTACACTGTTAAGTTGATGCATTGTTGTCGTTCTAACCAACACAAGTTCCTCATCATCTGAAACTTGGCTGTGGACTGACTGTCTCGTGACCAAAACTCTAGCCCTTATATATCATCACAATAATAGGTACTGAAATTTCACATTGTTTGATGTTTAATTTACAGAAATAACAATTAAAACTTAACTCATTAAATTAACGGAATACATCAAAAACTTGCATATTTTTAACAGTTGCTTCTACTACAAGGTTTAGGTCAAATTATGTGTTTAAATCATGAAATTAACAAATATAAGTACGCAAATAATACTTTTGACAAAACTGAAAAGTACTTGGGAATTAATTAAGGGCTGGCTTTGCCAACATGTTTTCAAATAGAGCCAAATAGATACTTTAAGATTACTAGTATTTTGTCTTCCAAATGTTTATAATTAGTACAGAATTTATATTTGTTTGATAGATTACTAGTATTTTGTCTTCCAAATGTTTATAATTAGTACAGAATTTATATTTGTTTGATTTCACACTATAATGAAAGGTACTAACTAGGAATAGTCAAAATAAATTAGAATATCAATTACATACACAAAACTAGATCTGGTGTTAAATTCTTAAAACTGAGGGCCAACCTTTCTGTTATATGAAAATGCAGATTATATTCATGTATGCTAATGATAAATAGTTCAAAGTAACAAAACCAATTTAAGGAAGCAGATGGCAAAACAAGAGGGGAATTAAAATTATCCCAGCTTGCTTTGTCACAAGCCATGGAGTTAGCATGGCTCTGTATTTCTGCAGGAGACTTCCAGTGACTTGTTGAGGCCTTACAGTGTGTAGTTGCTGCACTATGCCGGGCAAAAGGAGGTCCAACTGGATATTATTAGGTATTCCTTGTTACCTTGGTGTAATCCAGTGATAGATGATTTAAGAAACTGGAGAATGTCTGGTAATATGAAGAACAGTAATTGTTTTGAGGCCAGAAATGGTACTGTTTATTGTGGAAAACATGGCCCAGCAAATCCTTTGACACATTCACAATTACTTAATATTCTGTACGCCACTGTTTGACCTGTATCATTTCGCGTTGAAACTCTCAAATGAAATAACGTGGTATAGATAATCATATACCAAATAGATTAGCAACTTTAATCAAACATTGCTGGCCCGTACATATTCTCAACCCAACTGTGTAGGTCACGCAACTCCTCTGCCTGCTGACTGTGGACTGCTAACTTCTGCCACCTAGCATTAGTGCTCAGCAAAAACAGTTGCATCTTATTCAAAACATTGCTGGTCAGCAACGATTACTTTAAATTTGTACCTCAGCAGAACCCGAGGTAGCTGCAACATGTGATTACGCATTTAAATAAATTGACTCTCAGGTGTTAGAAATGATAGCAAATAACTCGACCTGTGATGGTACAGGATCTTCACAGGAGTAGGAAGTCGATAATTGTAGTTAGAAACATCCAGGCATTTGTGAGAGGGAAGGGGGAAGGAAACTAATTATTGCTTCTGTACCAGTATTTGACTGGAGGTGCATAGTGCGACTCAGTGAGTTGCGATTTTTTTTGTTTTCAGGTGAAGCAAGGTGTCAAGTGCATTGTCATCCAAATAAGGCATTTAGATTTCAGTGTACGGAGGGTGTAGTTAGGCCGGTGGTGGTTCTGTGATGTTTTGAGGGTGTTTTTCATTCCAAGACTTGGGGCCAGTCATTCAGGTTACTGTGAACATCAAGCAGGATGTTTACTTCAGTACTGTCGGTGAGCAGGTGTTGCTCATTCTTATTCATTTTCATAATGAGTATTCTGTGGACAATTCAATCTTCTAAGATGACAACATATCTGTCACATGGCTGAACAAATAGGTTCCTGATTTGGTGAACACTAAGTCATGCTATTGGACATAAACTGGCCCATTAAATCGTACAATTTTAATCCCACAGAAAGTGTGTGGGACTATTTGGAACAGTGGGTGAAACATAGCAATCAATGTTCGTGCAGTTTCGTAATTCATAAGGATACACCTATAATCATTAATGCGTGGCTTTGGTTTAATATGGCGTAAGTGAATACCTGAAGAAAATTGTGAACTCTTTTCCTCCCTGTATTGACGCCATTATCAAGGCTAGGAGTGGTGTAATGTAATGTCTCATGGAGGTGACAATTTTTTGTCTGATCTGATTAAATTTACAATGAAAGCCGTCTGCTGTTGATTAAATAATATAAAAGAATGGAAACCATTCCTGCGTTGGACATTCATTCATCTCCCTCATACTTTGTGTAGTGGTTGGTGTATTGTTTATGTAGATATTGTCGCAGGAAAGTGGATTATGATGGCATTGTCACTCACTGTCAACACACATATCTTGCAAGTAAATTTTGGTAAAAGAGTAACAAATTTGTCTTAGACCTCCAGCAAAAATGTTCAACTGTCATCAAAACTAATTTATAAATAAATAAGACAAAACTGTGGATGTTCTACAGTACTCATTTATTTACTATTTTTCAGCATGCAATTGCATCACAAGAGAATAACTTGTCATCAAAGAGGATTCAGTCTTGGTGAAAAACTTTGTAAAGGGTCTTACTTGTGGAGAGTGATGGGCAAAATAGAGTAAAAGTAACCTTGACAGTTACCCTGAAATTGTAACATAAGTGAAAATGTTGAAGCTACACAGTAAATAAATATGAACCATTAAAACCAAATAATGTGTATTGGAATATGTAGTCCAGTTGTTACATGTTCTGTTGTTTCACCATCTGTATATCATCTTTCTCATTGAGCGACACAGAGAGTGTCACGAAAGAAGTGTAGGAGTGGGTTGTGGTGTGACTATCACCACCCTCCTATAATCCAATGTCTGTTCGTTAATTCTGAAGGCAGTTGAAATTTGGGCTGCTGGCCACAGTTTCACTGCAGTTGACACACTTGGATAGTGACACATGTAGTGTAAGGTAGCAACTGTAGAATTCAAAATAAACAGTTTTCATAATATTCATCTGTTATTGGTCTTCATTGTAGAAAATTGTAGGCTTGTAGTACATTCTGAAATGCAATATTTTATACTGGTGTAGAGGATGCTCAGGTTCATTTTATTAAATAATGTGAATACTGGCGGATTTTCTGTTGTCAAATAGACGTATTTTTAGTCATTTCACTTCAAAATACAAATTGATGTTACCCACCATGCTAACACAACACACACATAACATGTTCTCCCTGCCCACATTTCCATTTTATTCTGAACCGGAACAAAGATTTACCTATAACAACATGTAGCGAAGAAAACACTCTCTTATAATGATCTATTCATGCAGAATCATCTTTGAAACGTACATTACAAAAACAAAGTACAAATAATTGTTTATAATTGTATATATTTTCAAAAAGTCCATAATCATCATATAATTACATGAAGTGTTTATATATGTTGACGTTTACAAATTTTAGTACAGACACATGGTAGTGGATTTCTGGTTTTGAGTCTTCAACTTGGAAATCAGTCAAATTATTCAAGATTTGTTAGTACCTTTATCTCATCATAACCAGTTTTATTGCAATCACCCCCTCCTCCCCTCCCCCCCTCCCCCCCCAAAAAAAACTGAAAGCATGAAATGCGAGAAGAATTTTGGTACAAAATAATTAAACTGGTTATGTGAACAAGATTTTGGAGTACAACAAATCAGTATATATTTGTACAATCTTCATTACATGATATACAATGTTTTCGACTATCTTAGCAATATTACTTCATTCAAAAGACAACAAGAGCAGAAGTTTGTCTTTACAAAGTTCTTTTCCCACAAATTTTCAAAACAATTAAAGTCTTCTGACTTTTTACCTATTCTGTAGCTTTCAGGTTGTTACATATGTGATTTAAGATGAATGGGATAAGCAAAAGATGGTACACATAACAAATATTTCTACTTATAACTCTATTCTTTGACATAAAATTACATTCATTGATTTTATCACAGTGGTATGACAGTAGAACCTGTATTTTATGAAAAGTAAGTATTTTGAAAAACTTAGAAGTATTGTGATCAACAAATGCCTGTAAGTAATCACTACACAAAAACATTTTCTTTATAGTCTTTTGTATACTACTATTTATAAATGTGACTTCAGTTACTGAAATATTATTGATTGGTTATGCACTATGATCGAAAGAGAACACTTAGTCCATGCTTTATAGAAAATATAGCAACATACTTTAGACCGCAGAACAAAATTAGTGTACTTACAGTGAAACCCTTATTTTACATTTTCATACAGTCCATACTTAAAAAATGCAAAATTAAAAGAAAAGAGTTGAGGAAAATGTTAAAATCCACAAAATATGAGCTAAAGCACATGTAATTGCCATATGTGATTAAAAATCACAATCCTTTCCAATACTCTGTATATAATACGTATTAAGCAAGGAAATAAAATGTACAATACAATGTTCATACAATAATTTGTGGTAGTGAATTTCATTGGTTCCTAAAAAATCACAGATGTGTAACAGCAAGTAAAAACCCATCAAAAAATTGAAATTGGTATCCAGATACAAGGTAATCGATCCATTTTCCGACATAGTTCAACCATAAATTATAGGTTCAAAACAAGTGTTTTTAAGAGATAATGCTTTGTGCTCACGCAGAAAAAAAGTAAAAATTGATGAATGTGTTGAATTAAACCGAAAACATCACAACAGCTAAGTGGTGAAACCATAAACATAAATGTGGACATCTGCTTAATGACAAAGTATTGCTTCTATTGTTTAATGCTTTCCTTAAAAGCTGCATGTCATATGCTCACCACTGTTAAAGTGTTATTTTATGCTAGATAAAACTGATGTTACAAGCTTATTAGAAATCAGCTCAGTGAATTTCTGTACAATATGTAAAATGTAAATTTAAAAGAAAGCTCAGGTGCTACAGTTTTGCTTCATGCTCTCTCTCTATCACTGTGTAACGGTTCTCGTTGAATGTGACTTAACTTTAGCTTCTTCTGCTTGGTCCATTGATGAATTAATGCAAAATTTTCATGCTTAACAAAATTTATTCACATTAATTGACATCGGAGCTGCACACTCATCATGTAAACCAAAAACGGACAGACTTCACTGATCTCTTTGCTTCCAAAAGTAATTTCAAAACTGACTTGTTGCAGCATCGCTGCATTTCTTTATATAGAATCTTAATGATAGCTTCCAAATTAGTCCATTATTAAATTTGCACAATTTCAATGTTACAATTAAAATTTACAAAACCTACAGAAACTGATGATACAGCCGAATAAGGTATAAAATACAATATTTGAATAACAATCTTTTATAGTAATATCCCCCCCCCCCCCCCCCCCCATGAACCATGGACCTTGCCGTTGGTGGGGAGGCTTGCCTGCCTCAGCGATACAGATGGCCATACCGTAGGTGCAACCACAACGGAGGGGTATCTGTTGAGTGGCCAGACAAACATGTGTTTCCTGAAGAGGGGCAGCAGCCTTTTCAGTAGTTGCAGGGGCAACAGTCTGGATGATTGACTGATCTGGCCTTGTAACATTAACCAAAACGGCCTTGCTGTGCTGGTACTGCGAACGGCTGAAAGCAAGGGGAAACCACAGCCGTAAATTTTCCCGGGGACATGCAGCTTTACTGTATGATTAAATGATGATGGCGTCCTCTTGGGTAAAATATTCCGGAGGTAAAATAGTCCCCCATTCGGATCTCCAGGCGGGGACTACTCAAGAGGACATTGTTATCAGGAGAAAGAAAACTGGCATTCTACGGATCGGAGCGTGGAATGTCAGATCCCTTAATCGGGCAGGTAGGTTAGAAAATTTAAAAAGGGAAATGGATAGGTTAAAGTTAGATATAGTGGGAATTAGTGAAGTTCGGTGGCAGGAGGAACAAGACTTTTGGTCAGGTGATTACATGGTTATAAATACAAAATCAAATAGGGGTAATGCAGGAGTAGGTATAATAATGAATAAAAAAATAGGAGTGCGGGTTAGCTACTACAAACAGCATAGTGATCGCATTATTGTGGCCAAGGTAGACACAAAGCCCATGCCTACTACAGTAGTACAAGTTTATATGCCAACTAGCTCTGCAGATGATGAAGAAATTGATGAAATGTATGACGAGATAAAAGAAATTATTCAGGTAGTGAAGGGAAACGAAAATTTAATAGTCATGAGTGACTGGAATTCGTCAGTAGGAAAAGGGAGAGAAGGAAACATAGTAGGTGAATATGGATTGGGGGGAAGAAATGAAAGAGGAAGCCGCCTTGTAGAATTTTGCACAGAGCATAACTTAATCATAGCTAAAACTTGATTCAAGAATCATAAAAGAAGGTTGTATACCTGGAAGAATCCTGGAGATATTAAAAGGTATCAGGTAGATTACATAATGGTAAGACAGAGATTTAGGAACCAGGTTTTAAATTGTAAGACATTTCCAGGTGCAGATGTGGTCTCTGACCACAATATATTGGTTATGAACTGCAGATTGAAACTGAAGAAACTTCAAAGAGGTGGGAATATAAGGAGATGGGACCTGGATAAACTGAAAGAACCAGAGGTTGTACAGAGTTTCAGGGAGAGCATAAGGGAACAATTGACAGGAATGGGGGAAAGAAATACAGTAGAAGAAGAATGGGTAGCTCTGAGGGATGAAGTAGTGAAGGCAGCAGAGGATCAAGTAGGTAAAAAGACGAGGGCTAATAGAAATCCTTGGGTAACAGAAGAAATATTGAATTTAATTGATGAAAGGAGAAAATATAAAAATGCAGTAAATGAAGCAGGCAAAAAGGAATACAAACGTCTCAAAAATGAGATCGACAGGAAGTGCAAAGTGGCTAAGCAGGGATGGCTAGAGGACAAATGTAAGGATGTAGAGGCTTGTCTCACTAGGGGTAAGATAGATACTGCCTACTGGAAAATTAAAGAGTCCTTTGGAGAGAAGAGAACCACTTGTATGAATATCAAGAGCTCGGATGGCAACCCAGTTCTAAGCAAAGAAGGGAAGGCAGAAAGGTGGAAGGAGTATATAGAGGGTTTATACAAGGGCGATGTACTTGAGGACGATATTATGGAAATGGAAGAGGATGTAGATGAAAATCAGATGGGAGATAAGATACTGCGTGAAGAGTTTGACAGAGCACTGAAAGACCTGAGTCGAAACAAGGCCCCAGGAGTAGACAACGTTCCATTAGAACTACTGATGGCCTTGGGAGAACCAGTCATGACAAAACTCTACCATCTGGTGAGCAAGATGTATGAGACAGGCGAAATACCCACAGACTTCAAGAAGAATATAATAATTCCAATCCCAAAGAAAGCAGGTGTTGACATATGTGAAAATTACCGAACTATCAGTTTAATAAGTCACAGCTGCAAAATACTAACGCGAATTCTTTACAGATGAATGGAAAAACTGGTAGAAGCGGACCTCGGGGAAGATCAGTTTGGATTCTGTAAAATGTTGGAACACGTGAGGCAATACTAATCTTACGACTTATCTTAGAAGAAAGATTAAGAAAAGGCAAACCTACTTTTCTAGCATTTGTAGACTTAGAGAAAGCTTTTGACAACATTAACTGGAATACTCTCTTTCAAATTCTGAAGGTGGCAGGGGTTAAATACAGGGAGCGAAAGGCTATTTACAATTTGTACAGAAACCAGATGGCAGTTATAAGAGTCGAGGGGCATGAAAGGGAAGCAGTGGTTAGGAAAGGAGTGAGACAGGGTTGTAGCCTCTCCCCGATGTTATTCAATCTGTATACTGAGCAAGCAGTAAAGGAAACAAAAGAAAAATTCGTAGTAGGTATTAAAATTCATGGAGAAGATGTAAAAACTTTGAGGTTTGCCGATGACATTGTAATTCTGTCAGAGACAGCAAAGGACTTGGAAGAGCAGTTGAACGGAATGGACAGTGTCTTGAAAGGAGGATATAAGAGGAACATCAACAAAAGCAAAACGAGGATAATGGAATGTAGTCAAATTAAATCGGGTGATGCTGAGGGGGATTAGATTAGGAAATGAGACACTTAAAGTAGTAAAGGAGTTTTGCTCTTTAGGGAGTAAAATAACTGATGATGGTCGAAGTAGAGAGGATATAAAATGTAGACTGGCAATGGCAAGGAAATCGTTTCTGAAGAAGAGAAATTTGTTAACATCGAGTATAGATTTAAGTGTCAGGAAGTCGTTTCTGAAAGTATTTGTATGGAGTGTAGCCATGTATGGAAGTGAGACATGGACGATAACCACTTTGAACAAGAAGAGAATAGAAGCTTTCGAAATGTGGTGCTACAGAAGAATGCTGAAGATAAGGTGGGTAGATCACGTAACTAATGAGGAGGTATTGAATAGGATTGGGGGGAAGAGAAGTTTGTGGCACAACTTGACTAGAAGAAGGGATCGGTTGGTAGGACATGTTTTGAGGCATCAAGGGATCACAAATTTAGCATAGGAGGGCAGCGTGGAGGGTAAAAATCGTAGAGGGAGACCAAGAGATGAATACACGAAGCATATTCAGAAGGACGTAGGTTGCAGTAGGTACTGGGAGATGAGAGTAGCATGGAGAGCTGCATCAAACCAGTCTCGGGACTGAGGACCACAACAACAACAACATAGTAATATATTTAGTTTTCCTTAAGAAAATCATTCTGAACTTTAATTACAATAATGTCTCGCGTATTATTTTAGTTGCATAATTAATTACAGCTTGGTTCTGGTTCCTAACATTAAATGACATTACAAATCTTGTGTTTCATCCGACTGCATATGAGAAAGTTACAAATAGGCCTCACATTCTGAAATTGGAAAACTGTGAGATGTAAACAATTGGAGAGTTAATTAGAAATGTAATTACAAAGGCAAAGAGGAAGACATAAAAATAAATAACAAATGAAAATACATCGCTTGGTAATAACTCTTAAGCTGATTCTCATGATAAAGATGCTTTCTGTTACTAGATCATTAGATTACCATTTTGTTAATTAGAAGCATTGATTTTTCATGCTAACATCTCTGCAGGCTCTAGTTATTTACTGCTCAAGACTTATCACTTCAGTTTCTTGTTTAGTTACTTAATTTAGTGTATGTACAGAATTTTATCAATGACAACAATCCACCGATAATTATGACAACGCACAGTCTTCTGGAACATTCCATACGCCTTCATAATGGATATCAAGTTTTTTATCAAATAGGACAGAATGATACACTACTGACCATTAAAATTGCTCCACCAAGAAGAAATGCAGATGATGAACAGGTACTCATTGGACAAATATATTATGCTATAACTGACATGTGATTACATTTTCATGCAATTTGGGTGCATAGATCATGAGAAATCAGTACCCAGAACAACCACCTCTGGCCGTAATAACGTCCTTGATATGCCTGGGCATTGAGTCAAACAGAGCCTGGATGGCGTGTACAGGTACAGCTGCCCGTGCAGCTTCAACATGATACCACAATTCATCAAGAGTAGTGACTGGCGTACTGTGACGAGCCAGTTGCTCGGCCACCATTGACCAGACGTTTTAAATTGGTGAGAGATATGGAGAATGTGTTGGCCAGGGCAGCAGTCGAACATTTTCTGTATCCAGAAAGGCCCGTACAGGACCTGCAACATGCGGTCGTGCATTATCCTGCTGAAATGTAGGGTTTCGCAGGGATCGAATGAAAGGTAGAGCCACAGGTCCTAACACATCTGAAATGTAACATCCACTGTTCAAAGTGCCGTCAATGCAAACAAGAGGTGACCAGTGGCATCCCATATGATCACACCAGGCTATATGCCAGTATGGCGATGACGAATACACACTTCCATTGTGAGTTCACCACAATGTCGCCAAACACGGATGCGACCATCATGATGCTGTAAACATAACCTGGATTCATCCAATAAAATGACGTTTTGCCATTCGTGCACCCAAGTTCGTCGTTGAGTACACCATCGCAGGCGCTCCTGTCTGTGATGCAGCGTCAAGGGTAACCGCAGCCGTGGTCTCCGAGCTGATAGTCCATGCTGCTGCAAACGTCATCAAACTGTTCGTGCAGATGGTTGTCGTCTTGCAAACGTCCCCATCTGTTGACTCAGGGATCGAGATGTGGCTGCACGATCCATTACAACCATTCGGATAAGATGCCTGTCATCTCGACTGCTAGTAATATGAGGCCGTTGTGATCCAGCACGGCGTTCCGCATTACCTTCCTGAACCCACCGAATCCGTATTCTGCTAACAGTCATTGGATCTCGAACAATGCGAGCAGCAATGTCGCGATACGATAAACCAAAATTGCGATAGGCTACAATCCGACCTTTATCAAAGTCGGAAATGTGATGGTACTTATTTCTCCTCCTTACATGAGGCATGTTTCACCAGGCAACGCCGGTCAACTGATCACAGCATCTTCTTCCTGCCGATTAAATTTCGCGTCTGTAGCACGTATTCTTCGTAGTGTAGCAATTTTAATGGCCAGTAGTGTATATATATAGACACACATACAAGGCCTTAGGAAGCACTGAATTGTTCAATAACTGTCCGGATGCATGTAAAGAGAAGGTGGTATCAGACATTTCGTATGAATTTTGGGGAAGGCTGTATCGTTATAACTGGTGCCAATCTTTATGATGTGCAGTGTATGGTGTATGTAGTGCAAAGTATATACATAAGTAGTTTACAAAGTTGTTGCAACTGTATTGAGTCAGATTGGAACACAAAAGTCTTTAAAATGTGCTATCGCAAAACCCTTGTTCTATTTCCATATGACATCTCTGTCTAAGCACACCTTCTGCATGAAAAGTGTATTATCAGCACTTCAGAAAATGCATTCACCCCTACCAGCACTCCCATTGCTGAAGAGCCACTCACTCCCTCCAAACATCCAGCAGACAAGCTCATTTTGTGTGTGTTAGTGTGGTGTGGTTGCTGTGTTGGCTACTGGGTGACTTAACAAGTCACTAGCCAATAAAAGTTCACTAGCTGGAAATGGGTGACATTTTCTTGACCATAACAGAGCATATTCTTCGAGACTCAGTGTTCCAATTCAAAGGTCGATGATTAATATTGTTGCTGAATACAGTACATTGGAAACACATACCAAAAGATGGGACTGAGTTATAAGTGGCACAAGAAAAGGTGGTGGCTGCGCCCCTTCATCATATGTTGGCTTGGTCGAGAACACTTCCCATTGACTGTCTTGTTTTTCCATTACTGCTAAAACCTAGCAGTAGTTGTATCATAATTGTGCAGTGAAGCTAAATGTTGCAAGTTGTGTTAGCAACACCAATCGTGGATTTTGTCAGCTTTTCTTCTCTCACATCACCCCTCTCTATAAAATATTCCCATAACTCCGCCATCATCCATGTTGTGTACCATATGTCTTTTGGGCCACTTATAACTCATTCAGTCATATAAAATGTTAATAGGAAGAAAACGGGATGAAGTCAAGCGAGACATTGAGTAAGAACTTAGAATTGATGTAAATCTTATTAGGAAGAAGTGTAAAATTGGGGAATTTTTAACATTGTTCTTACAGGTTTTTCATAGCGGCTATGAATTTATGGCACAGAATCGCGAAAAATGTAAAATGCAATGTCTACTGTATTAACTTCATCACTGGGCAATTCTTCAACTTTTTTGCACAGAACAGAAACACTACTTGTACGGTGCTGGTTTTGTTGTTTATAATTCATTTGCTGTCTACTGTCTTCACATGTTCAACAAAACTGCTTTCAGCAAGTGCCACTTTGGTGTCAACATTAGTTTCCAAACTCAAAATTTGACTATTTACATTTTTGTCGACAGTACTTATTTCTGCATGCACTTTTTCGAAAGCAATTTTGTTTTTTTTCCTTGTCTTCAGGGAGTCCATCTTTGATATTTTGGACTTTAGTGTTAAATTTAAGATAAATTTCTTTCATCCTGGACTCAACAGACCCTACACAACCACCTAACCTCTCAATTTTTGGATTGATATCATTTAGATATCAGACAAACATGTGGTTCCTGAAGAGGGGCAGCAGCCTTTTCAGTAGTTGCAGGGGCAACAGTCTGGATGATTGACTGATCTGACCTTGTAACATTAACCAAAACGGCCTTGCTGTGCTGGTATTGCGAACGGCTGAAAGCAAGGGGAAACTACAGCCGTAATTTTTCCCGAGGACATGCAGCTTTACTGTATGATTAAATGATGATGGCGTCCTCTTGGGTAAAATATTCCGGAGGTAAAATAGTCCCCCATTCGGATCGCCGGGTGGGGACTACTCAAGAGGGCGTCGTTTTCAGGAGAAAGAAAACTGGCATTCTACGGATCGGAGCGTGGAATGTCAGATCCCTTAATCGGGCAGGTAGGTTAGAAAATTTAGAAAGGGAAATGGATAGGTTAAAGTTAGATATAGTGGGAATTAGTGAAGTTCGGTGGCAGGAGGAACAAGACTTTTGGCCAGGTGATTACAGGGTTATAAATACAAAATCAAATAGAGGTAATGCAGGAGTAGGCTTAATAATGAATAAAAAAATAGGAGTGCGGGTTAGCTACTACAAACAGCATAGTGAACGCATTATTGTGGCCAAGATAGACACAAAGCCCATGCCTACTACAGTAGTACAAGTTTATATGCCAACTAGCTCTGCAGATGATGAAGAAATTGATGAAATGTATGACGAGATAAAAGAAATTATTCAGGTAGTGAAGGGAGACGAAAATTTAATAGTCATAGGTGACTGGAATTCGTCAGTAGGAAAAGGGAGAGAAGGAAACATAGTAGGTGAATATGGATTGGGGGGAAGAAATGAAAGAGGAAGCCACCTTGTAGAATTTTGCACAGAGCATAACTTAATCATAGCTAAAACTTGGTTCAAGAATCATGAAAGAAGGTTGTATACCTGGAAGAATCCTGGAGATACTAAAAGGTATCAGATAGATTACATAATGGTAAGACAGAGATTTAGGAACCAGGTTTTAAATTGTAAGACATTTCCAGGGGCAGATGTGGATTCTGACCACAATATATTGGTTATGAACTGCAGATTGAAACTGAAGAAACTTCAAAAAGGCGGGAATTTAAGGAGATGGGACCTGGATAAACTGAAAGAACCAGAGGTTGTACAGAGTTTCAGGGAAAGCATAAGGGAACAATTGACAGGAATGGGGGAAAGAAATACAGTAGAAGAAGAATGGGTAGCTCTGAGGGATGAAGTAGTGAAGGCAGCAGAGGATCAAGTAGGTAAAAAGACGAGGGCTAATAGAAATCCTTGGGTAACAGAAGAAATATTGAATTTAATTGTTGAAAGGAGAAAATATAAAAATGCAGTAAATGAAGCAGGCAAAAAGGAATACAAACGTCTCAAAAATAAGATCGACAGGAAGTGCAAAATGGCTAAGCAGGGATGGCTAGAGGACAAATGTAAGGATGTAGAGGCTTGTCTCACTAGGGGTAAGATAGATACTGCCTACAGGAAAATTAGAGAGACCTTTGGAGAGAAGAGAACCACTTGTACGAATATCAAGAGCTCGGATGGCAACCCAGTTCTAAGCAAAGAAGGGAAGGCAGAAAGGTGGAAGGAGTATATAGAGCGTTTATACAAGGGCGATGTACTTGAGGACGATATTATGGAAATGGAAGAGGATGTAGATGAAGATGAAATGGGAGATAAGATACTGCGTGAAGAGTTTGACAGAGCACTGAAAGACCTGAGTCGAAACAAGGCCCCGGGAGTAGACAACATTCCATTAGAACTACTGATGGCCTTGGGAGAGCCAGTCATAACAAAACTCTACCATCTGATGAGCAAGACATGAGACAGGCGAAATACCCACAGACTTCAAGAAGAATATAATAATTCCAATCCCAAAGAAAGCAGGTGTTGACAGATGTGAAAATTACCGAACTATCAGTTTAATAAGTCACAGCTGCAAAATACTAACGCGAATTCTTTACAGATGAATGGAAAAACTGGTAGAAGCGGACCTCGGGGAAGATCAGTTTGGATTCTGTAGAAATGTTGGAACACGTGAGGCAATACTAACCTTACGACTTATCTTAGAAGAAAGATTAAGAAATGGCAAACCTACGCTTCTAGCATTTGTAGACTTAGAGAAAGCTTTTGACAACGTTAACTGGAATACTCCCTTTCAAATTCTGAAGGTGGCAGGGGTAAAATACAGGGAGCGAAAGGCTATTTACAATTTGTACAGAAACCAGATGGCAGTTATAAGAGTCGAGGGGCATGAAAGGGAAGCAGTGGTTAGGAAAGGAGTGAGACAGGGTTGTAGCCTCTCCCCGATGTTATTCAATTTGTATATTGAGTGAGCAGTAAAGGAAACAAAAGAAAAATTCGGAGTAGGTATTAAAATCCATGGAGAAGAAATAAAAACTTGGAGGTTCGCCGATGACATTGTAATTCTGTCAGAGAGAGCAAGGGACTTGGAAGAGCAGTTGAACGGAATGGACAGTGTCTTGAAAGGGGGATATAAGATGAACATCAACAAAAGCAAAACGAGGATAATGGAATGTAGTCAAATTAAATCGGGTGATGCTGAGGGGATTAGATTAGGAAATGAGACAAGTAAAGTAGTAAAGGAGTTTTGCTCTTTAGGGAGTAAAATAACTGATGATGGTCGAAGTAGAGAGGATATAAAATGTAGACTGGCAATGGCAAGGAAATCGTTTCTGAAGAAGAGAAATTTGTTAACATCGAGTATAGATTTAAGTGTCAGGAAGTCGTTTCTGAAAGTATTTGTATGGAGTGTAGCCATGTATGGAAGTGAAACATGGACGATAACCAGTTTGGACAGGAAGAGAATAGAAGCTTTCGAAATGTGGTGCTACAGAAGAATGCTGAAGATAAGGTGGGTAGATCACGTAACTAATGAGGAGGTATTGAATAGGATTGGGGAGAAGGTAAGTTTGTGGCACAACTTTACTAGAAGAAGGGACCGGTTGGTAGGACATGTTTTGAGGCATCAAGGGATCACAAATTTAGCATTGGAGGGCAGCGTGGAGGGTAAAAATCGTAGAGGGAGACCAAGAGATCAATACACTAAGTAGATTCAGAAGGACGTAGGTTGCAGTAGGTACTGGGAGATGAAGAAGCTTGCACAGGATAGAGTAGCATGGAGAGCTGCATCAAACCAGTCTCAGGACTGAAGACCACAACAACGTCATTTAGTTGAGCTGTATATATACTGATACAATCAAGTAACACTCCTATTGAAAGGCCAAATTCTGTGAACTGGCTATTAATTTCTTGTTTATGATTTTCAAGTAGCTCATTAATTTTTGTAAACTGATTTGTATTATTATTATTATTATTATTATTATTATTCATTTTTACTAACTGATCCTTATTTATCATTATTCATTTTTAGTAACTGATCTTTATTGTCATTATTCATTTCAATTAACAGATCCTAATTATCATTTCTCATTTTTATTAACAATGCCAAAATAGTACCTATGTCATTATTATTACCTCATTTTAATAATTTACATGACTCTATAGCTTTTTCTATAAACCTATCCTGTTCTTGTTTTGCAACTCTACATAAATCTCCCATTTCTGTATTATCATCCGCTGTTTCAGATTCCTATTCAATGACTGTTATTGTTAATGACTGTGCAACCAAACGCTTCACCAATAAAGAAAATATTTCCAGTACTTATCTTCATTGTTGGACATTGACGTTGTTAATTGTTCACCTCACTTTTTATTTTTTATCCTTTTCTTCTTCTTGGTTGTGATCTCCTTTTCCTGTTATTGTTGCTGTTTTGTAACTGTGATTCTTACTTGGCTAATTATTCATATAAAATTTTCACAATATGTGCGCTTTTAATCTGCAACAAGAATATAGTCCAACACAGTATTCACATTTAACTATGAGAAAATCGTAGCCGATGTCACCATATTCTGACCGTCACTATCCTCTTATAACCCAATGTATGTTCATTAATTCTGAAGTCAGTTGAAATTTGAGCTACAGGTCACAATTTCGTCGCACTTGGCACGCTGAGATAATGACACACTGCAGAGAGAGGTAGAAACAGTAGAATTTAAAATATACAGTTTTTATAATCTTCATCTGTTATTGTTCTTTGTTGTTGAAAGTTGTAGACCCAAAGTACATTCTGAAATGCAATTTTTTGTATTGGTCTAGTGGATGCTCGGCTTCATTTTCTCATATAATATGAACACTGGTGGATTTTCAGTTGTTGAGTGGGTATATTTTTAGTCATTTCATTCCACAATACAAATTTATCATCAACCACCATGTTAACAAAACATACGCATTACATGCACCCCATACTCCCACACCCCGCTGATATCGAACTACAACAGAGGTTTACCTATAACAACCTGTGGTGAAAAAAACACTATTTTATATTGATCTGTTCATGCAAAATCATGTGTGAAGCATACATTACACAAACAAAATGCAAATAATTGTTTATCATTGTATATCTTTTCAAAATGTCCATAATAGTCATAGTAATTACATGAAGTGTTTATGTATGTTGACATTTATACATTTTTATACCGCTATATGATAGTGGATTTCTCTGTTTTAAGTCTTCAACTAGGAAATTGATCATTTCATATGCTCCAAGATCAGTTAGTACATTTATCTCACCATAACCAGTTTTATTACAGAGGCTAGCATCATGCATTTGCTGGCTGTTGCCGCTGCATCTGCTGGTTGTCGCTATGCGTAATTCTTGGACACCAATACTTTGTGTATACTGCCTGTACGTTTAATAGCTTCAAATATTGTTGCTAGACATGATTATTGTAACAGTGCCAAGTCTGGGACTACCCCTACCTGTATGTCGCAGGGCCAAGACAGAAACACCATGTGCGTGTCATCTATAATGCCTAACTGAGTGTTCGGGTGTTTCGTTTTGAGTTTCCTGTTGAGTTCCCATTTGGTTCGGTAAACAAGAAGGATCAGTGAGTGTTTCTTGTGTTGAACTATGCAAAAACAGAATTGTATGTGGATGTTGGATTGGATTCATACGAAAATTTCCTGGTGTGCATGTTCCCAATAATTTGATGATACACAGAATAATGAAGAAATTTCAAGAGTCTGGATCTGTGTCACACAAATGAAAGCCCAGAGAACCAGTGTTTTAACCAAAAATAAATTGGCACTTCAGACTGGTGTGTCAAGAGCATCTGTGCAAAGAGCTGTGCACAGACTAAAATTAAAACCATACAAAAATGACAGTAGCGCATCAACTGAGGAACTCGGATATTGTTGCTCAACATCATTATTGCATCTGGCTGTTACAGTCTGTGCACAGTGGGGAAGTTGATCTTGAGACAATTTTTTTCCCAACAATCTGATGAAGTGTGGCTGCATGTAAATTCTCAGAACAATCGACATTGGAGCTCTGGAAATGCTCATGAATTACAACATTCTCTGCATGATCCGAGCCGGCCGCGTGGCCGAGCGGTTCTAGGCGCTACAGTTTGGAACCGCGCGACCGCTACGGTTGCAGGTTCGAATCCTGCCTCGGGCATGGATGTGTGTGATGTCCTTAGGTTAGTTAGGTTTAAGTAGTTCTAAGTTCTAGGGGACTGATGACCTCAGAAGTTAAGTCCCATAGTGCTCAGAGCCATTTTTGCGTGATCCGAAAATAGGAGTGTGGTGTGCAACTAGTGCAAGACAAATTATTGGACCAATCTGTTTCCACTTAACAATACATTCTGACAGGTATGTGAGCAATATACTGCATCCTTCTTTTCGGCAACTAGCACACAATGAAAAGATGTACTGTTATTTCATGCAGGACAACGCAAGACCACACATCGCCAATGTTTCTATGACAGCAATATGAAGTGTTTTTGATGATAGGCTAGTTGACTGGCTTCATTCTCCAGTTGAGATTTTTATCTATGGAGAATGTTAAAAGCCAAGGTGTGTGCAAACAGTCCCCACATACTCAAAGAGTTGGAAGACAGGAATCGGCTAGTCATTTCTCAGATTTTGTCAGCTGAAATTTGTCGAGTGTTTGCTAATATTTTCAGGAGATGTCAGACTGCTCTTATCACAGAGGGACATCATTTTCAGCACCTACTGTAAATAAAGGTAAGCGTAGGTTAATTAGATGGCAATGTTGTTTACACTTAACATGGGAAGCGCACATGCAGCTGACTACCGGCAGATTAGTGTCCGGCACAGCAGCAGCCACCAGATGCGGTGGCGGCAACCTGTGGCTGTGCCGCTCGACCTGCAATTTTCATAGAACCTATAAAAGTTACAAATCTAGATTCAGTGTAGCATGATATCTTGTTACTCAAATTGTCCTCTTCCCATATTCTCTCTCTCTCTCTCTCTCTCTCTCTCTCTCTCTCTCTCTCTCTCTCTCTCTTTCTCTCACACACACACACACACAAATTTTTATCATTGATCCTCAGTCTTGTTATCCTCTGTGATGATGCTAGTCAATTATTGTCTGACGTTAACATCAGCATCATTGTGCTTTTCGTTTGTAAATATGAAGTTGTTCTACCAAACAGTGGCAGAAGAAACCAGGTAACAGCTCTAATTTAATTATAAATGGACCAAAGACTTTGGAGGCAATTGCATAAATATTTCAGATAAGAAAGAAATAATGCACAATTCTTACTCAATATGGTGTCCAAATTGAAGGGATCTGTAGTGAATGTTGTTATTAAAACCCCAGGAAGCCACAGCATTTGAAGAGTTTGGCTGTCGGTACAGGTGTTTTAGTTGAAAAATTTCAATTGCTTTCATGCTAAAAGTTACTTACCTTTTGACACCATGCTTCTCTGTCTTGATTGTAATCAAAACAAAATGTTACTTGCACATATTAGCTAAGTTGTACCAGTTGTGCTTATTGCATTAAGAAAATAATAGAGACCAATTTCACTTTCAGATTACCTTTAGCTCAAAGTCGACAAAAATTCAGTTCAATGGATTTGGACCTTCGTCAAGAATTCCATTCAAAGATGGAGAAGATGGGTGAGAAATATGAAATGGATGGCATTGTTTATGCGTCATTTACACTGCAGCACGGCTTCCGTGGCAGATATTGTGCAGCTGATGTTGTTTATGCTATGTTGGCATTGTTGGAGCATACGGTATGTTTTCATTTGGTATTTAATTATGTCACTAAACAGGCACAAATAATACACTTCTTGCTACTTCATCAGAGAGACAGAGATTTGTAGACAAATTGTGAAATATTTTTTGTGAATATTGTAGAAAATTTTAATGTAACCTTCTTCATTTTGCATTGCTGCAATCTGAAAGATGCCTACGTGGTAAGTGTTATGTTAGTTTCTGTTAGTTTATTTCTACATACTTGATATAAAGCTGTGCTGGATGTTAGTGATTTGTGTTGCATTCTGGTAACCAGTTGACTTATTCTAGTATTCATTAATAAAAATCCTACACATGAGTGAATTTTTTGTAATCTGTTGATGAGCTGATTGATAAATTTATTATTTGATGTAATAATGAATGGAACATTCTGGTTGAGAATAACAGGTTATTTAGGAATAAAGAGATGACTCACAGGAAGGCAGAAACGCTGCGTTGTTGACAGATACACAAAAGATACAGAACTTTGCTTTGCTAGCTTTCGGAATGAAATTCCTTTTTCAAGCTGTAGGAGACACACACACACACACACACACACACACACACACACACACACACACACACACACACTCTATTTGGAGGGGGGGGGAGTGATGTGATACCAGTCAGGTATGTGGTATCATTTCTTCAATGTCAATATGTGGTGCAGATAAACTGACTGTGCGAGATGGTGCTGGTTAGCTCACTGAACTCACATTTGGGAGGACAGCGGTTCAAATCAGCATTGTGCTAATGAGGAAGTTTCTTGTGATTTCTCTTAAGTTGCTGAAGGCAAATGCTTCTTTGAAAGGGCATGGCCAATTTCCTTCCTTCTCAGTACCCAGTTCGAGCTTGTGCTCCTTATCAAATGGGACTATAAACTCTTATCTTCCTTTTCAAGAATTGTTTACTAGCTGATACCCATTTCTGTTCCCTTCCATTTTACTGCTTCTTGTCTGTCTCTTCATGCCACTTGTAGTATGTTTCTATGCTTGACATAGTTGATGAAAAGTAGATAATTTTTCTTCCCACAATGTTGCCTTCACAGTTAGAAAAATCAGTCCATTGCTTCATACAGGCTCCCAAATTATGTTTTTGTACACTTTATTTTTCACCCATCATCCATGTTACAAATTTTTAGCCTTATAACAGTTTTGTTCTATGTGTTCATGTAGAACTTCTTCTTCATCTTCATATTATTGTATTAATTGCTATTTTCTGAACATGCTTCCATAAAACTTCCTTTTTTTACATTTGGTTCTTACTCCAATTTTGCAGTCCTACAAATAAATATGTGTTTAAAAATTAGTTCTCTAAATTTACCTAAGAGCATGTAAAGAGAAAATGTCATGTTTCTCCCAAGAATACTTACATAAACTCCCTAAGCTTTCTATTGTGTGAACTATATTGTTACAGCCATGACAGCACACCTGTAAATTTCATCAGTTTGTTTCAAGATATAACATTGCAAATGTTCCAAGGGATAGAGAAGTTCTTCTTTACACACTCCAGAATTATTTTAATGCCTAGCTTGTAATTCACAGATGCTGAATTAATGATCTGATTTTTTGCAGGGAAAGGATCGGTTGCCTGCTGACTGCTTCATGGATGCATTAGATTGCCTCTCAAGGTTTGATTTCAGTGCTTTGAAAACATATTATTTTTGTAATTTGATTTTCTTAACCTGAAATATCTTGTTTGCCCAATTTACAGAAACAAGAGAGATGTACTGGAGGATGGAATAGAGAAGGCAAAAAAGTTATTAATGTGTATTTTCAGGCATGTTCAATCTATGCTTGAAATGCGATTGGTAATATCAGCAGGTCCATTTCTGTACATGGTTCTTCAAGAGGTAAGATGGTTTCTCATATTGATAGTAAGTTTGAGTTAATCTTCCTATTGATTTTATTATTTTTAATATTAGAATTCTAAGCTATAATTGGCCATTCTTAATTGCTTTGTGGCACATAATAAGCCAATTACAGACAACTGCAAATACTGCAAAGTCTTTGTAATAAGAACAATATTACAATAAGATACATTCAAGATTTATTAATCTATAGCTTGTGGAACAGGAAGCTCTTGCCTCAGAAACTTAAAAAATGTGAGAAATTGGCACAAGGACAAAACCGTGTTTTGATTATATTTGTGTAGGAGTGGTGTATATATGTAATTGCTCCACCCAACAAATTTAGAAGAATAGTGAAGTACTAAAAGTCAGTAATAGACAGACATGGTTGTCATACAGCCAAACAAATATCATCATTGTCTTATTATAGAACAGCTTCTAGTGAGCTAAACCTAAGTGCTTGCTGAGAGAAAATGGTTAATAAAATATCCAAAGATTGATTAACACTTAGATGCAAATAAAAGCAAAGTCCACAAGTAGCTAAATAGATAGAGAACACACAAAATTATATGTACTGAGATAATGACAGATGATCTTCGTGATAGGGTGGCTCTTGAAATTCATTATTGTGTTGAAGTTGGTGGGTTTTTCCCCCTCCCTCTTTCAGTTGGCATAAATCCCAATACAGTTGACAGAAACATTTACAAATATATTGAAACAAAACTCTTTAACTTTCAGAATCACAGATTCCTCCTTTAAAAGAGTAAGAGGAATAGTCTGGGAGGTCTGTTTCTATGATTCAAGTGTGCTTCTGTTGCCTGGGAATTGTGCACTCTGATGGTATATAATGTCCAAGGCATATGTCTTTGTGATTTTAAATTTCTGAATGAGATTTTCCATTTTATACAGTGTGTTTGATGTTTCATCACATATTATTTTCTCTCATGCTCCAGTACTTTTGTTTCAAGTAAGGTAATTCTGAGCTTCCCATCCATGAGAATACAGACTTCAATGATCTATTAGCAGTATGCCTATCAGTTCTAGTATGTGTCAGATATGCTGAAGTGAAGATGATTTGACTGTTCATATGAGATACCACATCCAACCACAATTTAATGCAAAAATGTGCAGTGAAACAAAGGAAAGTCACTGTGTTGTTTATAATCCTAGAATTAATGACTAATTATTTTTGCTCAAGCACTAATGTGTTGGTAAATGGAAATAAAAGTAGCATGTGGAGTAAGAACTGATGAAATCATGCCTGTGGAAATATCTGGTTATTAAACCAATAGTTAACCTTCAGTTTCATAGTAAAAGAAGAGGCCAACCTTTGAACTGGACAGAGATACTTTCTATCTTTGCAGACCTTCTCCTTGCTGTTTTCAAAAAATCCTAAAAAGAGGAACTAGGCATGGACTAGAAGTAGTAAACACATCTCAGTTATACACTGTATCCAGTAAGAGCTGGGATATCTGTTTTGTACTCCTTCCCTTCTTCAATTAAATTCAATATCTCTTGTGTTACTCAAGGATTTCTACTAGCCCTCATCATTTTACCATCTTGATAATGTGCTGTCTTCACTATTTCATCTCTCAAAGCTACCTATTCTTCTTCTACGGTATTCCTTTCCCCTGTTCTTGTCAATCGTTTCTTAATGTTCCATCTGAAACACTCTACAGCCTCTGGTCCTTTCAGTTTATCCAAGTCCCATCTCCTTAAAATCTTGCCCTTTTGCAGTTCCTTCAGTTTTAATCAACAGTTCATAACCAATAAATTTTGGTCAGAGCCCACATGTGCCCCTCCACATGTCTTACAATTTACAACCTGGTTGTGAAGTCTGTCTTACCATTATATAACCAATCTGAAACTTTCCGATGTCTTCAGGTCTCTTCCATGTATACAACCTTCTTTCATGATTCTTATATCAAGTGTTAGGTATGATTAAATTGTGCTCTGTGCAAAATTTTATAAGGCGACTTCCTACTTCATTTCCCACAGTCCATATTCACCTACTACTTTTCCTTCTCTGCTTTTTCCTTCTGTTGAATTCCAGTCCCCCATGACTATTAAATTTTCATCTCCCTTAACTATCTGAATAATTTCTTTTATCTCAGCATACATTTCTTCAATCTCTCCATCATCTGCAGAGCTAGTTGGCATATAAACTTGTACTACTGTGGTGGCAGCGAGCTTGATGTCTATCTTACAATAATCCATTGCCTATGTTGTTCATAATAGCTTATGAGTGTACTGATTTTTTAAAAATTCATTATTAAACCTACTCCTGCATTTCCCCTATTTGATTTTGTGTTGAAATTGAAATGTCGTGTGGCTAGGGCCTCCCATCGGGTAGACCATTCGACTGGTGCAAGTCTTTCGTGTTAACGCCACTTCGGTGCCTTGCGTGTCGATGAGGATGAAATGACGATGATAAGGACAACACAACACCCAGTCCCTACCGGAGAAAATCTCCGACCCAGCCGGGAATCGAACCCAGGCCGTTAGGTATAACAGTCCATTGTGGTGACCACTCAGCCACCAGGGGCAGACATTTTGTGTTTATAAATGTGTCTTCACCTGACCAGAACTCATGTTCCTCCTGCCACCGAACTTCACTAACTCCCACTGTAACTAACTTTAACATACCCATTTCGCTTTTTTAATTTTCTAACCTTCCTGCCCGATTAAGGGATCTGACATTTCACACTCCGATCTGCAGAACTTCAGTTTTGTTTCTCCTGATAACAATGTCTTCCTGAATAGTCCCTGCCAGAGGATCCAAATGGGGGGACTTTTTACTTCTGGAATATCTTACCCAAGAGGATGCCATCATCATTTAACCATGCAGTAGAGGTTCATGCCCTCGGGAAAAATTATGGCTGTAATTTCGCCTTGCTTTCAACTGTTCACAGTATCACCACAGCAAGGCTGTTTTAGTTGCTGTTACAAGATCAGATGAGTCAACCATCCAGACTGTAGCTCTGCAACTACTGAAAAGGTTGCTTCCCTTGTTCAGTAACTGCATGATTGCATGTTTGTTTAGCCTCCCAACAAATACCCCTTCGCTGTGCTTTCACCTACGGTATGGCTGTCTGTATCACTGAGATACACAAGCCTCACCACCAGTGGCAAGGTCCATGGTTGAAGCTGTTGTACGTACATGAACTTTACATATTTCTTGAAGGAGCCTTGTGGATCGGAAATGCCCTTATCACTGGGTTTCTCATAAAACAGTTCACAAAACATTGTACAAGAAAGAAAGAGAATATACAGCACTTCTGTGGCAGCTACTGTGCTACAGCTCTGAGATTGATACACGCACTACTCATCCATAGCCTTCAAATTTTTACTGGGTTTAGGAGCCAAGAGGGAAAGAAAAAGTGTGCAAATAGTTCACAAAATTAATCTAAAAGAGTACACAATGAAGAGTACCAGGTTCATTCAGAAGTCCTATACCGTCAGCCAATGTTCTGAATCTCAAAACGATATTACAAGAAGTTACCACTGATGTCAAGAAGAGGAGATTCCTGTTAAAAAACTGGATAGTGCAGTTCTGTTTAATGACTTTGAGATCACTACAAATTTCACTAAAAGGATGAAGATCTGCTAATAGTGAGTGAAATATTTCTGCAGCACAGATATAATTCTATGTTGTGCATTGAAATGAATTAATGGTTTTAGATAACTTATTTCTAGTTGTGTAGGCATTTATTTCCTTTTTATCCATTTCAGATGGATCAATGAAACATACATCAGTATGATTCATCAATCAACCTGAAATGGTATTTCAATAGTATTTCAATTTATTTTGCACTCTTTCTTTGCTTTTTGTATGTTATTCATATAAGAATGTGATAGGGATAATGTGTCAAAGCAAGAGACAGGAAATGGTGCTTGTGTGCACTGACATATGCATATTTTAACATTTTTTTGAAGCCAATTGCAAACAGCAGTAATGTACTTTTTAAAATACTTGTCACACTATTAATTGTCTTTTATTACTACCAATTTTAATATTAATTCCATCATCATTTGATATCGGCATTCAAAGAAACAAAGCAAGAAATATATAGAAATGCACAAATACTAATCAGTTGTATGTTGGTGATATACAAAGTAATACAAAAATATCAATTGCTAATCACCTATCATAGCATCCGTCAAAATGGAATCCATATATGAAGGGCATTCAATAAGTAATGCATCACATTATTTTTCTCAGCCGATTTCAGTTGAAAAAATGTGTTATTTGTTGTTGGACATCATGGAATATTCCTGCTTCACCCCCTATAGTTTAATGAAGTTATAATAGGTGGCAGTGCTAAAGGTAGCCTCTGAAATGAAGATGCATTCCATGAAAAGAGCTGTCATTTAATGTCTTTTGGTGGAAAATCAGTGTATTGCAGATAATCATAGGCTCTAGCAGAGGGTCTACGGAGACCTGGCAGTGAACAAAAGCACAGTGAGTTGTTGAGTGAGGCATCAATCATCATCAAAACAAGGTTACGCAAATCTGTCTGACCTCCCACGTGCCAGCCGACTGCATGCAGCTGTAACTTCTGAAGTGTCTTCATCACCACAAAAATGCAAACAATGTTCTCCTTCTCCCTGATAACGTAAGGTGCCCTACAAGTCTGTGCAACTGAGAGGAGCTCACAAAACTTCAGTATACTATTCTTCTGCATCCACCCAGCTTCTGACTTCCATAAGTTTGGCGCAATAAAGGCTACACTCTGCACGAAATAGTACATGGATGCTGGGGAGGTTATTGATGTAGATGGATGTTGGGTATTATGTCGACTAGTAGAGTGGTCCCGTGTAAATGTGCACACGCTCCCTGTGAGGTGGTGTAAGGTCGCAAAATTGTGCAGGATTATGTTGAAAAATAGGATTGTGTAGCCAAAGAGTGGGACATAATATGATGTATTAGAATCCTGAATAAAACCAGGTTGCTTTCAGAAAAAAGTGTATTGCATTATTTATTGAACGCCCGTTGTCATACTTGTCTCATCTACATTGTAACACACATACATAAACCCACCTGGTATCTTAGCACAAGAGAGGATGTGATCCATTATAAATTACAGTAATGACTGATCATCAGCTAATTGTACACGCATCAGAGAATATAAAACGCAAGGTGTTTTTGTTGTGTCGGTATCTGGGCCGACACCGTGAAGTTGAGATGGCTGAAAATGCATGCTAGACTAACGCAGACGGGCGTGATGTACTGGAACAGGATACGTAATTAATGTTAGGAAGAAAAGTACGGAGCTGGATTAATACTTATCTTTAATATCATTGTGGTACATCGCTCTTGACGATACACAGGAGACTTTAAGTACAATCACTGTATGGCTAATGGCGCCTTGCTAGTTCGTACCCATTAACTTAGCTGATGGCTATTCTGTCTCTCGGCTAATGAGAGAGAAAGGCTTCGTACAACTGGGCGGTAGCTAGGTTCTCGTACAACTGGGCGGTAGCTAGGTTCTCGTACAACTGGGGCGAGTGCTCTCTCGTATCACGAGACCTGCCTTGGTGGTGGCGCTAGGTCTGCGATTACACAGTGGCGACACGCGGGTCCGACATGTACTAAATGGACCGCGGCCGATTTAAGCTACCACCTAGCAAGTGTGGTGTCTGGCGGTGACACCACATTCCTCCCCCGCAAATCGGCGAACGGTCGTGTGATAAGGCTTCCGCCCGCCGTGGGGAGGACCACATGTTGACGTATGCGATGAGGTGGGGAGCCTAACAACAGGCGAGGCTGTGCCACCCGCACCCGGCCATCCGGTCCGAGGGGAGCTAGGAAACGCCTGAAAAACTAGTCCAGGGTGCACGTCAACATGCGGTGTATGCGCCCGTAAAGAGACAGGAGGTACCGAAGGGTCGACCTCCATTGCGTCGGGGTAGCCGACGCGCGATGACGTCATGTGGTCCGGAGCGGGCGGGAGTTCCATGGCGGAGGACAGCTGGTCACGGGAAGCGATCGGCGGCGCGTGACCCTGGGAGGCGCTTGGCGGCTGCAACGAAGCGTCGAATGCGGGCGGCGCCGGCGGGAGAACAAGCGGCGGCGGCGGCGGCGGCGGCTGCTGCTGCTGCAGCGGCGGCGGCGCGTCGCCATGGGGCAAAATGGAAGGCATCGTCGGTAACACCTGGGGATGAGGCGAGCCAGTAGATGGGTCCCCAGGGCGCTGACCGGACGGCACCGTCGCTGAAAGCAGACGGGGAGCGGCAGAACCCGAGCGACGACAGAGGCGCAGCTGATTGAGATGCCGACGCACCTCACCAGAGGCCCCCAAAACCAAATACATCGCGCGGCCGAGGCAGCGAAGAATGCGCCCTGCGAGCCAACGCCGTGAACCTCGATAGTTGCGATAAAATACAACGTCGCCTGGAGCAAAAGCAGGAGTCTGCCGCTGCACAGGAACCTGATGTGGCGGATGCAGCAAAGACATCAAGGTGCGATGAGGACGACCGTGGAGCAACTCAGCCGGCGAGCGACCATCTCGGGGCTGAGAGCGATACGAAGACAAAAAGAGCAACAATGCGTCCTCCCGAGAATGCGACTCTTTCAATTTCAACATCTGTGACTTGAAAGTCCGGACCAATCGTTCAGCGGCACCGTTGGACTGAGGCGAAAACGGCGCGGATGTCAGATGTTGAATACCATTGGCCTGGCAGAAAGACTGAAATTCTGCGGACATGAATTGTGGGCCATTGTCGGAAACAATAGTCTGCGGAAGACCTTCAATGCAAAAGATAGCAGACAACGCTTGGATGGTGGCGGAGGACGTCGTGGAAGACATCCGGACAACAAAAGGAAAATTACTGAAGGCGTCGACCAGAACCAACCATCGAGCATTCCAGAATGGACCAGCAAAATCAATGTGCAAGCGTTGCCAAGGGGAAGTGGCTTTTGGCCACGCAAAGACTTTCCGCGGCGGTGCGGACTGTTGTTCGGCACACGCCGGGCACGAAGAACACATATTCGTAATCGCAGCATCGATTCCGAACCAAGTACAGTGCTGACGAGCAAGTTGTTTCGTTCGCACTATACACCAATGTCCGTGGTGAAGAAGCCGTAAAACAGAGGACTGTAACGAACGTGGGACCACGACTCTGGACTGATCATTATCAGAACGCAACAACAAAACACCACGTCGAACAAAAAGTCTCTCCTTGTGAGCAAAAAATCGGCGAACCAACGGATCCTCGATCCGAGACTTTGACAAAGGCCATTGCGTAGCAACAAAACGTAAAACAGTAGCAAGGACAGGGTCAGCAGCTGTGGCTGTAGCGACACGACGAAAATCAATCGGAAACGATTCGACCACTTCATCGGTTTCCGAATCAATGAACATGCAAGCAAGTTCGGAAGAATCGAATGCTTTATCCTCAGCAACAGGCAAACGGGACAACGCATCGGCGTTTCCGTGCTTAGCAGTGGACCGATACAAGATATCGTAGCGGTACTGCGAGAGGAAAATAGACCAGCGAATGAATTTCTGCGCTGTACGTGGAGGTACAGGCTCGGTCGGATGAAAAAGCGATGTCAAAGGTTTGTGGTCTGTGATGATGGTAAAGTGACGACCATACAAGAAATCATGGAACTTAGTAACACCAAACACGAGAGCCAAAGCTTCTTTCTCTATCTGTGAATAATTTCTTTGCGC
This sequence comes from Schistocerca piceifrons, assembly GCF_021461385.2. Taxonomy (NCBI): domain Eukaryota; kingdom Metazoa; phylum Arthropoda; class Insecta; order Orthoptera; family Acrididae; genus Schistocerca; species Schistocerca piceifrons. The sequence goes on along the minus strand of NC_060145.1, from coordinate 434,086,404 downwards.
AGACGAGAGCAATTTGGACGCAAAGGCAATAGGGCGATCATGGAAGCCAACTTTGTGCGCAAGCACAGCACCGATCCCGAAATCCGATGCATCTACCATCAACAAAAGGGGTTTCTGGGGATCGAATGGCGTAAGGCAAGTATTAGAAAGCAACGCCGATTTCAACTGGCGAAAGACGCGTTCACATTCCGTCGTCCAGACCAACGGAACACCTTGACGGCGTAAGCGATGAAACGGAGCTGAAATGGAAGAGGCATTGCGCACATATTTATTGTAATAATTAATTTTACCCAACACACTCTGTAGCTGTTTCACATTTTGAGGGGAAGGCAATTCTTGTATGGCACGGAGGTGCTCTGGACTCGGATGTATGCCTTGGGCATTAATGACATGTCCCAGGTATGGTAAGTCACGAGCAAAAAACACACATTTGTCCTTCCTCAAGCGAAGACCATTTTGCCGCAAGACCTGAAAATGTTCGTAAGTTCGCAAGATGATCTTCTTCTGTCTGTCCGGAGATCACTATATCGTCCAGATAGTTTGCTGCAGTAGGGACCGACGCACAAATAGTTTGTAAATATTGCTGAAACAAGGCAGGGGCGGATGCACACCCGAATGGCAGTCTTGTGAAGCGGTACAATCCAAGATGCGTGTTAACCACCAATACGCGCTGGGATTCGTCGTCCACCGGTATTTGCAAGTACGCATCGGCTAGGTCCAACTTTGAAAAATATTTTCCCGGGCACAGTTTAGCAAAAAGATCTTCCGGGCGGGGCAAAGGAAAAGTAGCAGTCACTAGCTGTGGATTCACTGTGGCCTTGAAGTCCACGCAAAGTCTCAATTTTCCGGAAGGTTTTGGCAAAATTACTAAGGGTGAGGCCCAGAGAGAAGCTTGCACACGTTCAAATACACCCTGTGATTCGAGATCGTGTAACGTTCTTGCGACCTCATCACGCAATGCGTGGGGAACATTGCGCGCCCTGAAAAATTTCGGTTGCGCGTTTACCTTCAGTTCTAAATGTGCTTCATAGTTTTTAGCACAACCTAAGCCCGGTGCAAAAATGTCTGCAAATTCGTCACACAGCCGAGAAACACTGTCTGTAGGCACAGTCTGATTCACTGATAGGACCTGATTTACAATAGACATGTTAAACAACTGAAATAAATCTAGACCAAACAAGTTCACTGCAGAAGAAGAACGAAGAACGTAAAATGACACAAGTTTTGTTTGTCCCTTGTATGTCGCAAGAAGGCTGCACTGTCCTAACACAGGAATTTTCTGTCCGGAATATGTAGTTAGCTTAACATTTGCGGAACGCAACGGAGGTTTGCCCAGTTGTTTGTATGTGTCATGATTGAGCAATGAAACTGCAGCTCCGGTATCGAGCTGGAATGGTATCACTTTGCCTTCAAAGTCTAAGTCCACAAAAAGTTTATTGTCCTGCTGACGACAAGAGCGACTGTTTCGTGCAATTTGAATAGACACTGGTACAGCATCACTTGCTAATTGACGTGATTTCCGGCGACGTCGACGCACAGTTTTTGTGGGACGATCACAGTCACTGTTAGAGAAAGTGTCACTGAACGAAGTGGAATTAACGACATGAATGTCCATAGGCGAAGGTCCACGAGCCTGAGTGTCCTTGGTTCGATTCCGGCGCGAAGCAAAGGGCCTGGAATGATAGTGATTGTCTGATCCGAGCTTTTTCTGGCAAACACTTTGAACATGTCCTTTCTTATTGCAGAAAAAGCAAATAGCTTGGCGTGACGGGCAATGTTCACGCGAATGTCTAGTAGCACACCGCGGGCATGATTTCACTGCATTTGTGTGCTGGCGCGGCACACCTGGCTTAGCACGCGGCAGCCGCTGTGTCGACGTGCGCAAGGCCCGGTTACCGGGCCGCGCAGCGCGTCCAGCGGGCCGGTTAACGTTACACACGGCTGACGAAGTTTCAAAAGATTCCTGAGCACAGTCAAGTGTGTCCTGTCTATCCAATATGTCTATCACTTGTTGAAGGGAGGGATTAACTAGTTTCAAAATTTGCTCCCGTATGCGAACATCAGAAACGTTCTGTGCAATTGCATCACGCACCATTGTATCTGAATAAGAAAGACCACAGTCACATTCAAAGGCACAGTCCCTAGTAAGTCCTTGCAATGTTGCTACCCACTCCCTATTAGTTTGACCGGCCGTACGTTTTGTACGAAAGAACGTATACCGTTTTGCAACCACATTAACTGTTTCTTTGAAATAGGCATCTAAAGCAGACAAAATTTCCTCGTAGGACAGAGTTGCTACGTCGCGTCGGGGAAACAATTTCACTATCACACGGTATGTGGACACACCGACACAAGAAAGCAAAAACGGCTGCCGCTCTTTACCTTGAATTCTGTAGGCTGCTAGATGAAAGTTGAACTGGCGAGACCACTCGTGCCAGGTCTCATCGGCTGCCACGTATGGTCGAAAGGGAGGTGCAACAGCGTTTAGTGGCAGCGGTAGCGAAGAAGCGGCGGCGGCCGCATCGGTGTGCAGCGCACGTTGACCCTCGACGAGCTGTCCAAGGGCATCCAATAACGCCTGCGTCTGCTGATTCTGCAAGCGATAAAATTCGGACAGTACATCTGGCGAAGCCATGACACAAATAAATTAGGGCAAAGCAAAACACAAGATCCTTTGTAGACTCGTCGCCAATGTTGTGTCGGTATCTGGGCCGACACCGTGAAGTTGAGATGGCTGAAAATGCACGCTAGACTAACGCAGACGGGCGTGATGTACTGGAACAGGATACGTAATTAATGTTAGGAAGAAAAGTACGGAGCTGGATTAATACTTATCTTTAATATCATTGTGGTACATCGCTCTTGACGATACACAGGAGACTTTAAGTACAATCACTGTATGGCTAATGGCGCCTTGCTAGTTCGTACCCATTAACTTAGCTGATGGCTATTCTGTCTCTCGGCTAATGAGAGAGAAAGGCTTCGTACAACTGGGCGGTAGCTAGGTTCTCGTACAACTGGGCGGTAGCTAGGTTCTCGTACAACTGGGGCGAGTGCTCTCTCGTATCACGAGACCTGCCTTGGTGGTGGCGCTAGGTCTGCGATTACACAGTGGCGACACGCGGGTCCGACATGTACTAAATGGACCGCGGCCGATTTAAGCTACCACCTAGCAAGTGTGGTGTCTGGCGGTGACACCACAGTTTTACCTCATGTATTCAGTATTCAAGATTGTTACACATTTCATATGTTCATTGGTGTTACACATAATTACAGAATAAAAGCTTACAATAGATTACAAGTCGGTAGTAAAATTTAAAAAAAAATAGTAATAATTCAGAATCAATGTAAGAATAATACAGAAAAGTATATAGGAGTGGTTAATTTGTAAAAAAAAAAAAAAATCCACATGTGAATTAATTACACAGAAGTACACACTTTTCATGACATTCAGTGTCAATGGGACAAAACAAGGAATAACTGTAAAATAAAAAACAAAGAATAAACGCAATATAGCACGTAACCATGGAACTCCCATACAGTGTGCATCACTGTACCACAATGTGTGTGTATGCTATGGGATAAAAAGTATCCAAACATCCCCAAAAGCATACGTTTTTCATATTAGGTGCATTGTGCTGCCACCTGTTGCCAAGTACTCCATATCAGCGACCTCCGTAGTCATTAGACATCGTGAGAGAGCAGAATGGGATGCTCTGCGGAACTCACGGACTTCAAATGTGGTCAGGTGATGGGGTGTCACTTGTGTCATACATCTGTATGTGAGATTTCCATACTCCTAAACATCTCTAGGTCCACTGTCTTTGATGTGATAGTAGAGTGAAAATGTGAAGGGACACATGCAGCACAAAAGCGTACAGGCTGACCTCGTCTGTTAACTGACAGTTGAAGTGGGTCATATGTATAATAGGCAGACATCTATCCAGACCATCACACATGAATTCTAAACTGCATCAGGATCCACTGCAAGTACTATGACAATTAGGTGGAAGGTGAGAAAACTTGGATTCCATGGACGAGCACAGCTGCCCATAAGCCACACATCTTGCCGGTAAATGCCAAACGACACCTCACTTGGTGTAAGGAGCGTAAATATTTGGTGATCGAACAGTCGAAAAACGTTGTGTGAATGACAAATCATGGTACACAATGTGGCAGTCCAATGACAGGGTGTGCATATGGCGAGTGCCCGGTGAACGTCATCTGCCAGCATGTGCAGTTCCAACTGTAAAATTCAGAGGTGGTGGTGTTATGGTGTGGTTGTGTTTTTCGTGGAGGGGGCTTGCATCCCTTGTTGTTTCGCGTGGCACTATCACAGCACATGCCTACATTGATATTTTAAGCACCTTCTTCCTTTCCACCGTTGAAGAGCAATTCAGGGATGGCGATTGCATTTTTCAACATGATCAAGCACTTGTTCATAATGCACAGCCTGTGGCGGAGTGGTTACACGACAATAACATCTGTGTAGTGGACTGACCTCCACAGAGTCCTGACTTGAATCCTATAGAACACCTCTGGGATGTTTTGGAATGCTGACTTCGTGCCAGGCCTCACTGACCAACATTGATACCTCTCGTCAGTGCAGCACTCCGTGAAGAATGAGCTGCCATTCCCCAAGAAACCTTCTAGCACCTGATTGAATGTATGTCTGTGAGAGTGGAAGCTGTCATCAAGGCTAAGGGTGGGTCAACACCATACTGAATTCCAGCATTACCAATGGAGGGCGCCACGAACTTGTAAGTTGTTTTTAGCCAGGTGTCCAGATACTTTCGATCACATAGTGTATATATAGTGGGACACACACACACACACACACACACACACACACACACACACACACACACACACACACACCTCCCCCACTCCCATGAATGTCAGCGATATTTCTCTTTCTCGTTAAATGTGACTTGCTGTCCAGATCGCGTTCTCACACCTTTCTTGAAACTCTGGAGCTTCTCCTTGGGATTGGTATGTTGTTCTAGCTGTGGGGTGGTAGGCCTGCTGATGTTTCTTGCATGGCAGCATGCGATGTTTGTCGAGGCTCCTATGTAGCTTGTCATGGGGAAGGATCTTTAGTTGCTGCCTGTCCCTTCTTCGTGTTTCTTGATGTCAGTTCTTTTTCTTTTGGCTGTGAATCTTTAAATGCTAATTTGATATGGTCAAGTACAACAGTGTTAGGTTGTCATGGATCTCGATTTAGAAACTGTCATTGCCTCGACTGATTACTGTACATGGAGCTTCATAGGGGTGTTGCAGTGGTCCGCATACCACATCATTGTGCAATAGCACTTGAAACAGATTGCTAAATCCGCAAAGACAAATGTGCAGCGTCGTGTTTGTTCCCAAGATTGTACTAGACAAAACTGACATGTGGGATCGCAACTTAGGGCCTGAAAGAGTTAAGCCTCAAATTGGCTTCCTTGATCTGTCATTATGCTCAACAGTACACCAAAATGTGCAATCTGTCCATTGAAAAATGTTTTCGCCACAATGTCTTTAGTGATGTTTGCCATAGGTAATGCTTCTTGACATCTTGAGTATCTGTCAGCAATTGTAAGCCAGTAACTGCAGCCTTCAGACATTAATTGTGGGTCTACAAAATCCATGTGGACATTGTCAAATCACCGGTTAGACAGTATAAATGTACCTAGTGGTGCATTGACACAAGGGAACTAATGACCTCAGCAGTTGAGTCCCATAGTGCTCAGAGCCATTTGCATTGACACACAGTGTGATTTTGTTCTTTACACAGGCCATGCATTGTTGGGTATATGATTAGCAGTCAGTGTTCATGCTGGGCCAGATGAAAGATTGTTTAACCGCCTTTGTGGTTCATCACTCTAGGATGTGCTAGATTGTGCAATGAAGCGATTGCCTGGGCTCGAAATAGCTGCACAACAAATGGCTGAGGCTTTAGCTTGGTAACATCTTAGTATAACTCCATGTTAGTGCATGGTATTGTCACTTTTTGTAGTTGAAAATCTGATTGTTGCACAAGCCATGTATGCAGCTCCTCATCCATGCCATGGCATCAAATTCAATAGCTGCAGCTCAATTACATCCATTGCCTCAATATGTTAAGTTTGTCTTGCATGTAGATGATGTTGGTTGTAAATTGGCCAATGTAGTCAATATGCCTCAGTTGTCTTGGCAATGTCTTTCTTGGCTTCACTTTGAAGGCATATGTTAACGGCTTATAGTCCATAAGGATACTGAAATGGTGGCCTTCCAAAGAATGCTTGAATTTTTTTACTGCAGTGTAGGCTGTGTACAGCTGACAATCATACATCGCCAACTTCTGCTGTGAGGGTGACAGCTTTTGACTAAAGAAAGCGAGTGGATTATCCTCTTCTGTAACACTGCTCCAGCTATGTTAGCAGAAGAATCGACTATTAATGCTAACAGTGTGTTTGCTTCAGCGTGTGCTAGTAGAGCTGCATCAGCTAGTGCTGTTTTGATAGCACCGAAGACAGACTCTGCCTCGTGTGTCCATTGCAGTCTGTTGTTTGGTCAATGTGCACCCTTTAGGAGTTATTCAGTGGTGCTATTATTGATACATGATGTGACGAAAACTGCTGGTAGAAATTTATTACACCAAGATAACATCGCAACTGCTGACTTGTAACCAGCTGTGAGTATTCACATATGGCTTCCACCTTGTCTTGTGGTGGTCAGATGCCATGTGCATCCCCTGTGTAGCCAAAAAAGTGGACTTCTTGATGCCAAAAATATGTTTTGATGCATTCACTGTTAGTCCTTTTGTATCCAAATATTCAAACAACTTTGTCAACTGCTGTGTGTGTTCCTTTTCAGATGTAGATGTAATGAACATATTGTCTCTATCTATACATAACAAAATTCTGGATTACATGTTATTTTGTCCATGAATCACTGAACAGTCTGTGCTGCATTACAAATCCCAAATGGCATTTGTTTGAACTCAAATAAACAAAACGATGTGGTGACAGCCATGTTAGGAATGTCTTTAGGAATCTGATAGTTAGGGACTGGAAAATGTAGCATCTATTTTTGGTAAAATTCACATCTATTTTTTGCAAATTTTGGATCTATTTTTGTCAAACTTCTCATCTATTTTCTTTGATAGTATATGATTAGACGCACAAATTTAAAAGGTTGTCACACTACATGAGTGAAGACAAACAAATTATTAGTTCTTTGAAATATACTGCTAAAAAAAGTGCTGATTTGGAACTTTTGTTGGAATGTTTTTCTTTTGCAAAAACTTGAACACCTTTTTCTTCAGAAATGGCATTTCTTTTCTTTGTTTGGGTGCATTTAAGCTGTCAAAAATGATTGTTCTATTGAAAAGCAGAAGCTTCTTCCCACCAGTTAATTAAATGCGTCTCCGGTATAAGGTATTTCTGGACATTATTTGTCTTGTCCTGCTCATTTTGAAGATTTAAAAAATCTACAGACTACTAATTTCAATCTTTTGTAGGCGCTCATAGTCCTGCGACCCATGCTTGTCAACGCTACAGTTAGAACTTGTCAACATTTACTGTTGAAGTAGAACCGAATGCACGACAACTCAATGTTAATGTTAGGGGAAGAATTTCGGAGCCATCAAAAAATGTTAGATTTTGTTTTCCAATCACTTTAGCGCAGAGGGTGGGCGCCATAGGCTGTAGTCGCAGATGGCCATGAGCATAAACAAGACTAGAATTTTGACCGTCACAGGGGAAGGAGCAGTGCGGGGAAACAGGCCCCGCCTCCATTTCGCTGGGCAACAGCCTCCAGCAGAACTAACTCATTGTCATAGGGATCACCAATCTCTTCTGGTGTTGTAAGGGTCAAAATCGAAATCCATGATGGACCAGAATTAGTGGTTTCACTTATTTTGAAATAAGAAGAGAAATCAATGAGAAACACACAACACAAAGCATTTTGCAACGGCTACCGCACAATTGCTGGTTGAAGTTAGTGCGTATTGTTAACAAAGTAGTTCAGGCGATATTCAACGCAACTACAGTTCAAAACATCTGCCTCCTAATATGCAATGTTAAAACTACCCGCATCATACTACCTTTCGAGCTTTAGCTAACAAATAATAGTAAGTGTTTCTTTCTTTTAAAATGCTAGGTCCCATAACTGAGTACTATGTTGCATTATGGACGTGGATCTTAAATAGACCACCGAGCGAGGTGGCGCAGTGGTTAGCACACTGGACTCGCATTCGGGAGGACGACGGTTCAATCCCGTCTCCGGCCATCCTGATTTAGGTTTTCCGTGATTTCCCTAAATCACTTCAGGCAAATGCCAGGATGGTTCCTTGGAAAGGGCACGGCCAAATTCCTCCCCCATCCTTCCCCCACCCAAGCTTGCGCTCCGTCTCTAATGACCTCGCTGTCGACGGGATGTTAAACACTAATCTCCTCCTCCTCCTCTTAAATAGACCATTTAACTGTTCACAATTGGTGTGGCACCAGGTCATTGAGGGCATTGATACATTGTTGCATTCATACACTTTATTTTGCAAGTAGTCTCTTGCGCAAATTATCTTTCCAAATTGGGATTCGCCAGATTATGTAAAATGCCATAACTGATAACGTTTTTGACATTGTATGCATAAAATAAAGCTGTTTCAAACTGTCTCTGATAAATAGCTCATCTGGATACAATTCGCTATGAAACAGCACCTATTAAGTTATTTCGGGTTTTAGCGTTTTGAGGCAGAATTCACATCTATTTCGCATTTATCGCAAAATGCAAATTTTTCCAGGCCCGTATTGATAGTATACTCTGATCAAATCTATTGTTGAAAAAATTGTTTTGCCTTGTACACCGGCAGAGAAATCCTCTGTATGTGGCCCAGGATATCTGCTCAGAATGGTTCTCGCATTCAGTCGCTGGTAATCACCATAAAGGTGCCAACCATTGTCCTTTTTGGGTACCCTGTGAAGCCGCTACTTCAAGAACAGCAGATATGTTCAGCTGACATGCTATGGAACTCTTGTTTGATAATTTGTAATTTATCCAAAGCTAAACTTTGAGAGCGTGCATAAGTTGATGGTAGTGAGGACACAATGATTTGCCAAGTGTTTGACAGGTGGTAATATTATTGATTGCCTGGTGATCTCCGGGAAACTTGTTAGTTGTCGTGTATATTTCATGTCCCCAGTTATCGCTTAATTGCTGCTGACATAGGTTAGGTACCAGATTGTAGAACACAAAGAAGTCTTCTGCTAGTATGGGGTGTGATGCTGTGATCATACTGCCACTCAAAGGTACGCCAGAGTCCAAGGTTGAGTAGTAAAGTGACGTGTCCATATGTCATAATCTTTGTAGCATTTGCAGCATACAGTCAACCATCGTCATGGCTGCAACATGGTAACTTTATTGCAGAATACTCTGGTATTTCTGCTCTGGTGTCTATCAGGTACTGCACTTTTGAGTTCTGGTCCATAATAAACAAACAACATGTGTTCCCAGGTGGATATGGTTGTAGCTGCTACTGTATGCATGACGATTTGCTTTACACAGTGATGTACCCTTCCATATGTCCTCACCAAATTTTCTGTGGTACAAAATATGTTGTGTGCCACTGGTGAAAGAATTCAACTTCTTGATCATGAACTTGTGCATTGCCTTTTCTGTGCTTTTTGTAGAACGTTCACTTGTACTGTAAGCTTAGCTAGTTGAGACAGTAGTGACAACAAAGTCTCTGAGGTTGAGTTATCTTGTGCATTAACCATCATCACGATCAGCTGTTTGTGCTATGCATTCAAATCTCCAGGACATGCTGTTAAAATCTTCTGGTAGTTGGGATAGCCATATATTGTGTAACACATCATCACTGACAGTATTACTTGCAAGAGTACGCAGACAACAAAGCAGTTGTGATGGAGCTCTGTTACCTAATTCGGCTGTTTGTTGAAGCTTTTCCAGATACAGTGAAACCTTTGTTTTACATTTTTGTGCAGTCCAGATTTAAAAACCGCGAAGTTGAAAAAAATGCAGAATTGAGGAAAACATTAAAACCCTTCAAAGTATTACCTAAAACACATGTAATTGGCATATATGATTAAAAATCGCAGTCCTCTCCAATACTTTGAATAAATCTAAATGAAGGAAATTAAATGTAGAATGCAATGTTTATATGGTAATTTGTGGTGATGAATTTCATCAGTTTTTTAAAATATCACAGATTTGTAACAACAAGTAGAAAATCGTCACAAAATTGAAGAAGGCATCTGGGTACAAGGCAATTGAGCTATTTTCCAGCATGGTATTCCACAAATTATACGTTCAAAACTCACATTTTTGACAGATTTTCCTTTGTGCTCACCCAGAAAAAAATAAAAAATTGATTAATGTGTTGAATAAACCAAAAACATCCCAAAAGCTAAGTGGTTAAGCCATAGGCATAAATGCGGACATGTGCTTAATGATGTACTTTGTCTCCATTGCTGTTATTGTTTGATGCTTTTCTTATCAGCTGCACTTCATGTGCTCACCACCATTTAAATGTTATTTTAGGCTTGATGATAGAAACAGAGATGTGAAAAAATGAGTTTGATTCCTGAATTGACATTACAGGATTATTAGAAGTCAGCTCAGTGAATTTCTGAACACTATGTAAAACGTAAATTTGAAACAAAGCTCAGGTGCTACAGTTTTGCTTCATGACCTCTATCACTGCTACCAATCTTTACAATTTCCATTGTGTAGCGCAAAATGTATACATGAGGTGCATGTAACTGTTCAAACTGTATCGAGCCGGATTTGAAAAAAAAAAATCTTTAAAATGTGCTGTCGCAAAACCCTTGTTCTATTTCCGTGTGACACCTCTGTCTAAGCATATCAGTTGCACGAAAAGTTTATTTTCAGCTCTTCACAAAATGCATTCACCCCTACCAGCACTCCTGTCACTGAAGGGCCACTCACTCTTTCCACACATCCAGTAGGTGAGCTCATTTTACATATGTAAGTGTGGAGTGGTTGCTGGTCTGGCTATTGGGTGACTTAACAAGATGCCAGCCAATAAAAGTTCACTAGCCAGAAATGGGCAACATATCCTCGATTATGACAGATCATATTTTTTGAGTCTCAGTATTTGAACGTAAAAAGTTGACGATTGATATTGTTGCTGAATACACTACACTGGAAATACTAAAAAAGATTAGACAGAGTTATAAGTGGCACAAGTAAAGGTTGTGGCTGGTCCCCTTCATCACATATCGGCCTGGTCCAGAACATTTCGCTTTCACTGTCTTTTTTTTCCATTACCGCTGCAACCTAGCAGTAGTTGTATCATAATTGCGCGGTGAAACTAAATTTTGCAAGTTGTGTTAGCAACACTGAACATCGATTATGTCAGCATTTCCTCTCTCATAGCTGTCCTCTGCAGAACGATCTAACATATTCCCATAACTCTGCTACCATCCATGGTGTGAATAATCTGTCTGTTGTGCAACTTATAACTCGTTCAGTCACATCAAATGTCAATAGGAAGAAATGGGATGAAGTCAAGCAAGACGTCAAGTAAAAACTTAGAATCAAGGTAAACCCTACTAGGAAGAAATGTAAAATCAGGGAATGTTTAACATTGATCTTATGGGTTTTTCACAGGGGCTACGAATTGATGGTGTAGAATTTTGAAAAACATAAAATTGGAGACTGTGAAATCAAAGTTCCACTTTATTTAACTTCAGACTGTTGTGGTCACATAATCAATGTTTTCGTGATAGCAGCATATTGTTTGGTTCCCAGAGGCGTAAGATATTCTGTTATCGCAGTTAACGTTTAACTGTATTTCGTTTTATCTATCTGTGCTAAGATGAATTGGCACTCTAATTAAATGAACCAGGAAGGGGTTATGCTGCCAGAAAGGGGGTGATTTGATTGTAATCCTGCTGATAACTCCATTACTTGAGGCTGGCTTGGTAGGCATTGGTGAGGAATTCATCTTTGTGCTGAACAAAAAAAAAATCAATGCAGCTTATGCATAAGTAACAGTCTTAGTTTTGATGTGGCATGGAATGTTGAAGCCGGTGCAGAAGGACTGTTATGCATGATCACATCATGAAAAGATTTATTTCCCCATGTAAAATAATTACACAGAAGTATGAAATTTGCATTATGTTCAGTGTCAATGAGACAAAACAAGGAGTAACTACATAATCAAAAACAAAGAACAAGCACAATGCAGCATGGAACCATAGACTTCTCGTACAGTCTACATCACTGTACCATGGAGTGCATATAGTGGGAGTCACTGCATAGGTATGCCTGTCAGAGCTGACATGAATTTTTACTTTTTGAAATGTATTTTTGCTGGTTTATTTATTTTCTGTGTCTTGTGTTTATTTGATTTGTCTTCAGTGTCAGTGCATTTCAGTTAGTGTGTTATATGTTTTGCAAGTAATGTTTCATGTGTTACCACAGGGCTCTATAGATGTGAAGATGTTTTCTCGTCCTCACAGTCTTGCATTGCTAGCACAGTTTGCACTCCAGGCTTATGTAGCTGTTTCCCGCAACAAGAAAGCTCATGGCCTACCCATGGTTGCCTCAGCTCCTCTTGATCCGTCAGAAGGGACATGTCTTGTTGTTGGTGTTCCTCCGGTTTCAGAGGATTCACCTAAGAAGTAAGTATAAAATTTAAATATTTCAGTTATGCATGTTTTCCTGAATAAACTTGTGTGGAATGACAATGCACACAAAGTTTAAGCATTCACATTATTAAGAAATGTCCTAGTTCAGACTTGGCAGACTTATTGAGAAAAGGAGACTTTATTTACAGTACGAAAATTTCTGTGTTCCTCACATTTAGTCTGTAAGGATTACAGCTAGTGGAAATAAGTGATTCTCTTTCATATGTTCTAGTAAGTTTGAAATAAAAACTTTCAAACGTAGTGTCTGATAACTGCTTTTGTATATTTATTGAATTAATCATGAAAATGTGACATGTTTCTTATGTGAGAATATTGTTTTTACTTTTGTTGAGTGAGCTTCTTGTTAGTGCTTTGTTTTGGCCTGCTGTGAACCACACTATTTCTGCTCTGTCTTTGCTTGAGCTTTAGAGCACATCCATTGGTGTATTATCATTATTATTATTATTATTATTTTACAGAGAATGTACATAATACATTATTAAACTTCATTCTCTATTACTTGCAGAGAATTGCACTTTAATAATGTAATTAGCCAATTTTCTGTAGTACGTTATTATAAACAATTACGTTTTTTGTCTTTGTGTTTCCGATTTAAGCACTGAGCTGCTTGTTCTTCAGCATTTATAGTGTGACTAGTAATAGATGTGTTTCCGGTTATCCAACCATATTAATGATTCCATTCATTTGCACAATATTGGATACATCGATTCTTTGCCTCACATGTGGCTAAAATTTGATTAAGAAAAACATTGATGGTTGTTAATACATGTAGAATATCTTAAAAGTTTCATTTAACATAACTTAGTAATAATATATCTAATACGTAAGTAGGACCTACTTCCAAGAGCTTAACACTACCAGTGCACATTTGCTAAGGTTTCGGACCAATCATCACATTTGTGTTTGTTTAAAGCAGCTTTATTCTTATGATGAACAGAGTATAGCAACTGCTCAAAATTACGACTGTCAAACTGAATGTATACTTTACAGGAGTGTGTAAAGTGGTGACACTCTCTCTCAGATTCTCCACCATATATTTCCTTTTCAGTTTATAATGGAGTTCCATATTTCAATGATCACAGATTTCTTATCTACAAGTGCTCAGTTTAAGGTTGTTTACTATTTGTATAATTTTGGTATTAAGGATTTAGGCTACTCTTTATATATTATATTGAGTGGCAGTCAATGTGTGGGGCCTTTAAAAAGAGTACAAGGGTTATTCAATAATTAAACAGACAAATGAACGAAGTAAGTCTAACAATTAAGTTCCATTTGCATTTCTGTCAGCAGCAGTGCTGCAATTGCAGTTCAGTACATGTGCGAATAGATACTTTGAGTCGTGGAGCAGGAGAGAACTCCATATTGAGTTTCCTGCGTGTTTTTATACTGTATAGTGCTTGTTTAGAATGGCAAAGTTGATTGAAACTCCCATCACTCGTGAGATTAGACCTGTAATCCATTTTCTCAATGTGAAGAACACTAAACCAGTTGGCATTCATTGGCAGATTGGTGAGCTTTAAGGAGAAAATGCTGTGAGTGCTTCAGTGGTGGTGATGAAGTTGATCAAGTGCATGATGACAGATGAAGTGGACATCTATGTTTGGTTAATGAAGAACTGGTTCATGCCATTTAAGAATTTGTAGAGGAAAGCCTTAAATTTACAGAATTTGATTGTTCTAAAACCTAACCACAAATTTCAGGATTGCTTTTTCTTGAAATTGTTCCCGAAAAACTGAATTTTTGAAAACTGTGTGCTCATTGGGTTCCAAAAACTCACAAAATACAGCATCTGGGCAATGCCTTTGGTGTTTTGACACATTACAATAAAGATAGTGGTGATTTTCAAAGCAAGATAATGACTGAGGATGACACTGGGGTTAGAAGTTGTCTAATGTCAAGTCATTTGTCCCCATTCTGTTTGCAAGTGGAACAGGAAAGGAAGTGACCAATAGTGGTACAAAGTACGGTCTGCCATGCACCGTACAATGTCTTGTGGAATATACAGGATGATTCAGCTGCCCCTATCTACAGGTTGTTTGCAACATGCAATGCATTCAAAAAACACTTCCTATGTGCAGACTGTTAGTCCTACGGAAAAACTGAACAGGACCTATTTGTAGGGAATTTAATGTAGTTAAATTTTGAACTGGTATATGTCTTCAATGGATGCTATGGGTTTTGAGTTCAAGAACAACATACAAAAGTGGCTTTCAAATGCATTCTTCTTGAATAACTTGAAAACTGAGTGTCCAGTGAAGATGTATCCCAGTACAAAATAATTTAGATACTCTAAATTTTCTATAAAAAGATACTGTTTTTTATAGGACTAAATGTTTGCACATAGCAAGAGAGAGAACATGAAAATGTCGCATTTGGTTTTTGAAAGTGTTGCAGTTGCATAAAACCCTTAGGTAAAGCAGATGAATCATCCAGCATATATAGATGTAGGTTTATGAAACTCCTCAATTTTGCCAAGCCTTGACATCTTGAAAAATCATGTTAAGTGTCTTTTGGGATAGACATGGCATTCTAACGGTGCATTTTTACCCCTAGGTGAAACAATCAGCGGGAAGATTTACTGTAAGACATGTGTAAGTCACAGCTGCAAAATACTAACACGAATTCTTTACAGACGAATGGAAAAACTAGTAGAAGCCAACCTCGGGGAAGATCAGTTTGGATTCCATAGAAACACTGGAACACGTGAGGCAATACTGACCTTACGACTTATCTTAGAAGAAAGATTAAGGAAAGGCAAACCTACGTTTCTAGCATTTGTAGACTTAGAGAAAGCTTTTGACAATGTTGACTGGAATACTCTCTTTCAAATTCTAAAGGTGGCAGGGGTAAAATACAGGGAGCGAAAGGCTATTTACAATTTGTACAGAAACCAGATGGCAGTTATAAGAGTCGAGGGACATGAAAGGGAAGCAGTGGTTGGGAAGGGAGTAAGACAGGGTTGTAGCCTCTCCCCGATGTTGTTCAATCTGTATATTGAGCAAGCAGTAAAGGAAACAAAAGAAAAATTCGGAGTAGGTATTAAAATTCATGGAGAAGAAATTAAAACTTTGAGGTTCGCCGATGACATTGTAATTCTGTCAGAGACAGCAAAGGACTTGGAAGAGCAGTTGAATGGAATGGACAGTGTCTTGAAAGGAGGATATAAGATGAACATCAACAAAAGCAAAACAAGGATAATGGAATGTAGTCTAAGTTGGGTGATGCTGAGGGAATTAGATTAGGAAATGAGGCTCTTAAAGTAGTAAAGGAGTTTTGCTATTTGGGGAGCAAAATAACTGATGATGGTCGAAGTAGAGAGGATATAAAATGTAGGCTGGCAATGGCAAGGAAAGCGTTTCTGAAGAAGAGAAATTTGTTAACATCCAGTATTGATTTAAGTGTCAGGAAGTCATTTCTGAAAGGAGCTTTGCATCACATCAACCTCAACAGCAATGAAAAGGTAATGAAAGAGAAAATATTAAATTTTCTTTGAGATAAAGGTAAAGAATTCTGTGCTGAAAGGCTAAGAAAACAGGACTAGTTTATAGAAAATGTGCGGGGGGGGGGGGGGGGCATGCTTGAATAAAAAGAAAATTGCATCGATATCTAATAATAAAACACTTTTGCTGTACAGCTATTTGTTTGTATAATTATTGAATTGCACTCATATTTGCATTACAATTCAGAAGTTATTCAGTTTACAAAGGCTGATGAAATGAGACTTTGTCTCTAGTATTTATTTAATACTAGCCATTTTAAATATGTTAATATTTTGTGGTCTCCGAGACATTTGATCTTCAGTTGTTGAAGTGTACATTGTGGCACAGACAAATGTATCAGTGTCATAGAAAGCATTTTTATCGTGGTTTGGATGTAACATTGAGATCGTGTTTATGTATGAATCGACAGCCTTGATGTATTTCATGAAAGAAAACAATCTCATTTTTGGGCTGTAAATTTGCTTTTATTTGTTGTACTATTGGCCAATTTATACTAACTGCTGAATAGTGAAATGCTTAACTTGTATGACGTTTTGAATCATTAAAACCTCATAAATGAAAAGTTACAAATTTGACATAAGGTACCTGCAGGCAGAATGCACCATGTTGCACGAAGTTGATGTGCAGATCAATTTCAGTCCACATGTAGAGCCACACATCTGTGTTACTGTGCTTTGTATCAAACAGGATTGAATAATTTATGAATGTAAATAACTGAATCAACATTTATGTTATTACCTTATGGCTCTATGTTGTTCACCACCGACGAAGATGTGCAGCTCCATACGACCAATCAGGATGATGCCTCTCCATACCATGACACATCACCACCCAACCGGTCACTTTTTGTGATGTTCCTGTGGTTGTATAGGCTACCAGGTTCTCTGCAGTGTAATGTGGAGTGAGAATCATTTTACAAACTGAAGCGGGTTTCATCTGTGAAGAGCATATTCCTTCGTTCATCCATGATCTGATTTTGATCTTGCCGACTCCTCAATACACGGGCCTGTCCCTGTGCTGGAGTGATCAGGATGCATACAGCAGGATGTTTATCAAACAGCTCTGCTGTTCTGAGTCTCCGTTACACAGTTTGTCAGAAAAACACCAACTGCTGAGGCAGCTGCAAGCTCTGCAGCCAATTGTTTTGCAGGTGTACTGCAATTTCATTAGGCCGTTATGGCCAGATATTGGTCCTGTTGTGCTGTGATTATTCGTGTTGACTTGTTATTGGCCTATGAGCAACATCTCCTGAATCGCAAAACAGTGACACTTCGTAGTGCATCCAAGGGTACCAAGTAGTGGTCTTTGTCTGCCCTACTTCCTGGTGATAGAGTGTATTCTCCCCTGCTAAACAGGGTCCAAATACATTTTTTGTGGCATTACACTCTCAGATTCACCAATTCTGCTCACTATGAACAGACAAACATGACTGAGACATTAAGTTGTCTCATGCACTGTTTGTGTTAACTCTCTGTTATAGAAGTATTCACACCACAGAGTTCTTCTTTCCTACACTGAGTTAACAAATAGGGTTAGTAGGTAAGCATGTGCAGTATGGTGGGTCATTCCTCACGCTTCCCCTTTTCATTTTCATGCTTTCGCGATTATGCTTAACTTTTCGATACTAGTGTATTAACTTTGAGTATTTGTTTGATACAAGTGAAGACAGCTAATTATGGCTTCAGTCTGTAAGTCAATATAATCAGTGTATTACTTGAAGTTCACACATAAAATTATGACGTAGCAAATGGACATTGACTTCATCCTCAAGTTATGCTACATGTGGATCTTACACATATTTTACTTTCTGTTTCTGTCTTATTCAATACAGAACATACTCAAAAATAAAGATGATGTGACCTACCAAACGAAAGCGCCGGCATGTCGATAGACACACAAACAAACACAAACATACACACAAAATTCGAGCTTTCGCAACCAATGGTTCTTTGTCAGGAAAGAGGGAACGAGAGGGAAAAACGAAAGGATGTGGGTTTTAAGGGAGAGGGTAAGGAGTCAGTCCAATCCCGGGAGCGGAAAGACTTACCTTAGGGGGAAAAAAGGACAGGTATACACTCACACACAGACACATATCCATTCGCACATACACAGACACAAGCAGACATTTGTAAAGGCAAAGAGTTTGGGCAGAGATGTCAATCGAGGCGGAAGTACAGAGGCAAAGATGTTGTTGAATGACAGGTGAGGTATGAGCGGCAGCAACTGGAAATTAGCGGAGGTTGAGGCCTGGTGGGTAACGAGAAGAGAGGGTATACTGAAGGGCAAGTTCCCATCTCCGGAGTTCTGACAGGTTGGTGTTAGTGGGAAGCATCAAGATAACCTGGACGGTGTAACACTGTGCCAAGATGTGCTGGCCGTGCACCAAGGCATGTTTAGCCACAGGGTGATCCTCATTACCAACAAACACTGTGTGCCTGTGTCCATTCTTGCGAATGGACAGTTTGTTGCTGATCATTCCCACATAGAAAGCTTCACAGTGTAGGCAGGTCAGTTGGTAAATCACGTGGGTGCTTTCACACGTGGCTGTGCCTTTTATCGTGTACACCTTCCGGGTTACAGGACTGGAGTAGGTGGTGGTGGGAGGGCGCATGGGACAGGTTTTATACCGGGGGCGGTTACAAGGGTAGAAGCCAGAGGGTAGGGAAGGTGGGTTGGGGATTTCATAGGGGTGAACCAAGAGGTTACGAAGGTTAGGTGCACGGCGGAAAGACACTCTTGGTGGAGTGGGGAGGATTTCATGAAGGATGGATCTCATTTCAGGGCAGGATTTGAGGAAGTCGTATCCCTGCTGGAGAGCCACATTCAGAGTCTGATCCAGTCCCGGAAAGTATCCTGTCACAAGTGGGGCACTTTTGTGGTTCTTCTGTGGGAGGTTCTGGGTTTGAGGAGATGAGGAAGTGGCTCTGGTAATTTGCTTCTGTACCAGGTCGGGAGGGTAGTTGCGGGATGCGAAAGCTGTTTTCAGGTTGTTGGTGTAATGGTTCATGGATTCCAGACTGGAGCAGATTCGTTTGTCACGAGGACCTAGGCTGTAGGGAAGGGACCGTTTGATGTGGAATGGGTGGCAGGTGTCATAATGGAGGTACTGTTGCTTGTTGGTGGGTTTGGTGTGAACGGACGTGTGAAGCTGGCCATTGGACAGATGGAGGTCAACGTCAAGGAAAGTGGCATGGGATTTGGAGTATGACCAGGTTATCTGGATACCTCCCACTAACACCAACCTGTCAGAACTCCGCAGATGGGAACTTGATTTTCAGTATATCCTCTCTTCTTGTTACCCACCAGACATCAACCTCCGCTAATTTCAAGTTGCTGCCACTCGTACCTCACCTGTCATTCAACAACATCTTTGCCTCTGTACTTCCGCCTCGACTGACATCTCTGCCCAAACTCTTTGCCTTTACAAATGTCTGCTTGTGTCTGTGTATGTGCGGATGGATATGTGTGTGTGTGCGAGTGTATACCTGTCCTTTTTTCCCCCTAAGTAAGTCTTTCCGCTCCCGGTATTGGACTGACTCCTTACCCTCTCCCTTAAAACCCACATCCTTTCGTCTTTCCCTCTCCTTCCCTCTTTCCTGACGAAGCAACCGTTGGTTGCGAAAGCTTGACTTTTGTGTGTATGTTTGTGTGTCTATCGACATGCTGGCGCTTTCGTTTGGTAGGTCACATCATCTTTATTTTTGGATATATTTTTCCCACGTGGAATGTTTCCCTCTGTTATATACAGAACATACTCACATTCATATGTGGCTCCAAATGTGGACTGACAAGATTTGCATATTACTTCTCATGCAACATTGGTGCCTAATATTACTGCATATTTAAATAGTGGTTATCATTGTCTAGGTGTAGCTTCTTTGACTAGCAATAAAATCATCTTGGGTCCTGTGTAAATTATGAATACAGATCATCACCGATGGTGGCCAAAGATTTTTAGCATAAGAAGTCACCTCATTCCACCAATGATCTTGTCAAAGAGCAAAGAGGTCAAGTGAGCAGACAGAAGTTCAGGCCACTCTCTTGCCCTTGGGGTGGAAAAGTGCCCCGAAAAGGCGTAAGAATCAGCTATGATCAACGGCATGAGGATGCATATGGCAATGGAAACTACTGCATTTAAGACACATAATGTGTTTCCAGAAGACATGTGGTCTGAAATTAAAAAAGTATCATGATGATTTTGCCATTGGCAAAAGATTCTGAATTAGCCCCTGTTCAGATCTCCAGGAGATGACTGTCAAGGGGGCGGTGACCACGCGAAAAAGATGGAATAATGAAAAATGGAATAACATTTTATGAGTCGAACTTAGTAGGAAAGGTAGAAAATATGAAAAGGAAAATGCAAAGGCTCAGTCTAGATGTAGTAGTGGTCAGTGAAATGAAATGAAAAGATGATGTTGATTTCTGGCCAGACAAAAGTAAGGAATATCAACGGCAGCAGAAAATAGTATAATGGGAGCAGAATTCATTATGAGTAGGAAACTAGGGTAGATAGTAAGCTGTTGTGAACAGTTCAGTGATAAGGTTGTTCTCATCAGATTCGACATAAAAACATCAACAACGATAGATCAGGTATACATGCCACCATCGCAAACAGAAGTTGGAGAGATAAAGAATATTAAACTCATAATTCAGTATGTAAAAGGAGATGAAAACCTAATAATCATGGGAGATGGAACACAGTTGTAAGGGAGGAATAAAACAGAGGGCTATGAGGGGATATGATCTTGGCAGAAGGAATGAAAAAGGAGAGACTAGTTGAGTATTGCAGTAAATTACCGATGGTAATAGCAAATCCTCTGTTCAAGTATAACAAGAAGAGGTGTACTTAGAAAAGACCCGGAGGTGTGGGAAGATTCCAGCTGGACTACATCATGGTCAGACAGAGATCTGAAAATCAGGTATTCGATTGTAAGGCATACCTATGTCTAGATCTACACTCAGATCACAGTTTAGTAATGTTGAAGAGGAGACTGAAGTTCAAGATTATTGTCCAGAAGAATCAATGTCGAAGGAAGCGGGATACTGAGTTACTGATGAATGATGAGATACAA
This sequence comes from Schistocerca piceifrons, assembly GCF_021461385.2. Classification (NCBI taxonomy): domain Eukaryota; kingdom Metazoa; phylum Arthropoda; class Insecta; order Orthoptera; family Acrididae; genus Schistocerca; species Schistocerca piceifrons. The sequence goes on along the minus strand of NC_060145.1, from coordinate 434,065,176 downwards.
TTAAAGTTCGTTATGGTTGTGGATGCCACGGTAAGGAATACGAGAGTAGGCAATTCAGTTGAAGAGGAATGAACATCTCTAAAAAGAACAATCATGGACATTCGACTGTCAGTTATAAGGAAACTATGAAGAAACCTTGGATAACAGAAGAAATATTTAAAGTGATTTAGGAAAGAAGGAAGAACAAAAATTTTCTGGGGAAGACAGGAATACTGCAGTATAAATCCCTAAGGAAAGACATTTAAAAAAAATGAAATGGTTGTAAGAAAGATGTGAAGAAATCGAAAAATAAATGATCGTCTGGACAACTGACTCAGCATATAGAAAAATCAAAACAGTGGTTGATGAAATTAAAAGCAAGGGTGCTAACATTAAGATAACACTCTGTCGGAATTTCTAAAATCATTGGGGGACAGTAATACTTAAACAACTGTTTTATTTGGTGTGTAGAATATATGGGACTGTTGGTGTACCATCGGACTTCCAGAAAAATATCTTTCACACAGATCTGAAGGTAGCAAGGGCATATAAGCATGAGATCTCTCACACAATCAGTTTGACAGCTTATGTGTCCAAGGTGCTGATGAGAATCATACGCAGCAGGATTGAAAAGAAAATTGAAGAAGCATCATTAAATTCTTCATTTGTGTGGATATATTGTCCGTAGTTGATTTACAGTTCTTGAGGGTATTTTCAAGTGGAAGTCACCGTAAGTAGAAATCAGCCTATCGTTAACGAACTGTTTTTCGATCTTAAAGCAAATCAAAATGTACAGACCACTGACAGTGCCTTACCTCTATAAAGTGAAATATGGCTAGTGAAAAAGATGTGCATTTTTTGTAGTTGCAATGATAGAACAAAAATACCATCAAGAAAATTGAGGAGCTGTTAGATGATGATCAGTTTCATTTTAGGAAATATAAAGACACCAGAGAGGCAGTTCAACATTGCTGTTGATAGTGGAATCAAGGCTGAAGAAAATTCAAACTATCTTCATAGGATATGTTGACCTAGTAAAAGCATTCAACAGTGTAAAATTGTGCAAGATGTTTAAAGTTCTGAGAAAGATAAGACAGTAATATACAATATGTGCAAGAACCAAGAGGGAACAATAAGAGTGGTAGACCTAGAACAAAGTGCTCGGATTAAAGAGGTTGTAAGACAGAGTTGCAGTCTTTTGACCTTAGTGTTCAGTCTATACTTTAAAGAAGCAATGACCAAAATGAAAGGCAAGTTTCAGAGGGGATAAAAATTCAAGGTGAAAGAATGTCAGTTGTAAAATCATTGATGACATTGCTATCCTCTGTGAAACTGAAGAATTACAGGACTTGTTGAAAGAAATGAACACTCTAATAAGTACAGAATGTGGATTGAGAGCAAACTGGGAAAAGACAAAAGTAATGTGAAACATTAGAAATGAGGTTAATGAGAACCTTACGATCAAACTGTGTGAGCATGAAATAGACAAAATTAAGGATTCGTGCTACCTTGTAATCAAAATAACCCATGACGGACAGAACAAGGAGGACATAAAAAGCAGAGTACCACAGGCCAAGAGAATTCTATTGGTATCAAATATTGCCCTTAATTTGAGGAAGTAATTTCTGAGAATTTACATTTGGAGCACAGCAATGTATGGTAGTGGACCATAGACAGTGGGAAAGCCAGAACAGAAGATAATTGAAGCATTTGAGACGTGCTACAAAAGAATGTTGACAATTAAGTTGACTGTTAAGATAGGGAGTAAGAATGTTCTCTGCAGAATCGGTGGGGAAAGGAGCACATGGAAAACACTAACAAGAAGAAGGGACAGGGTGATAGAATGTGTTAAGCTATCAGGAAATAACCTCCTTATTACTAGGGGGAGCTGTAGAGGGTAGAAACTAAAGGGGAAGGCAGAGATTGAAATACTTCCAACAATTAATTGAGGACTTAGGGTGCAACTCTGAGATGATGGGATTAGCACTTGAGGGGAACTCGTGGCAGGGCGCATCAGACCAGTCGAAAGATTACATGCCTAATTTCTTCATCATTTATTATGTTGTTAAAATATTTGAACTGTTATACAAGTTAATATGTTTTTCTAGGTGCTTGATAACGAAGTTGGCCAGTAGCACAATAGATAAAAATTAAATTTATAGCCTAAAATGTTATTGTCTGATATTTGGTGTCACTTGTAATAAACATTAAATATAATGCATCATTTTAAAAAATAATGACTCACAACTCTTGATTATTAGTCATAGTCAGAATCAGTTAACTAACATTTTAATGATTTCCACAGTTCTCTTATGCAGCCTGTTTTTATTTTTTGTAGCTTCTTTGGGAAGGCATTTGAACAAGCTGCAATCAAAATACGGGCTCGAATGACTATGGACTGCTTTGACACATCAAGTGAGTAGAGAGGCTTATGCATAACTAACACATTTCACATGTTTATAGCAACTGTCTCTATACTGCAAATAGCAGCTAAACAGAACTCTGATGTAATTATTCAAGCATTTTCAGTGGTGTGGTAATGTAGAATGTGATGTGTCTGTTTCTTATATTTTAAGTGGGTGAATCATATATAATGGTGCCTGCCTGCGCATTAGCACCCCAGTTCTTGGATTCGGGCAGATACTTCAGTAGCAGATTGAATCTGTCTGGCAGATAAATGATGAGTGTTGGTGTGCCAGGCAGCTTGGATGTGGTTTTTAGGCTCAAATCCAACAGGGGAATACATGATTCACAAACATTTCAACAAACGTATTCACATTTCCTCATGGGACACCACTAGACACATGCAGGTGTGAACTCAAATGAACCCCTGGAGGAAAGACAAAATTTCTTTTCATGAAATGCCACTAAGAAAATTTAGAGAACCAGCATTTGTGCCTGATTGCAAAACAGTTCTACTGCTGCCAATGTATATTTAGTGTGTGGACCATAAAGATGAGAAATTTGGACTCATAAGGAGGAAAACAGACAATTTTTTCCTTGGCTCCATTTGTGAGTGGAACAGGAAATGGAGTGACTAACAATGGTACAAGATACCCTTCACCCCGTGCGGTTTTAGGTGCTACAGTCTGGAACCGCAGGACCGCTACAGTCGCAGGTTCGAATCCTGCCTTGGGCATGGATGTGTGTGGTGTCCTTAGGTTAGTTAGGTTTAAGTAGTTCTAAGTTCTAGGGGACTGATGATCTCAGAAGTTAAGTCCCATAGTGCTCAGAGCCATTTGAACCATACCCTTCACCACCCACCATTGCTAGATATATGCTGGCACATGAATGGTGCTTTCTAATAGGAATGTTAGAAGAATTGAAGAGTGTGACATTTTTAAGGGATAATATTATGGCTGATGACACATGGTATCACAAGGGTGTATCATAAATTTGCTGTGCAAAACACAGAATGGCAGTAAAATTTGTATTTCCATTTAGGGCAGATTGTACTACAAAGGAGGGTGTGGAAATTGTGGAACATTCCCCCCTCCCACCCATTTCTAGTAATTTTAGAATCTCCACAGTGGTTCATCATTGTACATTACTTCAGTATTTTTCTTACTTTGTTTAGTCATTGCAACAGATTATCCATTACCATTATCGCTTTTGTTCCTCTGAGGGTTCCCCCCACCCCCCACCCCCGTCACTCCAGCTTGCTGCTATCTATTCTCACCATCTCTTGCAATAATTCTGGCCAGCAGTGTTGAACAGAATGAAAATGGTGATGTAGCAAACATGACATTGAAATAACAAAACTTTGCCTCAATTCTTGAAGAAGAACCCTTAGTTTCAGAAATTATTAGGTGCTGACCTTGTAGTCAAATTAAATCAAGCAATGTTGAGAGAATTTGTTAGGAAATGAGACGCTAAAAATAACAGATGAGTTTTGCTATTTCGGCAGCAAAATAACTGAGGAAGGCTGAAGTAGAGAGGATAGAAAACATGGACTGGCTCTAGCAATGAAAAAATTTCTTAAAAAGAGGAATTCATTAGCATAGAAATAAATTTAAGTGGTGGGAAGATTATTATGAAGGTGAAATATGGACACTAACCAGTTCTGGCAAGAAGAGAATAGAAGCTCTTGAAATGGGGTGCTACAGAAGGACAATGGATATTAGATGTGTAGATCACGTAACTAATGAGGAGATACCAAAGCAAACTGAGTAGAAAGAAATTTATGGCATAACTTCGTGAAAAACGGGGTTGGTTGATAGGATACATTCTGAGGCATCATGGAATTGTCAACTTGATATTAGAGGGAAATGTGGGGGATAGAAATTGTAAAGAGTGTCAAAGAGGGGTGAGTACAGTAAGCATTTTCAAAGCGATGTAGGTTGTAGTAGGTTTGCGGAGATGAAGAGGCTTGTGCGGGATAAAGCAACTTGGAGACCTGCCTCAAATCTGTCTTTGGACAGAAGACGGTGATAACAACAACAACAACAACTACTACTACTACTACTACTAGCACCTCCACCACTGAACACATTCCCTTTCTTTTTCCCCTCCTTAGACAATTTTTTTGTTTTCAAAAGGTACCTCCAATGACTTGAAAATTTATATTTAATGGTAAATAGTCTCTGTCATTTCATCCATCTTTTAATATTTATATCTGGGAACTTTCAAAGAAAAATTGTATGATGAACCAGAAAACATGAATATTCTCCTACAGTAACATTAATTTACCCATGTGAGACACACTTCCTTGGGGAACACAGTTTCCATCATATAAATGATTTTGTTTTTAATTTTACATTTCGGCCTGGAGTCACATAAATGGCATCATTAAGAGTTTAGATTCTTAGAAAGTAATGATTGGAGATCTGTCTCAATGTGAAAGCCAGTAAAAATTTAAGTAACTACTGGTGTACGCAGTGGGGGATACAGAAAAACCTCAAGGAGGGGGCGCTTGAAACATCATGAGCTACCTTTACTTTTACTGTAATAAAAAATAATCAAGTCACATGCAGAGTTTAAGAAAGTTTTATTTAAACTGATTCTACACATCTACAAGACAATGCCCTGATTATATAAAAAAGTTACAATTTTGTACAGCATGTGCAAAGTAGTATAGTCAGATCTAGGACAGACAGACAACTCTTTCATAACATAATCACAATCATTATGGGTGTTTATGCTTGCTTCCTTATATTGAAGAATCTCTCCCATTAGTCTCTTTTTAATCAAACAAGTGATTGTTCTTCAAAGAACAGCAGTTCAGTTAAGCACTGATTCAATTTATGTGCCAGATCATTACCATCATGTTTCAGTAGTTGTGAGGGCAAAAGTATGTTGTATTTTAAGTGATAAATATTTTCTTCAGCAAAACTTTCTCTCATGTCAGTCGTAACATGGTCCAGTGTTGGAATAAAAACAGTTCTTTTCTAATATGTTGTAGCATCATCATTATGATCACAGCTTTCCCCCTGTCTTTGTCCACCTGTAAGACGAGGAACACTCGTCTCCACACCTAACTCTTCCATAACTGCCCTTGCCTCTTCAACAATATGAGCAAATTATAAGAAAACAGTAGAATTAGAATATTCACGACTTTTCTTGAACAAATGCCAGACAGAGTAACGTATCGAGGTCACTAGAATGGCCGTGACTTTTCTCGTTGGTGTGTGTCAGCTATCTACATGCCAGATAGAAATGTATAAAATACGATGACGCAGGTGTGCATGCTACATAGGAAAGTACAACTACTCGATAAGTTAATTCACTCGAGTTGAGTGACGAAAGAAATGAACGAATAGCGTGCGGGCTGACTGGCGGGGGCAGTTCGGGTGGCTATGTAGGGGGGGGGGGGGGGGGGGCGTGCCCAAACTCTTTGCCTTTACAAATGTCTGCTTGTGTCCTTCCTTCTTTCCTGATGAGGCAACAGTTTGTTGCGAAAGCTTGAATTTTGTGTGTATGTTTGTGTTTGTTTGTGTGTCTTTCGACCTGCCAGCGCTTTCGTTTGGTAAGTCACATCATCTTTGTTTTTTGATAAATTTTTCCCATGTGGAATGCTTAACAAAGATGATGTGACTTACCAAATGAAAGTGCTGGCAGGTCGACAGACACACAAACAAACACAAACATACACACAAAATTCAAGCTTTCGCAACAAACTGTTGCCTCATCAGGAAAGAGGGAAGGAGAGGGAAAGACGAAAGGATGTGGGTTTTAAGGGAGAGGGTAAGGAGTCATTCCAATCCCGGGAGCGGAAAGACTTACCTTAGGGGGAAAAAAGGACGGGTATACACTCGCACACACACACATATCCATCCACACATATACAGACACAAGCAGACATATTTGAAGACAAAACTCTTTGTCTTCAAATATGTCTGCTTGTGTCCCCCTAAGGTAAGTCTTTCCGCTCCCGGGATTGGAATGACTCCTTACCCTCTCCCTTAAAACCCACATCCTTTCGTCTTTCCCTCTCCTTCCCTCTTTCCTGATGAGGCAACAGTTTGTTGCGAAAGCTTGAATTTTGTGTGTATGTTTGTGTTTGTTTGTGTGTCTGTCGACCTGCCAGCACTTTCATTTGGTAAGTCACATCATCTTTGTTTTTAGATATATTTTTCTTACGTGGAATGTTTCCCTCTCATTACATAAAATTTGTATAAATGCAAGTGATCTAATTTGTGCTGCAGTGAAACAGTATTAAGAAATTTAGATTGTTACATTTGCTTAAATAGTTCACTGGAAGTGTAAAGGAACAGTTTAGTGGTATGAAATTAAGCAGACCTCTCAGTACAGTCACGATCATAAATTCGAAGGTGAATAACTGTTGACAGTATGACAGAACAATTCTTTGTCAGTGTAGAGGCCAGCTGCTTTATTGGTAGTGAGAGTAAAATGTAAGCAGCAATAACATTCATATGACGTTGACAATTGCTATCAACAGCAGCATCACTTCCATGAGTAGCCTTAGTCTCGTGTTACAGGTGTGTGCCATTTGACGCTCTTATATTTTTATGGTGGGTAGCGGGGGTACATAGCCTCACTCTCACTCGCGGTCCCCCTCCCACGACTGCTTTCTTCCCCTTATGCACCACTTACAGCTCTCGGTATGGCTCACTGTGAGATATGGGCATTTTGGGGAGTATCAAAAAGTGAAAGACAAAAAGTAAGGTGTATGAAAATGTAACGAGTTGCTTGAGACATAATGAGTTCCTGAAACTTTAAAGGAAATAAGTAGTTCAGTGACAATAGTTCAGGGCTGGGCTTGTGTGTCAAACTCTAGAATAAACAAAAGGTTTGGTCAAAAACAGTTAAACAAAATGTGAACTGCCTACTGTTACATTATAAGTTTAGTAAAAAGTAACTAGCCTGTAGTAAAGAATTATGTTCTATAGTCCCACTCTGTTTTGTGATTCACATACTAATTAATCATGGACATTTATTTCTTTTCAGTTGTTCAGTTGAAGACAGATGACCGAGCAAAGTTCTTTGATGCACTGACTACTCTCCTCAGCTGAATCTTCATGTATCTTTGTTTTACTCTGTACACAACAGACAATGGCAGTGCCTTGTCTGAAGGAGTCTTTCACATGTTAGTACCTCTACACAAGTGCTAGCATGGTTGGCAAAAATGACGAAAAATCTCTTCATACTCCATTACGTGTTCTTTCAAAAACAAGCTTTAAATATCAATTATAGTATAATGAATAGTGCCTTTTAAGGTATGTGTGAATGGTTTGCCTGTTAAAATGAATAGTGCCTTTTAAGGTATGTGTGAATGGTTTAACAGTTAATATTGTGTGTGTGTGTGTGTGAGAGAGAGAGAGAGAGAGAGAGAGAGAGAGATATTTGGAGTGTACAATTAGATTTACAACTTCCTGTGTATTTAATGCTTAGCTGTTATGGGATCTTGGTAGTGACATTACCTGATAGTAAAATTATTTTATGAGCAGTCAATTCTTCTACGTGATATTGACATTTTGTATAAATTTTCATATACTTCTCATGTTTTACAAAAAATAGACAATGAAATATATTATGAACAAAGGAGTCATAAATTGGCTGAAGTGTTTTAGCACAATTGTCACGTAGACATAAAGAGTCAACAAATATTTGAAATGTTCGACAAAATGTATTCAAATACAATATTTTAACAAGAAAAATTATATTTTGTGGGAAATTAAAAATGTTGTACTGATATTTTAACCATTTGTTCCATCCTTTTGAATGAAACTCTGCCAGTTATTGCTACGGACACGTTTTTACTTTTTTGTGTGGACCGTCCATGACACATATGAAGTATCTTTCCTAATGGTTATTCTGCTCTGTACTTTGTGAATTGAAAGTATCAGACTGCATATACAAAGGGTCAGGGTTTGATTATTGCCCTGTCCTAAGATTGTTTCCAGTCTCTTAACATGCCTTTTCCATGACACAATGTTTTCCTAATGTTACAAAAAGTTGTGCATAGAATCCAAGACAAACTATTGCCCTTCCTGTATACAGCTGCCAAACTGGTTCTCGGCTGAGAAGGGGGACAATGCATAGGAGAGCACTGTAGTATTTAAGTCAACCTTCATTTTAATTATTACATTACTTGAATGGTGTGAGGACATTTGTTATTGTAGACTGGTGCTGGCTGCAGACTTCTATGTGTGGGAGGCTGTGGTACAGATTCTTCAATACTGTGGGGCATGCAGAGTCAAGAATGGGCACTGAAAGATGAACATTCATTATTACTTGATGCCTTCCACACAGTACTTCAACAGTAGTGACGCAGGTGCCGGTCATGGCTAGGGGAAGGGGCAGATGTGTTGTCACTAGTGCTATGCTTGGTGTCATGAGGCCAAGTTAGGCAGTGGTAGAATACTGGTGGGATGTGTGTGGGTCCCATTTCAAACCCAGGACCCTCAGAGACAGGTTTGAGTGTTAGCCAATGGCACCTCCTGAAGCCTAGAACTATCAGGGCTTGCTGACAGTTAGTCATACATTTGACCAATGACTGATGCGGAGACTGTGGCAATAGAATGCATGACACCGAAGGAATCATACTAGTAGTGGAACTTGGGAGGATTTATACTCTCTCTCTCTCTCTCTCTCTGACTGTGTAAATGCCACATTGTGCTACACCATCATGCAACACAGTCAACCACTGACAGCAGAATGCCAAATTGCAGGGTGCTGTGGTAGCACTATTACAGTGACCAATTGTAGAATCATATTATTGGCTGGCACATGTATCACTTGGCATATTGTCAAGGCCTGTCTGAAGCTTGGTCCACAATGCATCACGTGTCCACCAAATAAAAGCAAAATCTTTGGTACTCGTGAACTTACAGCATGATATGAAAGCTGAGCTGGACCTTATCATCATCAACAGCTGTTTATCATTTGCTGCATTATATTGGCCTCATGCAGAATTCATACATTACAATCTACAGCTTACTCCTTCTTTTTTTTCTGCTTGTTTCTTTGATGTTAATCCATCTCCCATCATTGCTGCAGGGCCACCCACAGGCTTTCTGATTGTACAATATTTTGGTCTTACAGTGATTAATCTTTAAGCATACTGTCATACTTACCGTGTTCAGTTCTTCCACCCTCTGTTGAAGTTCTGGGTTTCATGCAAACAAAACAACACAAATTGAACATTTATTCCTTCTTCATCCCAGTTTAGTGATTTGAAGATCTCTTCCATGATTACAGAAAATTGTTTTGGTGAAAAAGTATTCTTTACTAACTACTTTCTGAGCTTGGAAGTTTTCACTGCTTTGATTTAATCAAGTGGGACCTCTAGCTTTATGTATATATATATTTATTCAACAAACTGGTATGGAAAGTTCTGGCAAAATGTAAATAGTTTGGGGGTAAAAATAATAACTCACTAAATAATAGAGACATTGGGTTGTTGACAGGCATGCAAAACATAGAATCTATTTCTTGGTTTCCAAGTGCTGCCTGCTGTCTCTTCAGTCCAAGGATTTTTCCTGTTTCTTTGCACAGAATTGCTTGCCCTACTACTTCTAGTATTACTCTGAGAATGCACTCATTCTCACACTTTATTAGCCAAGTTAACTTCCTTAAGATGCATTACAGATATTATTAGAAAATTTTCATACATCTTTAATATGGTCTTTATATACAGGGTGTATACGACCTGGGACAACCGGAAGATCCGGGAAAAACTCGGGAATTTTTTCATTCGGGAGAAAACCGGGAAAAACTCGGTATTTTTTTAGAATTCCGGGAATTCTTCATTGTTTTAGTTTTCAGTTAAATTTTTGTAGCATTGACTGGTAAGGACCAATACTCTAATAAAGGATATTACTGTATCTCACTACTTCAGCAATAAAACATGGGAGGGGGGGGGGGGGGGGGGGAGACTAAGTTGCCGGGGAAATGTGCCATATACAGCAACAAAACACAGTGCTCACACAAGCATCTGCCAACAACAAAATGTGTCAACGGCTTTAGGAAGCCTATGTAATGCTTCATAACAGCAAATTGCCTCCGATGAGCATGATGTCACAACTGCTTACAGAACATTCGTTTGAGGAGTTGTGAGCAAGCACATGCCCAGTTGAGTTGCGTATGAGTAGTACCTTCTCCTACTTCTGGCTACAGAAGTGTGGCAGTTAACTGTATAAGCAATAGCAGCAAACGGCCGGATACTACCCGGAAAAAATTTTACTGGGCCTCCTAAGCTGTCAGATTCACACATGCGCAACAGGCCTGGATATAGGGGCTGGGAGCAAACCGGGATATCTGCCCCGGTCGGCAATTTCTGGGGTGGGCAGCCGCTGACGTTCTGTTCCAGGAGTAGCACGGAAAATGCATTGTACGAACACGTAATAACGCGAACTGGAGAATAAACGTGGGATAACTAAAACGGCGATTGTGGCAGGTTTGGTCAAGTTAACCGGAGAATAAGTTTTAACCCTGGCAGGAATAGTTACAGAATTAGTGATGACAAGATTGTTTGTTAGAATGAGGAAGGAGAAGAAACGGGTACATCACACAAATTATGGAAGAATATGACGATTCCAAATTTATATAAAAATTTTGTACTACTACTTTTCGCTCTCATGCTTCAGAAGCTAGAGCGTATAAATGAAATGTGAAACTATTTCGTAACATGAAACTTGCTTGTAGTAGGTGTAATAGGCATTTGATATTGGTACTTCGTGATTATATTCTGTTGTGTTATAAAAATGACCATTTGTGCCAAAACAGTGTCGTTTATTCGGTGTGTGTTACAATTCCTGCAATATTAGGCAGACCTGTTATCTAGCAGACAGTGACAAAACACACGTAATCAGATCGAGAAAGCACCCCTGTCTTGGGTAATATTAGTATTAATACCTTTTTCAGTATTAGTCAACGACATTTGGTTTTTTCATGTAGCAAAACGTTTGACGAACTTTGATGAGCTAATAGATTCTTGCCCAAAAGGAAAGCACACCATGTAAAGCTGTACTAAGGTTAGTGAGAAAAGCAATGCAAGGACTTAAGGATTGAAGAAATGTGTACTGTCTTGCTTGTCTATTGTCTTTTCTGGTTTTATGTATCCTATATTTAATTTTATGTCCCACAAAACCATTACAAAATGTTACATGGTTGCGTTCCACAGAATGAAATACAGTGACATGCGATAGAAGAATGCTGTGTGTAGAGATGTGGCATTACACTTTGGCACATTTAAGACCAAATAATATATATTACATTTCCTCAAACACATATGTTTTATGTACCAGCTCTTCAGGAAGATGTGCACTGCAAAATGGACATATTTTTGAAAAGTCTATTTTTTAAATTTTTGGCATCCTATCTTAAACGCTCGAGGGAGGAGGGGCACCACTCTCTAGTATTGCCCCAGTTCGGAAATATCGTAGATCCATGGCAGATCTACAGAGCAGTCTCAAGTTGTAATAGGGAGGTGGGTAGTCTCATGTGACCCGTGTTTACGTTTAGTGATTTTGCTGTTTCCTTTTCGTTTATTGCTCTCACGTCAAATGAAAACAAAACGGATTTTTGTGATCAAGAGCTATCAAGTGAATAAAAATACATTCACATAATTACAGAAGGCTAAAATATGTTATTAGTTTCAGATTTTATTTTATTTCTCCTTTCTGACAGTCCAGCATTATCGCATTGCAGAACAATGAACTTATTTTTGTCGATTTACTAAAGAAATTTGGCTTTTATTAATCTTTTTCGTTGAACCAGCCAATTTATTTGAAACGGAGTGTTTAATTCCACACTATTGGCTAGTTTCAATTGTTCGCTGCATTTCAGGTGCATGTTATCATTTTATAGAATGTATGGCATTACGCCATAATAAAGAACCAAACATGAGATAATACAGTACTGGTACTCCAAGAAAACTTACGTCCGAATCTGGACATATGAATGTGCACTTGAAGCCGAATTATGCATTTTAGTATGGTTCATGAAATTATCGTGCCCTTGGAGTATCCTCTAATATCTTGTTTCTTTTGTGACATTATGTAAGACGCTTTTTATCTGGCACTTTCTAGCAACTGCTGAAATGAACCTATTTCTAACAGGTCGCAGTAAAATATTGCGAATGGTGGTTTGAAAAGCGTTACTTTCAAAGTAAATTTCCTTTTACGCAAGATGAACTATGTGCGAGAATGTACGATGAATTTCTTAACTCGCAGAGCTTTTGACTCTCACTTAAAAATCAACTCTTTGAGTACGATGATTTATAATAATTTCGAGCCCAGAAGACCTGACATTTATGTCGTTCTTAAATATTTTACTGGCACATTTGTGTGATGTAGCTTAAGTGTAACATGCGCAAAAAGGGGCAACATTATATGTGAAAGCTTTTCTTTTCTTGTAGCAGCACTACGTATATTAATTTAAACCATTAACTTTTCCTATTTGTGTGTTTGCGTTGCTTATTGCTATTGGCAAGGAACATAAAGCTCTGGGCTGACTGCCTCACGTGTCCTATGGTCTGAATATCCGCTGTCGTCGGCTGGCGAGATCACGTGACGTGAGCTATGACAGGCTTACAGAAGCACATCGCAGTCATGATTTCAATGATGTTTAAAGCTTTCCCGGCATACTGATTGTTCCATAAATGGAACAATGATTTCAATGTTTTGGCAAGTAACATGCAATGTTTGGTGGAATTCGAATTTATACTTTCGTAATAAGAAAATATGCAGTGTACAAGCTGCTACATGTCAGACATCTTCCCAAAATTGCATGTCAGACATCTTCCCAAAATGTGTTTTGTTCCCTGAGTTTCGTTTTCTAAAGTGCCGGGAAATTCCACGCCTGTGTATAAAACCATAACCATTCAAAAGACTGATAAGTTTTACAGTTCCGAGGAAAAGTATACTTTCACTTAACACAGAAAAAGGGTATTTTCACTCGGGAGGAAGTGCACTGGAAATTTTTTTTCCTTGTCCTCGTATACACCCTGTATATTGCACAGTGCAAATTCCAGAGATTCTCATCGTGCTCTTGTAATATTCTAAAGTGAAACCGGTCCCTACAATCTACTGAATGCAACTCATGGCTGTCCTGAACAACTTAATTCTAGTCCACAGTTCCTGCTGTAAGACTGATTTGATGTTCTGTTTTTTCCAGCCTCTTCAGCTAGATAACATTATAAGCTTATTGAGTGTGTTACTCAAACTATTTTCAGATCTCTCTTCATTTGACTAGTGACTTATAGTAATTGAAGAAAGGATCACAGAGGGATGCTCCTCTAGCATTTAGAACATGACTTGTATTGAACAACAAGCATGCACTGTCAAGTCAAAAAAAAACCTCTCGAAACACTGAATTAACCGGCCTTAATGTTCTTCAGTGTTATCCCTTTGTTAAATATTTCTATGAAAGTGTTTAAAGCAGAGACTCAAACTATTTGCAAATATGTGTTCTCATGTCTATGACATTGTTTTGACAATTTTATGATGGCAAAACTGATGGTGTTGATAATCCCACACAAAATATTGCAAAAGATTTTGAATTGTGTTATGGTGTATCAAAGGGCAAGAGGACTTTCTAGAATAAATAAATGTGCTTGTGAATGCGGTGATCATATTATTCCACTATTCATCATGTAAAATAGGAATTATTTGAGAAACTGATAGGTATACTATTTATGTTTTACTTTTTCACGTCAGTATACAGCAATATTCATTAATGCATGATACTTGTGTCCAAAGTATTACGTGCTATTTTTTTTTTTTTTTTTTTAAGAGAAAAAAAAAATTTAAAACTTTCTCACCACTTCGATTGTTCCATGAAATTTTTAGTGATTTCCCTTATGTAAATAAATTTCTGTCATGATATTTAAGCACAGAGTCTGTTGCCCATCTTCAGGTATTTGTATATCCTAATGAAAGTACACCGAGCATCTGTTTCTAAAACCATGCCAGTGCAGGTGTGTTAGACTCCCAAATGTCATGATGCAAGCATAACTTGAGTGCACACATGCAATTATGCTGTTAAGTTTGTGTGTTGCTCTGAGTATCCCCTGTGGTTGAAGCTCATCTTATGAATGTCAGATTGATTATCTTCATTCAATAAAATAGGAGGGAGGACCAGAAAATAATGCACAGTAGGTTTTTTTTTTTTCTCCTCTGGTATTGCAGCTGGAATGTTGAATAGCTTGAAGTTAGCACTACAGAGGGTATTTTGTTTTCGTGTGCAGCTCTAGTGAGAGAAGTGTGAACGATGAAACAGACATAGTGCACGTGTTACTGTTGTCAACTTGTGAAGAGCAGCAGAGTGTAGTTCAATATTTTTGGGCCAAAGGGCATAAACTGAGTGAAATTCACAGGGGCATGCCTGGTGTATAAGGGGACGACAGTGTAGACCACAGAAATGTCTCCAAATAGTGTGCTATCTTCTATGTGGGCCAAGTGAACCTTAGTGATTCACCACACTCCATCAGTAGGCCAGTAACAGCTGCAACCCTGCAGAATGAGTGGACCATTGAGGCAGCAATTTTGAATGCTCCGCATGTGCATTTGCAAACATATCCTATGGTGTGGTGTACGACATTGTGTTGAAATTTCGGTGAGTTAATGTTCTCTGGGTGCCTAATAGCTTAAAGTAGGATTGGTCTGATGTTCTGCTCTTCCAGTCTCATCAGCTACAGAATACTATATTGCTTATTGAGTGTGAGACTCAGGCCTGTTTCTACTTGGTTAGTAACTTACAGGGCCAGCAAATGATGACAAACTTGGATCACTTAACATGTTACACTGCGTAAGGGCATGGCATTATGAAAGGAATCATCAGTGGTGATGAGTTGTGGGCATACCACTATACGCCTAAAACCAATCAGGCCTGTATGGAGTGGAAAAAAATTCAAAGTGACTCAATCTGCTAGGAAAGTGCTTGTTACAGCTTCTGGGATATTCATGACGTGTAATTGGTGGATTTTGCTGAACAAAGGACCACTGTGAATGCTGCAGCCTACATTACAACTTTGGTTAAGTTGCATCATGCCCTTTTTGACAATCGCCACAACATTAATGCTGAGAGTGTCAAATTCTTCCTGACAATGCTCGCCTCCATGTTGCTGTTCCTGTTCATGAGAAAATCGCCAGATTTGGGTGGGGGGGGTGCTCCAGCATTCACCATACATTCCGGACTGTGCACTATGACACTTTCATCTGTTTGGCTGCATGAAGAAATTCCTGACTGTCCAATGCTTTGCAACAGATGTGGAAGTGAAATCAGCAGTCTGTGGATTGCTGCACTCCAGCCAAACAGACTTTTATGAACAGGTCTTATTGAAACTGGTACCACAATGGGAGAAAGGTGTTGAGAAAGTTGGTGACTACATAGAAAAGTAGGTAAAAGATGTAATTTCATTTATGTTTTTTCGTTACTTATGAAACTCTTTGGTAACATAATTATTGTGCAATATTTTCTTATCTTCTCTTGTGGCAGAGCATCGTTACCTATAAGGACATGAAATTTTGCAGTGACATAGTTCAGTGTAGTAACCAACTGGAGACCACTTTCCCAATTTATAAGGTCCTCAGACAGTTGTATTACCACTGATTCCTTAAAGTTGGAGATCCAGAGTTCAAAGTATGGGCCACATTTTTTGCTTCATTGTAATTTATCAATTGTAGGATAGGTAGATCGCTACTTACTGTAAAGAAGACAGGTTAAGTTGCAGACAGGGACAATTAAGACACTTACACAGAGCTTTCAGCCAGAGCCTTCATCAGCAAAAGAGAAACACATACCATTCACGCACACAAGCAAGTACACCTCACACACACACACACACACACACACACACACATGAGCACTAACTCTGGCAGCTTGGGCCAGATTCCATAAGCAGTAACTGTCAGACATTTTAAAGTATAGTATTTAGCATAAATTTAAGTCTGTTACAAACTAGACATTTTTAACAGATGGGCCTAAGGAGAGGACTACAGTACTTATAGCATACAAGACAAAACTGTATTACTTGCTCTGTATGGACACAGGCAATAGATATGGAGAGACTGATAACAACAGTTTTACTAGATGAGTGGCTAAGAGGAACAGTGGTGAAAAAACAATGGAGATATTAACATTCAATTGTGCATCATAATTTGTGGTGCTTGCAAATGAACACATGGTAAACAACTGTTTACAGAATTAAATTACGTAACTACAGCATTACAGTGAATAATTATATTTTCATGTTAGATTTATGGTAAATAATGAAATACAGTTCATAAGCAATGATGATGGCCCTAATTATAATATTAGAAGTAAAGTGATATTTTTTATTAAAACACTATGTTCCCCTTATTTCATAAGATGATATTGTCAACAAGTTTTGTTCTTTATGGCCAGGAGCGTACTATATGTCTGATAATGACATAATTATTAGAATAGGTGTGCCAAATAGCCACTTATAATAAATAATCTTTATTCACGACAGACTGTTTGGCCTTTATCACCATTGTCAAATACATCTAGATTGATGTGACATCCATATTACATTGTTAGTGAGCTGTCTTATAACTGTCACTGTTTTAATAAGATGGTAAATGATGTCAGTATGTTGAAAATAGAGAGATACTTACAGTGTGAAAGTAGTTTAACAGTTTCACTCTATATATTTACCATATAGCATCGTAAGAGTGTAACTGTCAAACTGCTGTCAAATTGTAATTAACATTTTTTTTTCACCATATTGACATCATTTATCATCTTACTAAAACAGTGACAGTTGTACGACAGTTCACTGATGACATAATATGGATGTCACATCGATCTAGATGTACTTGACAATGGTGATAAAGGCCGAAACTGTCTGTCATGAATATAGATTACTTATTATAAGCAGCTGTTTAGTGCATCTATTCTAATAATCATATCGTCATCAGACATATGTTATGCTGCTGGCCCTAAAGAAGAAAAATTGCTGATGATACCGTCTTATGAAATAAAGTTGGACATTCTGCATTTTATATGCATAAAAGTCAAATTGATATTTATCACTTTTCACTATAACTGACTTCAGCTCAGAAAGATATGAATATGCTGCTACCTAAATCTTCAGTCACTTGCCTTCTCCTGTAAAATGCCTGACATGCAACAAATCTTAATTGTGAAAGCAGCCAGTAAAAAGGTTTTTTTCAGGACGGCTCTTATTTTATTGAACATTTATTTAAAAACTTAATGCAACAAAGTATTTCACACTTACTAATGTTAGCAACCTGTTTTGATCTGTGTGTAGCCATATTTGAAGACAAATGAGTAGTCTGAAAAT
Organism: Schistocerca piceifrons; assembly: GCF_021461385.2. Lineage (NCBI taxonomy): Eukaryota > Metazoa > Arthropoda > Insecta > Orthoptera > Acrididae > Schistocerca > Schistocerca piceifrons. The sequence goes on along the minus strand of NC_060145.1, from coordinate 434,047,466 downwards.
TGATGGAGCCGTCTGTATAGTTACGTGTCAAAACCTATAGGTGTGAGTCATGCCCAGCATGAAATGTTAATCCTCAGATGACCCAGTATGACACATTTTCTTTTATCTCTCACTCATCTAAATATTCAGGATGTACATCACAAGTTTATTTGCAGTTATATGTACAAAAGAGCGTGTATAGGTTTAATCTGTGTTACTGAATATAAAAAGGATGATAATTTAAGGTGGTGTCTATTATTTGAACTTACGGCAGCATACTGTGGCCTTACATTAATTATCAGGAGAGGGAACAACTTCATTTTAAAGATGATACTTTTATTCCATTCCTTACAAATGTCATGGAGTCCCATTCATGTAGAAAACTGAAAGATGGCTACAACTATGTCTGAAATATCTCATTTGAAAATCATGATGCAACATGAATGTAGAAGACAGCAGCTAATATCATTGACAGTGGTATAGCATCTTTTATAGATATCTTTGGTACATATATTTTGGTTCATTTATAAAAGAATTCATTAAAATAAACATTTTAAAATACTGTATCTGTTGTTAACATTTGCAATTTTATAATTATGGGCTACATTGTTTAAATAGTCTTCTTGTTTGTGGTATGAAATAACTAAAATTTTATAATGTTACTGAAAGTTTATTCTGGATTTATTACTATGATTCCTTGCTTACCAAAGGCGTTAATATACCTTATTACTCCTAAGAAAGAGAAACAATTTGTTGTCATTTAACTGCATTTCAGCCATTAACGATCATTGATCTCATTCTTCTGTAATTAAAAATAAACTTGACTGAATTTTGGATTACCGAAACATGCCTTATTCATTTTGCCTGTTACCGTACTACTGTCTAAGCTTAATTCTTTCATTTTATTGTGAAAGACATTTTACTGTAAAAGATATTTTCATATGTCAAAGAGTGTTAAGATAAGCTTATAGAGCAGTATAATCCAGTATTTGTAATAAAATCTTATGAAATGCTGTCCATTAATCCTATGTACTTTTTCTTGCTGCATAATTTTACTGTTGATCTGATTTACTTGCCTCTGGAATACTCAGCTCAAAGTCACACGATTCAGTTACATCTGTAATTACATTGTGTATCCAAAAGGTTTTTTGCTGATTCTATTTCTAACACTGCCCTATCTCTACAAGTTGTCCCTCTTCCTGATCCTGTGGAGATCCTATATCAACAGTGGGTAAAGAGCCATCACAGAAAGCTGCAACAAACTGCCGGACAGAGTCCTCAGTTATCTCAGCACCATCTTCCATAACCGCCAGTCTTCCGCTAGGAATGTCCACAGCAGCAAGTAGGGGTACAGCATCATCAATGCCCACCAGTTCACGGAGTAAGTCACTCGTATCACTCTGCAAAGAGAGGTGGGAAACCAAAATTAATGTGTTACCATCGTTGCGATTTAATCTATGAAGAAATGACTAATAACCTCCTTCCTAGGTGACAATGGTGTTATAAATAATGTTGCACAGGGATGATTTTAATGAAGAGTGAAAATGGAGGAGATAAATAAAGTTAAGGAAAAAAAGCTATTTATAAAAATAATTTTTATAAAATTGGCAATGAATTTGAAAACATACTTTATGCATTCAGTAACAGGTTTCTAGATCCCTGATACAATCAATCATGGAGATATGTAATTATCCTCCATTAAAATTCTAGTTATGTGGCTAATAACCTTCATCATTTACAATAAAAGAGGAAACATTTGTTTATGTATTGAACATATGAAGCCTAATTTCATTACACCTGGATCAGACTAACACAATGATTGACAGACACAGAAAGGGGAGATGATGTCAGTTGCCTGTTATAAGCCCACCCAATATGGCTGCAGTAGCAACAGCTTTTCAGATCAGTACTGATTTGATTTGCACATTTTCCATTAATCTGCAGCACTCAGTTCACCTTATGGGATCATAATAACCTTTACCATTTTGTTGCTTTCTCTTACTATTAGCTATCTACAGTCTTTGGCATATTATAAAAAAGAATCTGCACAAACAAAGAAAGCATACGATGAACAACAGTATGTTAATGACCATAATTGTTGTCTGTAGACTGATATAGCAAAGGCCAACAAATCAGAAGACATGGCCAAGTTCGTTCTCTGGTTGGTTGTTGCTGTGCTAGCTTTCATGTAAACAACTAGTTGTTAACCACATTGTTGTTCTGGTCTGGGCATAACTGATTGTGTTCTTGCCCAATACAAATTTAGCTGCAGTGTTATTTCTCAGTTGCATCAGAAGGAATTAGTTATCAAAAGTTTCACTTAAGGTACAAGGTCTATTTAAAACTGTCTGTATTGCATGATTGTTTTTCATGAATACAGACAAGTTTATTCTGTAATGTTATTCAGTAAATTGCCAATGATTTGGACTGTGGACCATTGCATAATTTCAGGTTTTTGCATACATGTATGCTAAGTCGTTACTTGATGCGGACCTTCCACATAAGCCACACAAAGTTGTGGTACTCAGTGCACATATCTACGCTCCATTGGCTTTTAGTGGGTGCTGTATCTTCTTTGCAGCTTGAGACCACAGCTCTAGCCATATGCCTGTTAGGTTTCTTGTCAGCATTAAGTTAATTGATGATACATGACTGGTATGTCAAAGTCATCTTGTGCATATGGATTCTGTGGTATTTATTGTAGGTTCACATTGTATTACTCTAGACTGTTTTATTGTAATGAGCATTATAATATTCTTGTAATTTCTACCTCATGTAAAAAGAAATTTTGTTTATTATCTGTCATCGTATGATGGGCGAGTCCTGAAACATGTCATGACAAGAAACAGTAAATAAAAAAAATAAATAAATAAAAAAAAGCCTGTGAATATTTTTGCACAATTTTACAGTATTTTGAAACCTATTTCATAATTTTTGATCAACGAACGTAAAAACATATTTGACGTCATAAATTATTCCACATCCATAATTCAAATATAGTGTTCTTGAAAACGACGGTCTAAACTGTAGAACTTTATGGAGACTAGATTGAGAATGTGACTTTTGTAGGCAGACATGTTGTCATTTCAAAGATTTCTAGCATCTTTGAACCCATATTCTAAGAAAATTATTACGTTACTTACATGTTTTGAATGTGTCAACACTGACTAGCCTTGTACTCATAAGGGACTGTGTGATCAAATTAAGTTACAACAAATTAATTAATAAGTCAAATGTCAGTGTTTTAAAAGTTACGCAATATTATTAATTCTTACCTACAGTAATACGTCAAATGAAAGGGAGTCAAATGTCATGTGGCACACACATATAGCCCAAAAACAATTTCTTCCCATATGTTTATCAGCATGTCTGGAAGAAATTGACAGCTGCTTTATTTGTGATTCTCTAGTTGGACAAGCGTGCTGGTAGAGGGCGCACAAAGTCCTTTATAAATTCCCTCTCCCACAGGTGCACCACGATAACTGAGTAGTCAGTGTAGCTAGGTGCCATGTGGAGAACCCACGTTAAATTCCTGTCATTGCTAGGGATTTTTCTTTGGTGGGAGGATTGGAATGGGTACACTCAGCCTCAAGATGCCAATTAAGGAGCCACCTGAGAGAAGTAGCAGCTGCAAAGCCAACAACAGCTGGGAGAGCATTGTGCTGACCCCACACCCTACCATTCCGCATCCAAGTGATGCCATTTGTTGAAGGTAACATGGCAGTCGATCAGTCACAGTTGGCCCATTTTGAGGCCAGAGTGGCAGAGCTTTGCATTTTTGCCATTCCTACAGAAAAATAAATAAGTAAAAAAAATGCTACTGCGTAGTACCAGATCAAGTGAACAAAGTGTACGTGGCAAATGAACTGTGTCATCTGGCCCTCTGTGCCCACCAGCTAGGGGTATCATTAATTAATTAACCCTGCGAACAGCAACACCAGTGTTGAGGAGTAGCATCTTGTTATCAAATAAAATTCCCTGGTATGTTTTGTAGCTTAGGACTGCTCTAAGCAGTTTTCATTGCATTCTCAGCATGGCTGACGGAAACTGGCTATGTAATTGTCAAATGTTGATCTGACTGTGTTGTGAAAAATATGTCTCAAAAGAACATAATAAGTGAATCCTAAAAGCAAGTTCATACTTTGCGAGTCAAATTAAGATTGCATAACCAAACTGGAGTTTTCAATTCCACTGATGTACACATTATGGGCATTTATGATTCCATAAAGATAAAATTTCACTACTGAAGGCAATACTTCTTACTGCAGCAGCATTTTGTTTGCAGATTCGGCAGTCAGGGTGTAAACTGTCAGCTTTATAATATGTAACAGCTGTGAGTAACATGACTGTAGTTGAAAACATGTCCTTGAAACCTCCAAATCCATCACTGAATTTGGTAATTTATGACTAGACCACTTAAAAGATTTCATATGGGAACATAAAAAAGACTCATGTTCTGCATTCAGTTCAAACACTCTTCTTAGTCATTCCAAACTCCTTTACAAATGCAATCAAGTCTTTCAAACTAATGACACATTGTAAGTGTGTTATCATTGCTGAAGGAATTGCAATTGAACTTGGTACAAAACAGGCAGCGAACTAAAATCATAGATTTACCCCTTTCAAACTGCAAAATACAGCAGTAATTGTGTTCACAAGTATCATCTTTACTAGTGATGCTTCCAAGTGTTTGGTTAAGAAAGCAGTTTATGAGCACCTACTAAACTGGCATATTAATTGTTTCTTTCAGTTTTGAATCATTTACTGTATGTTACAGCTAAGATGCATAGTGGAAAATCAGAATTCCAATGTTCTTTGTGGAACATTCAGAAATGTAAAGGGCTGGTAAACAGATTGTTATCTGCGCTGCGGACAGTTGAAATAATGCAAGAAGAGAACATACATATTATATAATAACAGAAATATCACTATTCTGGGTTTATGAGGGGCACAGTGAAGAGTATTACAAGGTTTTCAGTTTGTCATGAACGTTGCATTAAAGAAACAGTCTTTTCCTGTTATGTGACTGACGGTACAGCACAATGTAAGGTTCATGCCAAAGGATAAATTTTATCGGTTCTCTCTATCTGTGTGTGTGTGTGTGTGTGTGTGTGTGTGTGTTTTTGAGGGAGGGGATCTCTTTTGTGAGTACATACTATTAGATGGTATTCTAGGTGCCAATTGGCTTTGATCTCGTTTGTGTTTTGGACACTTGCTTTCTTATATTCCAGCCTTCTAAACCTTTTCATTATTTATTATACGGTCCCCTTCTTTGGTTTGATTTGATACTTCCTTTCTATATTTTACTGAAGTGTGGATCGCACAGGGATACCCAGTGTGTTTTTTGCAATGACACTATGCCCAAAACCCAGCACAGTAGCCATTCTGTTGTGTGGGGAGTTGTCAAGTACCCATACAATGGTAGCCCCCGGACGATGCTGGGATTGTAGTGTTGGTGCCCAATGTGGAAACACCCCATGAAGCCAAGGAATATGGCTGGGGCATGGGGCTCTGGACAATGATTTGCTAGCCAGGTAACAGCTGCTCTAGCTGGGTGGTGCCTATGGAGAGAGCTGCCATTTGGTGTGGGCAGTACCATGGCAGAAGATTTTCACATTAAACAAATTAAATTTTCTTCTGCTGATGGCTACACAGTCCCAGCAGTCACTTCTGAAGCTAAGTCATATTGCAATGCTGAGAGATATGACACCAAAATGTTCCCTTCCATGGCTACACCCATAGGAGGAATGTAGGGTGCAGAGACAAGGAGAGGAGTACTCCCCCATACTTGTTTGTTCTGAGATGGATTCCTTTTGAACTACAACGCCTTTGTTCTTCACTGAACATCTTGAGAACAGATTTGGAGAAGTGGCGTAAATCGATGATGACCTGCGTGACAGTGATAATTTTATGATCATTTTGACCCTTCCTTGGCATCATTCACCAGGGTGTCCATAGGTGTAAATTCAGATGAGCTCTATCCAAAGCTGACTGGAACGCTTTCACCACTGCTGTTGCCTTTCACACCCCACCATGTGGAGGTATCTATATGGTTGCCTGGAGCACAACTGCAGCCATTCTATCAGCAGCTGATTCAGCGATCCCCAAAATCATTGTGGCCATTAGAGACCACAGATGGGCTCTCCATTGCCATAAGTGACATCAGTTGACGGAGCACCTCATTACCTTTAAACAGCTCCATGCTCAGGTCCACCACCTCATAAAACAACACAAACTATAATGCTGAGAGCGGTAAGTTGCTACCATTGGACCACATACCCCTCCTTCATAGATTTTGGTGAAGATTCAACAACGCTTCTATGGACACCAGTATGTGGTGTGCTGAGCCAGATGGTGTTGCCAAACATTTTGGTTTTCATCATACTTGAGCTTCTACATATGAGAATTCTCAGCCTGCATTCTGTGTCCTCAAGCAGTGGGTAGAGCGACTTGTGTATTGGGTATTAAACTGAGGACCTAGAAACAATGGAGAAGCTTCATCCCACCATAGCCCTCACTGGTTCACAACCCCACAACAGGCAACAGCAGTTCACCCACCCACCACTGCCCCACACCGAACCCAGGATTATTGTGTGGTTCAGCCTCCAGTGGACAGCCCCCCCCCCCACGCGTATGTCTCATACCAGACTAGTGTAGCCCCAAATATTTGCATGATAGAGTATTCATGGTGTACGCGTATGTGGAGACTGTTTGTACAGCAATTGCTGACATAGTCTAACTGAGGCGGAATAAAGGGAACTGGCCTGCATTCAATGAGGCAGATGGAAAACTGCCTTAAAAACCATCCACAGGCTGCCCGGCACATCGGATCTCAACACTAATCTGCCAGGTGGATTTGTGCCGGGGACTGGCACACCTTCCCGGTCGGGAAAGAGCGACTTACTTTACCATTTACTACACGTCACCTAGAATCTCATAGTGCCCCATTCAGTGAGTGGGAATTCTGCAGTGCCCTAGCCCTTCACTCTGACATGGCTCCAGAATCAGACTGCATCCACAGCCAAATGCTCAGACCCTTATCAGTGGATTGCTAGTGTCACAGTCTTGCCATTTTCAGCTGTATCTGGAGCGAGGGTGAGTTCCTGCCTCAGTGGTGAGAAAGCTTGATCATCCCAGTATTGAAACCAGGCAGACACCCCCTTGAGATGGGCAGCTATCACACAATTAATCTCACATGTTGGTACCTTGAGTCTCAGGGTGCCTTAGCTCCATCCTGGGGTGGTTTTTGCCAAGGCCATTCTACTGCTGACGAGTTGTTCTGTCTGGAGACCACTAGTTGGTCTGCTTTATCCAGAGTCAACATCCTATTGCTGTCTTTTTTCATTTACATATGGCACCACATTGCATCACCACATCCTCCATGAGTGGGGTCTCTGAGCCCAACTCCCAGTTTATATCTGGAACTTCTTGTCTCGCCATATTTTCCAGGCCCAAGGTGGTGGTTCCCACAGTACTCCCCATATACAAGAGACAAGGTCCCACAAGACTCTCTATTGGTTATTACCCTTTTTCTAGTGGCTATTAATGGTCTAGCTGCAGCTGTGGGATCTACAGTGTTACTCTCCTTGTATGCCGACAGCTTTTGCATCTGCTATTGCTCCTCAAATGTCAGTTTTGCTAAACGCTGACTGCAGTGTGCCATACAAAACACACAGTCCTGGGCTCTGACTTGTGGATTCCAGTTTTCTGCCACCAAAACATGTGGCACGTACTTCTGTTGCCTCGTACTACCCTTTTGTGTACTTACCATTTTTTGGGATTGGTCTTTGATGCCCAGTTGACATGGCTTCCCTGTCTTTGCCAACTTAAGCAAACGTTTCAGTCACAGCTTAATACTCGTTTGCCATCTCAGTAACACCAGCTGGGGTACAGACCACTTTACAATTTTGCAGCTCTACAAAATTCTGATCCTGTTGTATATTGATTATGGCAGCCTCCTGTATGGTTCAGCATCACCTTCAGCATTGCAGATGCAGGATCTGGTACACCATTGTGGGGTTCGACTTGCAATGGATCCTTCAGAATTGCAGATGCAGGATCCAGTTCACCAGTGTGGGGTTCGACTTGTGACAGGCCCTCCAACATTGCAGATGCTGGACCTGGTACACCACTGTGGGTTCCGACTTGCAATAAGTGCTTTCCGACCAGCCTTGTGAACAGCCTTGTTGCAGATCCCCTACAGATCAAGTGCCAACCACTTTTGCTCAACTGTGCACAACAGAGGCCAAGGTCTGGAGTCATGAGCACAGTTCAGATTCTCTGCTCTGAACTCCATCTTTCCCCACTGTCTCATCTTGTCAGGGAGCTGTAGCTTGTGCCCCATAGTGTATACTCCATCCTCAGATCTGCCTTGACCTGTCAGTTTGACTGAAAGACTTAGTAGATCCTATGATTTTCCACCACTTGTTTCTGGATGTCCTTGACGCTCAGACATGGTATACACTGATGGTTTTACAGACAAACTGGTTTTGCCTGCACATATGCAAGATACAGTGAACTACACTGCCTGTTGAATTGTTTCATTGTATTCACTGCAGAATTGGTGGCCATTTCTTGAGTGCTCAGCCAGCTGCATTCTTGCACTGACGAGTCATTCTTAGTCATCAGTGTCTCCTTGAGTAGTTCCCAGGCTGTTGACCAGTGCTACCCTGGACATCCATTAGTTGTTATTATGCAAGATCTCCTGTATGACCTCCACCATGCTGGATGGTCAGTCATATGTGCCGTGTTGTCCGAACAAGACACAGCCAAGGGCAAAAGCACCACAGGCACAAAGATGCGACCTGGTACCAGTGCCAAAGAGGGTTTCCACTTGTGCGAGTTCCACCAGCACCACAGGCAGTGCAGAGAATGAACATGTTGAATTTGCCTTGGCCAATTGCCGGCTGAGTACAATCAGCCAGTGACCGGACAACAATGGACAGAAGCCTACTCAGAAGATAGAATAACAGCTCTAGCCCACTTAGTTATAGATCATCATCCAGGGTTGACTTTGACAGGGAACAGTGTTTAGTGAACTCTTAGAAATGAACAGTCAGTTGTTGTAAATTGCATTTGCTATGTACTGTGAAGTTTACCTATGATTATTTGCACTTAGCCATTGAGGGCCTTTTTGTGTTGCAGACTTCATTATTCAACAAGTTACAAAGGTAAGTAAACCTTTTTAACTCGGTTGTGTGACTTGCTTACTAATTTGTTGGAGTGTTGTAGATCCTTTGTTGTCCTATCCTGTTACCTGACCCTGAGGCATAGCTGTGTAGTAGTGTCAGGGAGAAATTGTCCTAGCAGTGTACTGCACCAAAGCTGTTTCACGAACTCCCAAACTCAGCGTACTGTAATAACAGTGGCAACTCTGCGTCCACAGCAGTAGCAACTAGGCCTTTACAAAACTGGCAATGAGAGTTAACAAAAGTCTTTGTCTAGACTCTTGGTCACATTGAGATCCCAGGGAATGAAGATGCTGGTTGGTTGGCCAAGTTGGCTACCTAGATGCTGACTTTGGGGATGGAGGTGGCAGAACTAGATCTTTGGTCAACTCTACACTGGCAATTGTTGGAGGCTTGGAAAGTGGATTGCTGTGCCCTGATTTGCCTGGATAAACTGCGAACCATAAAGGAGACCATGACCATGTGGCAATCTTCCCTTCATGCTTTACTTATGGTATCTACTGTCCTCTGTCAGTTTCACATTGGTAACGTTTGGCTAGCTGACAACCACATTCTCCAAGTGGTGCCCATCTCACAGTGGTCCACATCCTACTCAACTACCCTGATTTGACCACATTATTTGCAAAACCTTAACTTTGTAGACATGCTACCTCTGGGCTAGCAGATGATGCCAGACTGACCAATTTGGTTTTATGTTTTACTGTGAAGAAGGTTTTTACTCCTTTCTGTGACATAGGGTACGTTAGTATTGTTGGTCGATTGAGGGACTGGAGGAGTGCCCTGTCACTGCTCTGACCCGAGGGGACCATGGCTGCCCTTACACAGTAGTCCATTGTGGCTCCTGCCATTCCTCCTTTTCACAAAGTTCAGGTCCTGAAATTGTGTTCCATGTTCCCTCCAGATACGAATCCATCAAGACCAAATTGGGACTCATCTGAATAAAGAACATTAGTCTACATTGTTTGACTGTCTTCTGTGAAGATGCACCAGACGTATACATACAGCAGGGCTCCGACAATAAAGTCCACTCTGCTGAAGCCTTCTGTACACTGTTTGCTTGGATGCTGCAAGGTCAGATGCCAGTTGTCATGCAATACTAAGACAGTACCATCATGCCCTTAAAACCAAATAAAGATCCACTCTTTCTTATGTCACATGTGGTTGGCCCTGTCCTGGTCTCTGGGATATAGTTTTGGTCTCTATAAACTGTTGCCTCATTCAAGAAACAATGGAACGATTTACATTAAGCCATCAGGTCACATCAGTTTGCGACTCTCCTGCTTCCATTCTTCTTATGGCCCTCTACAGCAGAGAGTCTGCAGGCATATTCTCTGTGCCATACTGCACCATCTGTGACTGCACACAGCGATTATAGATGTGGAACTACCCAGCAAACACTACCCTGCTTGACAGGTGCCCTGACATCATTGCTAGCATGGTTATCTGTCGATCGTGACGCCATCTTTGGCGCAGAACATGATGGTAACGACATTTTTTGACAGTTTGTATGATTATATTGTGAATTAGACACAGGATGGGTAAATAGCAGTTTGTTGCTCTAATTTTGGACACTGGTGTAGTTTTCTTGTGGTCATGCAGGTGGAGTATGGAAGCACTGGTTGAACGCAGAGGGTCTGCCTCCGGTCACATATGTCCCAGGGGCCTCCAGCTGTTTTCTGGGGGGTCACAACTCTCTGACCTTCACCCTTTTACACCTCTCTCACTTCAGCTAGCTTCTGTCTCTTGGCGTTCTTGGTTCTTGGATACAGTTGAAACTATTGTGATTTGTCTTTTGTGTACTTTCTCTCTGGGGACTATTCCTGGCTTGACACACAAAGGATTAAGCGACTGATGACCTCATAGTTTGGTCCCTATAACACCATCCATCCATCCCTCTTATCAGGAAGGGGTGCAAAGGCAGTCTCTATGGACAGGCTGTTATGTTAGATAGAAGAACTGGCTTAGTTGCCTTCAAGTCGTGGGTGTGTGAACAGTGTACCTGAAGTATAAGTGCTGAGAGTGAACCATCAATCAGCTTTTTGCAATAAAGTGGTACATTAAACTAAACAAAGATGGTTGATATGATGTTTTTGGCTTACAAGAGGCCTCAAAAGACATTTTGTTATGATGATTGGGGCAGTCCAGCCAACTTCAGTGTGGTATCTGGTTTGCTGCCAACTTCCAGGGGGTGTATGAAGACTGAAGAAAGTACCTGCAGTGTTGTATTGCTACATAAGTCATATTCTGAAGAATATTATCCCACTGTGCACATATTTGCAACAGATTCCTTTTTAAACTACTTCAGTCTCAGCAATTATTGAACAAATAATGCATACTGAGCATGCTGATTTCAGTATTTATGCACAGTCTTTGTACCTACAACTCGTGTCAGATTATGCATACTTCTGCTGAGTTATTTTATCTCCACTAGGGACCATTTCAAGCAATTGGTAGTGAGTGTTCATTATAATTAGTAAGCTTAAAGGAGACTTACATCACAACCAATGAAAAACTGGAGTCTATCTTCAGTGTCATCAAGCCGGTGCTCTGCATCATATTCCTCAGCTGCAGGCAACAGAACAGCTTCGGCAAACTCCATTTCACTTTCTTCCCCCTCTGTAAAAAGAAATCATCATTTAGCTTTTTGTCTTGTTACTTTTATCATTCATTATTACCCATCTTTATTTGCTTTGTTTCATAGTAAGTAATAATACTAAAACAGAGTATACTATTGCAATTTACATGCAGGCAAAAAGCTATCATATAATATGGCGATAGTGAAAATTAGAGATGACTTGGTGTTACTAAACATACACTCTTCTTAAACTGTTGATGAAATTGGTAGTAACACTTACAAATTTTATTCCAAATGGATATGAATTTGTAAGTGACACACTTTCATACCAGATGATTGATCAAATGTTATAATCAATCAGTTATGCAAAACTTGTGTTGCTCATTGTACAACAATCACTCAAAACAAATGTCAACTTAAAAGTTCAGACATTTTCGTTGGGGCAAGGAGGGGATAGGGGAAGGGATATGAATGTTGTAGAAAGGAGAGCTTTCTTAAAATTGTAAAATGGTTACTTTACATTGCTATAACCTTTTCTTTTTACTTAAATATATAGATTAACTTGTACATTGTGTTTTTGCTCTATGTCCCTACTTTTGCTCACAAGAGTACCACATTAAACATTGCTTTATACACACATATTACATGAGAACAATGCAGACAGAATACTCACCAACAAATAGGATAATAGCTGGATGGTCATGTATTCTTGCAGCATACCTCTCTGTCAAGATGTTCACCAACTTTGGCTGCCATGGGAATTCCTGAAACATTGTCATACTGTGCAGTTAGCTTCTCTTCCTCTATTTTCTTCACCCTTAACCCTAAACATCTCTCAAATGTGCATAACTAGAAACATGTGGTCCACCAAACTTTGTAATGTTTTTTATCACAGTACTTCACATTAGCTGCCAGAAATTAAGTAAATAGTCAGCTAATTCATACTGAAAGTAAATTTAATATTATTCAGCATGTATAAGGACTTTGATGATTACATTATCTAAAATGAACCAAATATCATACGTGTGTGCTGTCATTTATTATCAGTCTTCAAAAATTTGCTAATATTGTTACAGCAGTCACAAATATAAATGAAAAATAACAGAAAATGTAAATGAAATTAATAATCAAACTAACTGAAAATATTAAATCACACGACTTTTGCATAGTCAAAGCATATCTTTGTACAGTACTTCAGGTAAATTAGTTGATAAAATTTGGTGCATGTGCCATTTTCTTTTAGTGGACCCAGATCATTTTATACACTTTTACCTCTTTTCCATTCTGTCACTTGGTATGCCTCTAACATTTCATAATCAAATAAATCCTACAATATTTGAGATTTAGTGGGCTTTTGCCCCAAAATTCAAATCTTGGTTCTTAGTCCAAATATTCCTTTTTTCAAAATGCAATGCTTTCTTTTTTTTGCGCTAACAGGCTCAGAACATCCCTCCTTGAAATCATTTGAAATAATTTTTGTTCTAGTAGTGTGTCTGCTGCGAGAAATTATCTGTAGTACAGACAGTGCTTTTTTTCTGAAAAAGTTTGATGGTACTCCGACATGGGATATAATGCAGCAAAAATTAGTTATAACTGAAGCATAGGATACCACCCGTCTGCTTTTAGCCATGACATCATCAACATGTTGAACTACAAAAAAAATGGTATTGGACTCTTCAGTTGACTTTACAGCTCAAATGAAGCAGGCGGTACCACGAAACACACAAACATACAAGAGAAAGTGGTATCGAACACTTCAGTTTACATCATCTCAAATGAAGTATGCGATTTGAGCATACGCATATCTGTTTAGCACTTTCATCGCCCACTATTAGTGGGTGAAGGCACTAACTACATGCTTGTCGAACTGGCTGCCAGTGATTCAGTTGTCGAGAACGGTTGCCGCAGCTTCGAAATGCTTGAAACAGTCAATGACATCAATTTTCCCACCAAAAACTGCACTGGTGCCGTTCGTATTGCAGTTACCAACACGAAAAAATAAAATAAAAAATTTACGTCCGTGAAATAAATCTTTGGCACTCTTCCAAATTCTCAACATCGTAAAAAAATTTCTTTGTCGAGGAAAAAGTTTAGGGGTACGCATCCCCCAGCGTTCCCCCAGAAAAACAGCACTGGGTACAGATTACATCAGGCTCTTCTTCTAATAAAGTATTTTTCTCTCTAGTATCACTATCTATTTCATAGCAACTGTCAGCTACCACAAAGTTGGTACCAGCATCAGAATCCTAAAAAATATCATGGTCGTTCCCATTTATCTCGTCATCTATATCACACATCAGTTCTTGTACCTAACTTAAAAATTTGGATTAGCTGCAGACATCTTTCTCCTCTTACATTTCAAAAGTTTCTCTATGCTATAGCCAAAAAATAACATAAATTCACACTTATAATAAAATGCTGTAAAATAAAAAATCCAAAAAAGCAGTTGGAGAGCAAAATAATAGTAATTAGAAATCTGTGGTCTGTTGGAAATACCTAATTATTACACATAAAGCAAAACATGCGGTATTCCAGGCACTTAATTGTGCATCAGCTCTAAATAATACAGAGTACTTTATTGTTAGACTGACAAAGTCATACTGACTGTTGAATGATGCTTTCCACACAGCAGGTAATAAGCTGAAGATACTGAGAAAGAGAGATTGAATGTTTTGCAATGCTACTACACGTGATCTTTAAAATGGACGATGGACTCTAAAGACAAATTTTTGGGTTAAGGGTTAAACAGAACAAAACTATCTGTGACTGTTCAATTGACTTACATCTCAACTAGAACATCACACACTTACCGCTCAAACATGTCCTCAGAAACTGAATGACCATAGTTTACAGTGGATGTGTATGAAATTTACATTTAGTAGACATCATTCAGGATCTCATATTATGAAACCAAAAGTCATGGAAGGTCAACCAAGACCATTGATAGTCTAATGATACTACAATATATAGTGTCCAGCAACTGAAAGGATTGATTGGTTTCTGAGGAATTTTAAAAGATTACATTCAATGCAACTCTCTAGCATCACCTCATTATCCACATATCAAGCCTCTTATAAAAAAACTGTGATTGCATTCATTCATTTATTTATTTATTTTGAGTATCCTGGAAGTAGATAAAATATTACAATAATGTGTGTTGTGAATTGATTTAATTGAAAACCATACATAACATGAACTACTTCATCATCACACAAGTCATAGTTTTTATTGCTGAACACTGTGACCCCATGAACTGAGCGTCTGCTGCCGGATGGTTACCTGCTTCTCTTAGCACCTGCTGATAGACTGCTGACTTGATTTGGTCTATACTCCTGTTCGCTGCTCTCCCTCGTGGTCTTGTGCCCTTGATATTTCCTCCCGTGTTTATTTCTCCTGGATTTTCTCCCTCTTTTCTAACAATATGGACAAAGAACTGGTGAATTTTTTGGTTGACATGAGGAGAAGGATGGCCGGAGAAATTAAGTTGCTCAGTAACAGACGTATTAGTTCTTCTTTCAGTTAATTTTATGCACAGCATCCTGAGGCTGCACCAAAGCTTAAATGCATCCATACGCTGCTTATTCTGGCCTTGAGTGCCCATGTTTCACAGTCATAAAAGAAGATGGAAAACACAAGTACTTCAAAAAGCTGGATTGTTGTACTGTTGGTTATCGCTCTGTTCTGCTAGATCTCGGTGAGCTTCTTCATAGTCTGTATTATTGACTGAGCTCTCCAGGAAAGATTCACGATCATTCCTCACTGCTTTACTTACACCAGTACTCGTTTCCTACCTTCCAAACCTTACAGAAGTTACTACTATAGATAATCTATTTTTGCGTTGCCTTAACGTAAGTACTTTAGTTGCAAATATAAGAAAACCAAGAGCTGAATGTAAGCTGGAATGGCATCAAGCTAGAACACACATATAAACCATCATACTCTGGTGTCATACTATACTGGTCTTCAACATACAAACATCACTGTGAGAAGACCCGTCATAAAGTCGCAGCAAGAAATGTACTGAAAAAATTGGCTAACAGCAAACAGGAAATTACACCAAAGCTGCTGAGAACCAATATCAGGCACTATGCTTCTGCATAGCAGAATATGCTTGCCCACTGTGGACCATATCTGTACATATCAAACAGGCCAACTTAAAGCTTAAGTGAAAAGCATCTACTAATAAACTATGCATAGCTGAGTTCACAGACCCAATTCGTGAGAAGCTGAAGCACACATATGCTAAATGCGATATCTTATTTGGCATTTCCTCTGGACTTGAAAGACTCAAATCCCTCAAGAGATTCTCAAACAAAGAACTTACTGAAACTCCAAATGATTACCCTCCACTACGGTATATGGCTACTGGTGAGAACATGAAATGGAAGATTTGGAGGAGCCTCCATAGCATCAGAATTGGTGTGGCACCAGTTAAGGCAAACCTGATAAAGCAGGGCCTGACAAATGAATATGACAACATACGTGATTCTGGAGAATATCAGGAATATGAAACATTTCCTAATCTGTCCCTGTAAATGTATGCTCGATGAATTATGGCAGAGAAGCAAGGAAGCACTGGACAAAAACCCAATTTTGGACTGAAAAACTTGGAGCTCCAACAAAAAGAAGTAAGAAAGATGTCAGAATGATTATTTCAAATAAAAGCAGCAATATTAATCTTTTAGGTGGTGGTGTTAACAAATTCATGTTTCAAAAAGTACCATTTTAATGATTTTTGGAAAAAAAATCAATTTTTGAAAACATAATGTAATTGGATAGATAAAAAATCTACTCACCAAGCGGAAGCATGTGAACACACATAAGAAGGTATTACATATGCAACCTTTTGGAGACAGTGGCTCCTCCTCCTGACAGAAGGGTTGAAGAGGAAGGAAGAGGCATGAAGGGAGGTTTAGGAAAAGGGGTAGAGTTTGGAAAAGTCACCAGAACACTGGGTCAGGAGAGACTTACCAGACAGGATAAGAAGGAAAGATTAATTGTTGGGGACAGCACTGGGCGAGATTTGAAAACCTAAAATCTTAAAGGTGGAGGATAAGCTAATATGCAAAGCAGAGAGTTCTGCTAAAACATCATGCACAAGTTAATAAGAGTGAAAAGCTAAGGGCATTGTATGTGATAGGGGTGGGAGGGGGATGGCAAAAAATAGACAGGTCAGAAAATGAAAGAGGTAGAAAGCTAGAATGGAGTTAAGAAAGGAATAGCTACTGTGAAGAAATGCTGAAACCAAAGAAATTAACATAAATTTAGGCCAGGTGGGTAGCGAGAACCAAGGACATGTTGTAGTGCCAGTTCCCCACATGCTGAGTTCTGAGAAACTGGTGTCTGGGGAAAGAATCCAGATTGCACGTGCGGAGAAACAAGCACCAAGGTTATGACTGTCATGTTGTAGTGCATGCTGTGCAACAGGATATTGTGTGTTGTCAGTGTGCACCCTCTGCCTATGCCCGTTCATTCTTTGCTTTTGGTGTATTTAGTGTCCATTCATCAGAGCCATATAGAAGTGCAGGTCAGGTATCACATCTTACAAAGTGAACTCTAAGGTTTAGATTTAGGTCTGTACTAATGAGAATTTTTGTGACTTTTATGAAAGTGTTGCTAGTATTGTTTGTGCAATATTTTATCTCCATGTCTGATTTTTATAGTGTCATGTTCCAAGGACCTTCCTCCTGGACAAAAGGGACAGTGTGAATAGGAATCCGGCCAGAGGTTCAGTCATGAATGTACAATCAATTTCCCTTCATCATAAGATAATTTCCATTACAAAATTTGAGTCTCTGCAAAATTCATACTTTAATCTTTTTTCAAAGAAGGATAAAAAAAGCTACAAAAACTAAGCAAGTGTGATTGAGTTGGACAAAAATTATATTTAATCTCTCATGTGGCATATTAACAAATTTGCTTTTATTACAGCTTAAGCCCACTTTTCTGAAGAATGTGAAAAGCATACAGAATTTTGAGTTCTCTTGGGTCTTGCTCCCTTATATTCAGGTCAGTAAATGTGATTTAAAATGTTATTTCAAATGAAAATTTGATTAAAGGTACTGGTTATGGATTAACCTAGCCTCACCTTCATTTCTGTTGTAGTAAACATAATCATTTATTAAGTAGCCTTTATAAATAAAATTATTTAATGCAGACAACTTCCCCATTAAAGTAATATTGACATTATCTTTTATAAATAATTTTAATTGCCTTTTGTAAATAATGTACATACGCAGACTAAAGTGACAAATGGAACTTTGTCCCAAGGCCTGGATTCAAATCCGAGCCTCCTGTACACTAGGTATATGCACTGACTACACAAGCAAGCCTCCCTCCTCAGTCCAAATTCCCCATTCATGCCTCACCCCACTTGGTGTTCCCCCTAAACTCAAACAGTGTTGCAGAGGCTCTCCAGGTGTGTTGGACTAGCATCTTATAGTTTCATTTCATTAAAGCACCTGTGCCTGGGTTTCAGCCAGGACCCCCTTTTCAATCAGTGGTGAGCTGCTAGTCCAATTCAGTTGGAGAGCAGTGCTGTTGAAGTTGAGGAGGAATACCAAGTGAGCTGAGGTGTGAATGGGAATTTGGAATTAGGAGGGAGACATGCTAGGGTAGCACATGTAGTTGTGCAAAGCGTCTATGCCCCGAGTGGCATAGTGGTTAGTGCATCTGCCTAGTGAACAGGACATCTGAGTAATGTTGGGTAATTTTTGGCAGTGCTACAGAGTACTGGAAGAAAAGAAGCTAATCTCGAAAATTTGATGTGATTTGTACATAGCACAAGAAAAGGATTATAGGGATAACATCACCTACCCACACTAATTTCAGACGCACTAAAAACCACTTTTATTTCTCAAAGACAAAAAAACACGATACAACACTCAAAAAACCAAACAAGAACAGCACAAAGATAGTCTGTGTGTACAGGAGTGTACTTCACCAGTCACACTCGATTAATTGATCTTTTTGCTGCTACAGTGTCAGTAGTTTTATTATAAACAAGAGTATTCAGAGAAACCCACAACTTAATAAATAGTCTGGCAGTGCAGGGATAGGGTAAATTAAAGTGTTAAAAGAATTTGCAATAAGTATTACTGCTAATTAGTAAGCTGGAGTGAGGGTGTCTGAATGAACCCAGTTAATCAGCAAGTAACTAGTATTTTTAAGCCGAGGAAATATAATTCAAAAAGGTAGTGTAACAATAGCTGGAAATTGTTTACACTAAAACACAATTCAGGATATCTGGTAAATTTGAAATTGCTCTTCACAGTATTATGAAAATACATGAAGCATAATATGATACTTCTTAACTGTTGGAGCTGGAGAGTGACTGGAGACTGGCATTTGTATATGGGTGTGGCTGATGCATTGACTCTAACTCAGTCACATCATACATGAAAGAGTCTGCATCGGAAGACTTCTGATAAGAGGTTTCCTTAATGGGCAATTTCCAGAATAATTCAGTGTGACCAAAAGCAGCATCCAATCAATCTCAATGTTTTCACTATACATATTTTATGAGCAGTTCTTGTGAAAGCCAGACCTGCAGAGTAAATCAGGTGCTACTGAAAGAGCTACAAGCAGACCAAAAGTAGCACATTCATTTAATATATTCGTTTGAAATGGAAGGGAAAGTGGAATATCAAAGAGATGTGCTGTGCTTACCAAAACATGACTTGGAAATTAATGAAATGGAACTGATGAATTAAGAAGGATTCAAGATAATGGCATATCAATGTATAACAAGTAAACTAAAATGCTGAATAGCTGCAACTACAAAAAGTTGACTGGCAGAACCTAAATGTTTGTTAATATTATATTGAAGAGGTCTCTGAATGGTGCAGCAGTTAGCTTGTTAATAATGTTATGTAATCATACCGTTTGTGAAATTTGGATGTTGATTTTCTGAGTATTACCACTGATTGAAGATATCTGTAGTTGTTCCATTTAGCATGCTCCTTTGCCAAACAAAAATTTCTTCAATTAAAGTACATCATGAACCTAAAACGTGGCATTTTTCATAATTTTGGTACAACAGATTTTACCAATTGTTTTCAAGAGACCCTTTAATTTTTGAAACAGCTGTCATTCATTGGACATAATATAAGTAAGCTGCTGCTTTCATTTGTCTGCTAGAATGACTAATCATAATAAATGAATGCTTCACATCAGGCACATTTCGAGAGCAGTTAAAACAGGCAAGAGTTGTACCTTTGCTTAAGAAACGTAATGCAGAAGACACAAAAATTGCCGGACCATTTCCCTGCAGTCACCATTCTCAAAAATAATAGAAGCAATTACAAAAGACAGATTAATGACTTACCTGAATAAATACAATCTTTTAAGAAAATCACAGTTTGGTTTCCAAGGTGGCAAAAATACGGAGTCAGCCATAATAGAATTCACAAAAGTTGTACTTGATGCTCTGGACAAACATTAGTGTGTTACAGGCATATTTTTTGATCTTTCTAAGGTCTTTGACACAGTCGACCACAAGATTTTATAAAATAAATGAGAAGTATTAGGGATAAGACGGGTAGGTAATGGCTGGTTTCGAACATAACTAGCAGATAGGGTACAAAAAGTAGGGATAACACATACTTCAAATAGATCTAGTAAAACACTTATCAGAACCAAAATACATTAATATGGGAGTTCTGCAAGATAGCATATTAGGACCAATACTATTCCTAATACACATCAATGACTTTCCCAGTAGGGTCATTCATGGTGAAAAAATTGTCTTCGATGATGAAAGCAATATTATAGTCACTGAAGAAACAAGAGAACTCCTTGCAGAGAAAGCAAATGAAGCTCTCAAGGAAGTTTACGATTAGTCAATAAGCAATAAAGTGACATTAAACATAAATAAAACTAATGCCATGAATTTCAGTTTGAAGAGGGAAAATGACAATGTTAAATTAAATGTAGATGGCACCTCCATAGATTATGTAACGAATGCAAAATTTCTAAATGAATATTGATTCTCAGTTGAAGTGGTGTGAATACACAAAGGTACTTGCAAACAGAATGTCATCAGCATGTTATGCCCTTAGAATCCTATCATCAGTGTGTACCATGCAGTGTCTTTTAGTTACATACTGTTCATATGTACATTCAATTCTTAGCTATGGTAGTCTTTTTTGGGGGAAAATGCACAAAATATGAACACAGTTTTCAATCTCCAGAAAAGAGCCATAAGAATAATAACCAAAAATAGTATTCATTGTAAAGATCTGTTCAAAACACTGGGGATTTTAACTGGTCTGTGTGAATACATTTACCAGTCAGCTGTACACATCAAAAATAACAATGGTAATTACTCACAAACAGCTCTGTCCATGACCATGGAACAAGAGCTAGACTCAACTTACGTTTACCAAGAGAAAATAAACATAAAACTCAAAACAGCGTTTTCTACCAAGGAATAAAACTTTACAATAAATTACCAAAAGAGATTAAAGAAACTGCAAAAATACACTTATTTAAAATGCAATACATTTTACACATTGAGGGAATACTTAGATTAAAGAGTAGGGGTTTGGTAAAAAAAAGGTTATACAAATAAATAATCATAATGATTATAAAACATCCAACGGTCCACATAACACCTTCACACTATGTTTTTTTCCTTATTTTTTTTTCCTTTTCTAGAAAAACTTACTGCGAAGCTATGCATAACATAATACTAACACCTCTTCCTCTTTCTGAGCTCAACATCTCATTCATTATAAAGGGATACTGACTCAGTTTCTCAGGACAGCAAATGGGAAGTTGCAGTAAAGAAAATAGCACAGGAATCGCCTGTGTGTGTGTGTGTGTGTGTGTGTGTGTGTGTGTGTGTGTGCAGTGACTGATAGTGAGATATGAGTGAACAGTGTGGCATTACATTATTTGTAAAAGAAGTTTTCTATACCAGGAGTAAATCTAATGAGTGTCTCTAACTAGAAGTCTGTAAATGTATATGTATACGAATTTGCTTATTTTAAATTGGTCTAAACTTGGAAATTCTTTGACATGTCCAGTAGCATTGTAAAAAGAGATCTACAGATGAATAAAGCTGTTGCTACTACTACTACTACTACTACTACTACTACTACCACCACCACCACCACCACCACTACTACCCTTCATTTCTAATTATGAAGCGGCTCGTGAAACTAGTCATTTTCTTCCCCCCCCCCCCCCCCCCCCTGTAAATCTGTGTAAGTAGTCTCACTTTTGCGGCTGATAAAGGCATATTACAAAAAATGGTACATCTTTTTCTACAAGTTGGGTTGGGTTGTTGGGGCAAAGAGACCAAACAGCAAGGTCATCGGTCTCATCAGATTAGGGAAGGAAGTCGGCGGTGCCCTTTCAAAGGGACCATCCCGGCATTTTGCCAGAGCGATTTAGGGAAATCACGGAAAACCTAAATCAGGATGGCCGGACGCGGGATTGAACCATCGTCCTCCCGAATGCGAGTCCAGTGTACTAACCACTGCGCCACCATGCTTGGTGTGTTCTATAAGTTTCACAGTTAGTTCTTGCCAACACTTTAATTTCTCCCTTATTCACAGCCCAGTCCACATGAATGCAGAGCTTTACGTATTTATAAACAACGTAAACATCTAGGTTAACGTATCCTGCAGTTGAAAAAAAGAAAAAAAAAAAAAAAACGTGACGTCCAGTTCTCCCCGTATGTGGTAAGCGTTATTGTTTTTAACGTCATGTTCGTCTCGCATGTTGTGAACCGAACGATGACGAAAGTTGGTAGGCAGCTCTTTCCGTCTTCGATACAGCGTGTGACGTCTCGCTTGCAAGGTCACTCACCAGCCCGTCCGGGTCGTCGTTGACGAGCGCGCGGCCGTCGTCGGTGATGACGCTGCCGTCGGCGGCGTGCAGCAGCACCAGCGCCGGGATGCCCTGGACGCGCAGCAGCGCCGCCAGCTCGCGACGCGTCTCCGCCTCCTCGTAGGCCACCGCCAGCCACGGCATCGTCGACAGGTACGACTCGAAGCTCTCGGCGCTCCTGTAACGCAGCCAGGGCGAGCCTGAGCGTCCGTCACCAGCGGTCAGCACGAGAAGCGCTCTCATAAACGTCGCTGACTGGAGATCAATTTTCGTCTCACTAGGCGACCTTATGGGACTTGACCTTCTCGGTTATCTTCATACACAACTGGCCATTAAAATTGCTACACCACGAAGATGACGTGCTACAGACGCGAAATTTAACCGACAGGAAGAAGATGCTGCGATATGCAAATGATTAGCTTTTCAGAGCATTCACACAAGGTTGGCGCCGGTGGCGACACCTACAACGTGCTGACATGAGGAAAGTTTCTAACCGATTTCTCATACACAAACAGCAGTTGACCGGCGTTGCCTGGTGAAACATTGTCGTGAAGCCTCGTGTAAGGAGTCGTGTAAGGAGGAGAAATGCGTACCCTCACGTTTCCGACTTTTATAATGGTCGGATTGTAGCCTATCGCGATTGCGGTTTATCGTATCGCGACATTGCTGCTCGAGTTGGTAGAGATCCAATGACTGTTACCAGAATATGGAATCGGTGGGTTCAGGAGGGTAATACGGAACGCCGCGCTGGATCCCAACGGCCTCGTATCACAAGCAGCTGAGATGACAGGCATCTTATCCGGATGCCTGTAACGGATCCCTGAGCCAACAGTGGGGACGTTTGCAAGACGACAACCATATCCACGAACAGTTCGACGACCTTTGCAACAGCATGGACTACCAACTCGGAGACCATGGCTGCGGTTACCCTCACAGACAGGAGCGCCTACGATGGTGTACTCGACGACGAACCTGGGTACACGAATGGCAAAACGTCATTTTTTCGGATGAATCCAGGTTCTGTTTACTACATCACGATGGTCGCACCCGTGTTCGGCGACATCGCGGTGAACGCACATTGGAAGCGCGTATTCGTCATCGCCATACTGGCGTATCACCCGGCGTGATGGTATGGGGTGCCATTGGTTACACGTCTCGGTCAGCTCTAGATCGCATTGACGGCACTTTGAACAGTGGGCGTTACATTTCAGATTTGATACGACCCGTGGCTCTACCTTTCATTCGATCTCTGCGAAATCCTACATTTCAGCAGGATAATGCACGACCGCATGTTGCAGGTCCTGTACGGGGCCTTTCTGCATACAGAAAATGTTGGACTGCTGCCCTGGCCAGTACATTCTCCAGATCTCTCACCAATTGAAAACGTCTGGTCAATGGTGGCCGAGCAACTGGCTCGTCAGAATACGCCAGTTACTACTCTTGATGAATTGTGGTATCGTGTTGAAGCTGCATGGGCAGCTGTGCCTGTACAAGCCATCCAGGCTCTGTTTGACTCAAAGCCCAGGCGTATCAAGGCCTTCATTACGGCCAGAGGTGGTTGTTCTGGGTACTGATTTCTCAGGATCTATGCACCCAAATTGCATGAAAATGTATTCACATGTCAGTTCTAGTATAATATATTTGTCCAATGAATACCCGTTTATCATCTGCATTTCTTCTTGGTGTAGCAATTTAATGGCCAGTAGTGTACTTTCAGGATTTGAAGGCCAGTGCCCCGGTATCGATATAATGAAGCAGCACGACAATGTCAACCCCAACAAAAGACTGAATGAATTCAACTTCTTGGGAAATACCATGCCCTTCACAAACAAAAATGAGGTACAAAAAAGTGAGAAATTCATTAATGAGGCGAATGAAAAGGTGAGAAAGAAATCCCTAATAAAGTTTTACAAAACAATGGTAACACCGTCGGTACTTCGTGGCAGCGAAACTTGGACAATAACAGCTGGAAATTAATATTTTTTCTCCGCAAACTGGCGCATTTTTCGGGATATATAACGACGGTCTGCCAGTGTGGACTTTCTAGTTCTTAGTTGCAAAACCAGGGCACATTACCTTTTAAAGAACAATTGGTGTGTTACTTTACAGCTGTTTGTACGCAGAAAATGGTTTCGTCTGCAAATGGAAATGGTACCTAAATAATTATTATACGTACATATTAGACTGAGAATCTGCGTTTTTTACACAACATTCGAAACTATTCATGTTGTTGAGAATTAGTTCAGATCTATGTAATTTTGTTCGTTACTACAAAATAAGCCATGTTCTCAAGGTCTTCATATGTGGATCTCAGGTCATAATGTTTATTTGTTAATTTCAATTTCGTCCTCGATAGTAGAGTATTGAAATAGCTGTTATTTCTACACTCTGACGAGCAATTACAAACTCTTCTTAATGACAGCACTGCGGAATTATCTGATTAGGAAGGATAGGAATTCTCATTTTTGACTAAAGATTGTCCTGCTGAGGTCGATGAAACTGACACGTGAGCAATAACAATGTTAAGAGGTTGAGCCACTAGTCAGGAGAAGCGGATGTCCTTGTACAGTCAGTTCCTCTAACAGTGCAGATGTACATGCTGCAGAATATATAAATGAAAAGCCAGGTAGAATTGTGTTGCAACCAGTTTCAGAAGTTAGGTGTTACAATGTCGGCAAACTACCAAAATTCGTTGAGGTAAGGAATGCCTCAAATTGCAAAATGGCTGCAATTCAAAGATAACGAGACATGTGATCAAATGTGAAATGTATTTATGTACTGTGAAAAATAACTATTTTGAGGCTTATCATAAAATGTACCATAAACAATTATTTACCAGCAGTAGCAAATTATTACTTGCCACAAATTATTGTGTGATTATTATTTACTTACATTTATGAAATTGCTTTAGAACGTCAACAAAAACCTAAATTGGAGATCATATATTTCAGAAATATTAACATTAATAATCCTATTTTCTGTGTGCATTAGGAGATAGAGTTTACTATCTCAAATAAAATATCTATTCTGCTGAATAAAATGTGTTTATTGGTGAATGAGGAAAGAAAATACATGGCAATGATTAGTAAAAAAAATGGTTCAAATGGCTCTGAGCACTATGGGACTTAACATCTGTGGTCATCAGTCCCCTAGAACTTAGAACTACTTAAACCTAACTAACCTAAGGACATCACACACATCCATGCCCGAGGCAGGATTCGAAACTGCGACCGTAGCAGTCGCGCGGTTCCTGACTCCGCGCCTAGAACCGCTAGACCACCGCGGCCGGCTAATGATTAGTACATTTTCACTATAACTGAGATTTGAGATCCACATATGTGGATCTCCATTTATACCTTAGCGAGTCATCACAAATACATTTTTAATAAAAATCGCGTCTTATTAGTTTAAATTACTAATCACATGAAAATGCGAGTATACATAGTAATCTGGTTGAGAAATGTGAAATACCAAACAGAAAATAAAATACTATATTATTTCTAGTATCCAACAGTACGGTATATTACTGGCATAAACAATTTCTTTAATTTAAGAACAAGGAATTTCGCCATTGCATATCAATTTTAGTTTCTTTTCATGTGATTAGTCATTTAAAATGAATTATGTTATTTTAATAAATAATAATGATTCAGAATTTTTAATTAAATTTATTTGATAATGTATATAAAATTTAAACAGGCCGCTACTAGTGAGAATCGAATCAACGACTTAATGTTTACAAGACTTGTGCACTACATGCTCAACTGCTGGCGGCTCTGTTAAAATACTCCAAATATTTTGTACTTAATAACACTATTTAAAGCAATTTTTTTCGAGTTTTTGTTTCAGTTGTGCTTCAAACTGCTTTAATAAATAGATGTTGCCGGAGATGACTTTAAAATACTGCAAGGAAATTGAAGAGGATCAGACAGTAAGGTTTCCTGGTTTGTTCAGAAAATGAACTCAGGTCACAAATTCATTGCGTAATATATAACATTAAACTTGGATCAACTGAACGAGGTTCAGGGTTGACCTAAATTATCAGGCATGTTTAACAACAACACCAAATCAGCTATCAGTACTATTCTCGCTCTTTGACCACGGATATTTATCACATACACCGTATGTATGCAGTATTTATTATTTAAGGTTTCTTGTTGTATGCAAAGAGGCAAACAAGTGCAAAAAACTTCTCAGACTTCTCCAAGAAATCTGGCACTGGCCTTGAATGCGAACAATTTGAAGGCGAGTACACTCTGGTGGCGACTGTGGCATCATGATGAGTTTGCAGAATTTTGCTGAACGTAATGAAAATGCTCATACTGGTCATCGATTTAGGCTGCTTTCCGTGCGGACGATAGCTTCGATAGTTCTCGGGTTTAAAGCCATGTTTATTCAACGCTTAAGAAACTATCGGCACAGAGAATAGCTGAGCTGTACATTCGTATTGTTTGCTTAAAGTAGAGCTGCCGTCAACCTGATGGTTACTTTGCACATCATAGTGATTTACTGGGCATGGTCCTCTTGGAGATGGTGTACGCTTGACTTGTCACCTACATACAATTACATTTAGGCTACGTATTGGCTAATAAATGTGACTGCTTATTGACTTACGTCAGCGCGCGTGCAGTTCTCACAGCAGCTTAAACACATGTTTGGTAGTTAAAAATTGAATACTAATTGTGTAGTTACAGCTATTCAAGCCGAAATTCATATTATTCATTGTTCAATGAAAAGTGTTATAATTTGCTTATCTTACTTTTTCACATTACGAGTCATCGAGAATTATTATGGGAATAAGTATCTGCACTCGTTACTTAATTCATCAACATTCTCTTTAACCTAACGTTATAGATTTAGAAAACTAATTCGAACTTTAGCAACGTCGTAATGTTAACAACTTCTGTATTACTTGTAGCTTTTCAACTTGCATTTGCCCAAAATCTGTTCTTTTGCGGCGTTGTGAACTGATGAGTGCAATTAAAATTTTACATGATCTGCAAACTTTGGTTAGTTAAAGTCAATCATTGCTCAAGAGGAGATAATCTTAACATTTATGTAACACATATTTCCCAGTTCATTTTTGAGCTAATCTAAGATCAGCTGCTTTACATAACTGGCACTTTGTGTGAGAAAACAAAGAAAGCCAGTAGTCTGCGAAACGACTCCCTGCGCAGACTAGTGCACTTACGCCTGGTTGGGGCGAACAGTCGTGTTCGGCTCAAATTCACTAGAGTTCTGTTGGCGGCCGTTCTTTCAGTGAACCATCAAAGGAACTACACGTCCTCTCCGCTTTAGCATTAGCACTACAGAAAACTTCCGTCTTCTATCTTTTGTTGTTGGCATGATTTGCGTGAGCGATGGAGTCGTCGTCGTGTGACTACCGCCTCCCGCCAGGTAGACCGTTCGCCAGGTGCAAGTCTTCCGATTTGACGCCACTTCGGCGACTTGCGCGTCGATGGGGATGAAAAGATGATGATCAGGATAACACCCAGTCCCTGAGCGGAGAAAATCTCTGACCCAGCCGGGAATCGAACCCGAGCCCTTTGGATTGACAGTCTGTCGCGCTGACCACTTTTTCTTTTCTTTTTTTTTTCTTTTTCACTTTTTTCGGTATTGTTCGTTGCATTTGGTC
Source organism: Schistocerca piceifrons (assembly GCF_021461385.2). Classification (NCBI taxonomy): domain Eukaryota; kingdom Metazoa; phylum Arthropoda; class Insecta; order Orthoptera; family Acrididae; genus Schistocerca; species Schistocerca piceifrons. Next base: position 434,019,253 of record NC_060145.1, on the reverse strand, counting down.
TGGGTGGACGTCAGAAGACATGCATTCAAGTTGATCGTCGATTCCTTTACTCAGTTTTTTTTTTTTTTTAATTACAGACGGCGAGCAGCCCTCTGACCGAACACGCTGAGCTACCGTGCCAGCACCACTCAGCTACCAGGGGCGGACAGCGATGGTGTGATCTGAAGGGAATATAACGTTGATGACAAAAGAAATATGATTGGTAGAAAATTGCTGAAACAAGTGGGAATGTATTGAATAACACAGGCTTTGAATTTCTTTTTATTAAATACGAAAAGAACAATAAATTTCCTTGACAGTAAACAAATATGAATATTTTCCGCCAGAATGAAAAATGCTACTGTCGTGGCAGAAAACAGGCGAATATGTCTTGTTCGGAGGTAGGGATTTGAAGGAAGGCAACTAGCTTTCCGGCTTATCTGGTAGCTTCAAAGACATTTATGTTAAATCAAAACATCTTGACATATTCGCACTTTTTTACCTGCCAGTGTTAGTGCCCATGTGATGTAGTATAATGCATCGCGTGAAGTAAAGTAACACGATACATAATGTTATGTCGTGCAATGTGACACAACGTGTTATTATACACACATAAAAAAAAGTTTTGCATCACCCCGGTTCCCAGAGCTCCTGAAGATAGACTTTGACTGTGGATATTGTATCACACGCACAGTCCCTTTTACTGTTCACAGATGTCACTAAACACGCCCAAAGATGTAAACAACCACGCATGAGCAGTGCCAATTAGACGGAGGGGGTCCGACTACCGATCAGTTCCAGTCATTCCACCAGGAAGGAGGTACGTGGCTCGTGTTGTCTGTAGTTCAACCATGTCTAAACGGTCAATACCGCGGTTCCATTGCGGCTGCATTGTTACTTTGTGCCAGGGAGGGCTCTCAACCAGGGAAGTGATCCAGGCGTCTCGGAGTGAACCGAAGCGATGTTGTTCGAAAATGGAGGAGTAAAGAGGACAGGAACCGTCGATGACATGGCTCGCTCAGGCCACCCGAGGGCAGTGGATGACCGCTACCTACGAATTATGACTCGGAGGAACCTTGGCAACAACGCCACCATGTTGAATAACGCTTTTTGTGCAGCCACAGGACGTCGTGTTACGACCCAAAACTGTGCGCAATGGGCTGCATGATGCGCAACTTCACTCCCGATGTCCATGGCGAGATCCATCTTTGCAACCACGACGCCATGCAGTGCGGTACAGATGGGCCCAACAACGTGCCGAATGGACCGTTCAGGATTGGCACCACGTTCTTTTCACCGATGAGTGTCGCATATGTCTTCAGCCAGACAATCGTCGGAGACTTGTTTGGAGGCTACCCAGTCAGGCTGAACGTCTTGGACACACTGTCTAGCGAGAGCAGCAAGGTGGAGTTTCCCTGCTATTTTGGGGGTGGCATTATGTGGGGCCAACGTAAGCCGCTGGTGGTCATGGAAGGCGCCATAACGGCTGTACGATACGTGAATGCCATCCTCCGACCGACAGTGCAACCATATCGTCAGCATATTGGCGTGGCATTCGCCTTCATGGACAACAATTCGCGCCCCCATCGTGCACATCTTGTGAATGACTTCCTTCAGGATAACGACGTCGCTTGAATAATGTGGCCAGCATGTTCTCCAGACATGAACCCTATCGAACATGCCTGGGATAGATTGAAAAGGGCTGTTTATCGACGATGTGATCCACCAACCAATCTGAGGGATCTACCCTGAATCACCGTTGAGGAGTGCGCCAATCTGGACCAACAGTACCTTGATGAACTTGTGGATAGTATGCCACAACGAATACAGGCATGCATCAATGCAAGAGGACGTGCTACTGGGTATCAGAGGTACCGGTGTATACAGCAATCTGGACCACTACCTCTGAAGGTCTCGCTGTATGGTGGTTCAACATGCAATGTGTTTTTTTCGTGAGCAATAAAAATGGCGGAAATGATGTTTATGTTGATCTCTAATCCAATTTTCTGTACAGGTTCCGTAACTCTCGGAACCGACGTGACGCAAAATCTTTTTTGATGTGTGTAGTTTAGGATGCACACGTAATCAAAAAAATGGCTCAAATGGCTCTGAGCGCTATGGGACTTCTAAGGTCATCAGTCCCCTAGAACTTAGAACTACTTAAACCTAACTAACCTAAGAACATCACGCACATCCATGCACGAGGCAGGATTCGAACCTGCGACCCTAGCGGTCGCGCGGTTCCAGACTGTAGCGCCTAGAACCGCTCGGCCACCCGGGCCGGCACGTAATCACTCAGGTGCAGTTTCTATTATACATGGACCTTCACTCTCGGATACTTTCTATTATAGATTCCTCCTATTCTCGAGAAGCATATAAATTTGTGTCTGTTTCTTATAACATCCTTCACCATACATGTAACAGGGGTGAGTTTGGGAAAGAAATGGTCTCGGGGAGGTGATCACCTCCCCCCACCCCCCTCCCCAAATCCAGAAATCAAAATTATTTTATTCTCTGCCCTGGAACAAACCCAGCGCCAGAAATTTTATGTCGCCCATAAAAACTATTTTACTTATTACATGTATGCTCTCCGGCCATGTGATATTGTATATTGTTTACTATGGCTGGCGAATCTTCTGGATTTTGGGCACATGATCAGGAACTTTAGCCTATAAATTCCAATATGACGATGTGCCAGCACCTTGCAGCTAGGAGATGTCACTGCGCTAAGAAAGTAGGGTTAACTCGTAAAAGTGGGAGTATTTCAAGATTTTTTTGATTAAACGTCTTTGAAGCTTCCAAATAAGTGGAAAAGTTAGCTCCCTTCTTTTACATCCTTGACTCCGCCCAGCACATATTCGCCTTTTTCTGTGCTCCGATACGAACATTTTTCATTCTGGTTCCCATTACTGTACCGTAATTCTGACACTAGGCCGCCATAGCTTGGCAATCGATGTAGATATTTGTTGACTCGGCCGATGACTGATCTGGTATAGATTTCTTTATTGTTTCTCAGACCTGGATATTGCTTATATCGTGGCAACGGATAAAGCTGTCACAAAACAACAGGACAACCATTAGGTGCTGTATTTGCGTACCTTCTTTAAAAAACTGAAACCGATTAGCTCACGTTTGAAAAATAGAAGTGGCGTGCGTAAAAAACTGACAAATATGTGTTTTTCACACGTAAAACCCGAATGGAGCTAGGTTTTTTGAAAGCGAGTTTTCAAATTTATCGAAAGAATACATTTTTTAATTTATTTTGTTCGCTTTAAACTGTTTCCACGCATTCAGTTCACGTAAGAACGTAATTTACACGCAACACAACGGATCAAGATTACTCGATAAAAAATTTCGTTTTGACTTTATCCGTTCATCTACACTCGTGCACAGTTTGAACTTATCCGTACAATTTTAAAGTGTAGAAGTGACACGCTTCAGAAACTTTCCAGAAAAAAATTGTTTTTTTTTGCATGTAAAATCCAGCGCATCAGAAAAGATCCCTTGTATCGGAAAAGCTTCTGTCAGCTTAGAAGTGAGAAGTGTAAGCAGCTGCAGGCATAAACAATACTCATCTACAGAACTGCGACAACATTGAGGCATTACCGTAGGGACATATACGGAATTGCTTTATGTGACTGGTTGAGGTGGATGCGCGAAGTGGCCGCTTTAAGCCAGCTGCAGATGTCAGGGAGCTTCTGTCATCTACACTACTGGCCATTAAAATTGCTACACTACGAAGATGACGTGCTACAGACGAGAAACTTAACCGACAGGAAGAAGATGCTGTGATATGCAAATGATTACCTTTTCAGAGCATTCACACAAGGTTGGGGCCGGTAGCGACACCTACAACGTGCTGACATGAGGAAAGTTTCCAACCGATTTCTCATACGACAGCAGTTCACCGGCGTTGCCTGGTGAAACGTTGCTGTGATGCCACGTGTAAGGAGGAGAAATGCGTACCATCACGTTTCCGACTTTGATAAAGGTCGGATTGTAGCCTATCGCGAATCGCGATTGCGGTTTATCGTATCGCGATATTGCTGCTCGCGTTGGTCGAGATCCAGTGACTGTTACCAGAATATGGAATCGGTGGGTTCAGGACGATAATACAGAACGCCGTGCTGGATCCCAACGGCCTCGTATCACTAGTAGCTGAGATGACAGACATCTTATCCGCATGGCTGTAACGGATCGTGCAGCCACGTCTCGATCCCTGAGTCAACAGATGGGGACGTTTGCAAGACAACAACCATCTGCACGAACAGTTCGACGACGTTTGCAGCAGCATGGACTATAGGCTCGGAGACCATGGCTGCGGTTACCCTAGACGCTGCATCACAGACCGGAGCGCCTGCGATGGTGTACTCAACGACGAACCTGGGTGCACGAATGGCAAAACGTCATTTTTTCGGATGAATCCAGGTTCTGTTTACAGCATCATGATGGTCGCATCCGTGTTTGGTTACATCGCGGTGAACGCACATTGGAAGCGTGTATTCGTCATCGCCATACTGACGTATCACCCGGCTTGATGGTATGGGGTGCCATTGGTTACACGTCTCGGTCACCTGTTGTTGGCATTGAGGACACTTTGAACAGTGGAAGTTACATTTCAGATGTGTTACGACCCGTGGCTCTACCCATCATTCGATCCCTGCGAAACCCTACATTTCAGCAGGCTAATGCACTACCGCATGTTGCATGTCCTGTACGGGCCTTTTTGGATACAGAAAATGCCCGACTGCTACCCTGGCCAGAAACATTCTCCAGATCTCTCACCAACTGAAAACGTCTGGTCAATGGTGGCTGAGCAACTGGCTCGTCACAATACGCCAGTCACTACTCTTGATGAACTGTGGTATCGTGTTGAAGCTGCGTGAGCAGCTGTACCTGTACACGATATCCAAGCTCTGTTTGACTCAAAGCCCAGGCGTATCAAGGCCGTTATTACGGCCAGAGGTGGTTGTTCTGGGTACTGATTTCTCAGGATCTATGCACCCAAATTGCATGAAAATGTATTCACATGTCAGTTCTAGTATAATATATTTGTCCAATGAATACCCGTTTATCATCTGCATTTCTTCTTGGTGTAGCAATTTTAATGGCCAGTAGTGTACAAAGCTGCGACTACAGTGAGGCATTGCCTTAGAGACGGATATGAAATCGCATTATGTGACTGGTTGAGATAGAAGCGCAAAGTAGCCGCGATAAGCTGTAATGGAGATTCTTTCGCTGACTTTGCTGTAGCGTGTTGTGCTGGCCGCTCGTCCAGCGTTTGACAGGTCAGGCTTCATTTCATTAAGCGCCGAAACGTACGAACCACGAGGTATGTCGGATGTCGGACGAGAGCAGACCGTCTGAAGGGATTACCGCGCACTGTTTACCCGTGAGAGTGGCGTGAGGGTGCAGCCGTGGCGAAAACTCGGAGGCCGCAAATTATTCCAAGGCCGCCGAATAAGTAAAATCCATACTAAATAACATACGTAATAGGCCGTGGAACCACAAGAAACACAGAAATCGGGTGATGGAGCACGCCTAGACACCCGCTCTAGTACTTTAGACTTTGATGATGGAAGATACTTATGTATCTACCATTTCTAGAAGTTAATAACTTCCAAACGCCTCAAGCGATCCTAGCAACAATGTGTCAGCCGATATCGCTTGAAGAATTTCAAGTAATGCCATATAGTTTGAGTTATGAGAAAGAAGTATTAGGTGATAGACTGCAATACCTATGTGTTGGTGTAGTTGTAGTATTAGGTGATAGACTACAATACCTATGTGTTGAGATTTAATTCTCCTTAGGTTTAAACTGTGTAAGTGATGACGAGAAAGGACCAACCATCATAATGGAAGAAGTAAAGTCTGCTATAGCTGCAATGAAAAATGGCAATGCAGTAGGTACAGTTACGATACCGGGAGAAATATTAAAATGCTTGAACCAAGATGGAATAAGAGAAATATTGAGATTATGTAATAAAATATATGACAGTGGTGAATGGCCTGAGGACTCTCTGACAACAGTAATGACTCCATTACCGAAAAAACAAGGAACCAAGAAATGCAGTGAGCACAGGACAATTAGCCTCATTTCACATGCAGCCAAAGTGATGTTAATAAGAGACTTGAAAAAGTAATGGAGGAGAATCTTGGCAAGGAGCAGTTTGGCTTTAGACGGAATACGTGCACCAAAGGTGTAATAGGGCTCCTATGAATCTTGGGAGAAAGGTTTATTGAAAAAGGAAGAGATCTCTATATGTGCTTCATCGATCTAGAAAATGCGTTTGACAATGTGGCTTGGGACAAGCTGGCGACTATAATGAGGGAAAAGAGAGTGGACTGGAAAACCAGAAGACTTGTAGAACTCATTATATCTGAATCAAAAAGCCTCATTTAAAGTGAGAGGAGAAAGTACAAACTGGATCGGACTACGAAAAGGAGTAAGACAAGGATGCTGTCCATCACTTACCCTTTTCAACCTCAACTCGGAAAATATGATTGACCAATGCTCATCAGATAACAAAGGAGTAGAAATTGGAGGTTTGCTGATGACATGGTCCTTCTAGCCATAGTGGAAAAAGAATTACAGGATTTAGTGGACACTATTGAAGCTAACGGGAAAAATTATGGAATGAAAATTAACACAAAGAAAACAAAAGTATTGGCACTAGGAGGAAATAAAGAAATAAAAATTATGCTGAATGGAGAAATATTAGAACAGGTGCAAAATTTTAAGTATCTTGGAAGCAGGATAGACACCGACTGTAAGTGCAGCACAGAAATTAAAACAAGGATAGCAATGGCAAAAGAGGCATTTGATAATAAAAGAAGAATTTTCTGCAGCAGTCTGGACAGAGAAGTGAGGAAAAGACTCATAAAATGTTTCGTATGGAATGCTCTTCCGTATGGCGCTGAAACATGGACTTTGAGGAAGAAAGACAGAGAAAGGCTGGAGGCTTTTGAGGTGTGGACATGGCGGAGGATGGAAAGAATAAGTTGGATGGACAAGGTAAAAAAGAAGAGGTTCCCTGATGAGCGGAGAGTCAGTCGTGATTAAAGTGTTCGAAGTCTTTCCGGAACTTGGAACTTGCAGAACTTTTGTATTGGTTTGTGTACTTTAAAACTGAACTACAGTGTCGTGTTTAAAGGCATGTGAAATTTCTGCATAGGGTGGTGGATTTTCAGAAATAATTCACAACCGATTCTTCAAACATTAACTTTGAACAGCAATGTGGAGGGTCGGACCTAGTGCATTCTTGATCGAGCTCGCGAATCAGTCTGTAGTTGCAGTCCCAGTGTTAGGTAGGATTCAGTAAATATTTTAATAACTGGACGGTTCCCAGCTGGTGATAAGAAAATTTATTCATTTCACCAACCATAATTCTGCTTACAATTTAATCAAGTTATAGGAACTTAACAAAACAATAACAGGGTAATCTGACAAGTATCTGACCATCCCCTAGACACCTACGAATTCAACAAACTTTAAAAACCGGTCAAACATTTGATTATATCCTTTTACACAAAGAGAGTTTTAAAGAAGGAATTATTGTTGTTGTAGTCTTCGTTCAGAAGACTGGTCAGATGCAGTTCTCCACGCTACTCTGTCCTCTACAAGCTCCTTCTTCTCCTAACATCTACTGCAACCAACATCCTTCTGCATCTGCTTACTGTGTTCATCTCTTGGTCTACCGGTGTAATTTTTACTGTCCTCACTTCCCTCCAGTCTGACGTCTCAGAATGCGTCATATCAACCTTGTTTTAGTCAAGTTATGCCACAAATTCCTTTTCTGCCTAATTCTACATCACCTACCCACCCAATTCTTAGAACTTTTCTGGAGCACCACAAAGAAAGAATTAACACGTCGTAATCCTAGGTTTTTCAAACGTTTGAGGATGACGTTCGCAATATCATCTATATTTTACATCGACTTATGAAAACATGATGTAACTGACATAGACAACCTAATTCACCAGAACGACGACTACTAATCATGATAATGTAAGTGGAATCGTTATTGAAATAGTGTTTCCTTTATTATTTGTTTCATACGTTTTTTCTGATAAAACATGGAAAGTTGAATATGAACACATTTAAAAGATTTTATTATAAATATGTGGTATCTTCTCTTAGACATATCCGAAAGAGTAAACATCATTTTTTATCCTACAGCCGTATGAATCAAGACACAAAGGAAGTAATGACGTTTAGCGCTAGTGGGCATTGATTTTACATCAATGGGAAAGTTGAAAATTTGTGCCGGACTGGGAGTCGAACCAGGGCGTCTGTTCACTAGGCGGAAGCTCTGATGGTTTAGTGGTGAGAAGAACAGACACGACGTATACAATTAAGGCGAAGCCGGACAATGATCCCTGCAGTAAAGATGTACAAGTTCGAAGTCTAACGGGAATCGACGAAACGCTGCGATTAATGAGGATAATGGACAGGGGCATTACGTCAGTAGCGTGTGGGTAAGTTGAGAATTTGGGTCTGACGGGAGGCGTGCTAGGGAGCCCGTGCAGTTGCGGTGACCAGTGTTCCTGCATGACTTAGTGGCCAGTGCGTCTGCCTAGTGAGCAGGATCCCCGCGTTCGAATCCTGGTCGGGCACAATTTTCAGTTTTCTCCATTGATGCAAAAGCAATGGCCACTAGCGCCCAAATGTTATTAATTACTGTGTGTATTTGTAGGACTGTTGCCGGCCGGAGTGGCCGAGCGGTTCTAGGCGCTACAGTCTGGAACCGCGCGACCTCTACGGTCGCAGGTTCAAATCCTGCCTCGGGCATGGCTGTGTGTGATGTCCTTAGGTTAGTTAGGTTTAAGTAGTTCTAAGTTCTAGGGGACTGATGATCTTAGCAGTTAAGTCCCATAGTGCTCAGAGCCATTTGAACCATTTTTTGAAAGACTGTTGGAATAGTTATTTATAAATTTGTAGAAATATCCAAATAATCAAAAGAATTGCAAAAATTATAACAAACTGCAGTTATGAACTACTTTGCAAATGGTTAAAAGTGGGCAGACGAACACGACTCCACTATGCCAGATGTGAGTGCATGTGTATAAGCCAACTCGTGTATTACTTTCCGAGTTCGATTCCTAAATAATTTCTTCCATTCTATATATCTCCTTACGTCGGCCAGCAAACTTTTGAAAACCAATCCGACCTCATTGTCGTCATCTTCACATAGTTTCGTGTAGGATGTTTTCAATAAATATTGGAGTCTCTACTTCTCTGTCTCTAAAATACTTCCATTACAGCATTTTCTTTGGCAGGTCTTCCTCTTTCCGTTTTTGCCTCTATCAAAATATTGAAAGTGATGAAAGTTTATCACATGAGCATATCCGTTCAGTCTCCTGAGCAACGTAATCTGTGGTCTGCGGTGGTGAAACCCAAAACACTGGGATCAGAAGGTTTGCGTCACACATCTGGCAGCGTACCCTCAGAAACGCATGCTGTAATTGATTAGACTGTGCTAGCAAGACAGGCACAAAGTCATTCAAAAACATCAACAAACTGAAATAAGGCCATATCGATAGACTGGTACCATCTGCAACATCTGGAAATTTCCGTGTTCTACTACGAACTGGTCTCTCGAGTACTTTCTTTTTTTCTTAGTATAGCCTCTGAAAATAAAATATATTCTTTGTTTCAGTATTCTAGTTTTAAACAATTCGTTACAGATGCTAAAGGAAAATTAAACCTAAAACTTATATTAATGTTACGATTAATATTTTTAGTCTTGCTTACATTTTAGAGTGGGTGGATCAACGGTAAGCAACTTCATGGCTGAAACAGTTGTCGCAGAACGAAGGAACTGCTTATGCCTTTCAAGGAGACCCTCAGTGAGAAGCCAGAAGGGTTTCATAATACATATATAATTTTCCTAATACCATTGGAGCTATTGATTGCAAAAATATTCAGGTTCAATGTCCAAACAATTCAGGACCAATCTTTTTCAATTATAAGACGTTCTCTTCCATTATCCTCCGGACAACTGCAGATGACCGAGAGAGGTAGCGCAATGCTTAGACAGTGCCCTCGCATCTGGAAAAGCGACGGTTCAAACCCGCGTCCCGCCATCCTGATTTAGGTTTCCCGTGATTTCCCTACATCGCTTAAGGCAAATGAAGGAAGGCTTCCTTCGAAAACGCACGGGCGCCTTCCTTCTCCATTCTTCCCTATTCCGAGCTTGTGCTCCGTATCTAATGACGTTGTCGACGTGACGTTATACCTCCTCCTCGTCCACCTGCCGATGCTCATTATAAGTTTACTACTGTCGAGCCGGTGGAGCAGAGTTATGGTGGCACATTTCAAGCATCAGTCTTCTACATATTACTAAAGGATAAAAAGCTGGATGGTACAGAACCTAGTATTTTGCTTCAAACGATTCAACAAAGTCGGTATCGAGATGTAGGAAATTAGTGGTGTGTGCCTTTGGTATTGTGACACTATTAAGTGGCGCCTATTGTCGAAGAATGTAGACAATATTGTAAGCTGTATCTGTATTATGTGCAACAGCATTTTAGGCAAGTAAGGTTTACAGGAACACTTAACTGATGTCTCCGTCAATCAAGGGAAAAGCCGATGGCAAGCTGTGAGATGTCCGTCAGATGAAGGTAAATCTGCATGAGATTTATTGACATCATACGTTGTAAAACCCCTTAGCAGACCTGTGAAGTCTTTCCTTTGCTGTCATTTCATTATGATTTACAAAATGAGTACGTATGAAACAGTAAAATAAAGGTAATATGCACACAGGAATTAGAAAGCGCTTTTATCTTTTATTTGTAGACGTAAAATGCAGTTGTAGTAGCACAGCTACCATGAGCAATGCAAAAACTAATTTGTTCTAGAAACAATAGAAATGAGAGTCATAAGAGATTCTTACTTTCGCTTAACAGAAAGAATGCGGACAGAAATTTACTTGAATTTTTTAGGTTTTCTCTTTGCAAACAAATTTCTGCAGGGCAAGAGTTTATTGCATGTTTGAGAATCATTCTACCTAAAATCTCAAAAAGCTATGCCCTATAGTTATGGAGAGAAGAAATAAAACATCATGACGACACCAAATCTCCGAAAGGAACTCAAAACGCCATGTCTAAAATTTGCCCGTGATCCACGCCTCCTGGCGATCTGCTGACTTACGAGATGTTGGGGCAAAAGTGTCACACATGATCGAGAAAAAGCGAAAGTACAGCCAAGTAGTACATAAGCTGAATATTTGAAATCCACTCTACAGGAGCGCCATATATGTATGGCGGTACAGTAGGTATATAAAAAACATGTGCGTCTTCGAATACAACCTTGTGCCAAAATTTGATAGGAATCGGTTAAGAACTTTCGGAGATTTACGCTTTTGAACAAACCTACATGAGATGTTTGCTAACAACGTATCCCTTTATGGCTCTCCATTTTTTTTCAGTAGGAATATAACAACGCAATACTCGAATGCAACGTTGTGACAAAATTTCAAAGCAATCGGTGAAGAACTTTCAGAGACTTAAGATTTTGAACAAATGAACGTTTGCACCTGTATAAATAAAAATGTAAATGGTCGTTTTTTCAAAATCTTAAATCTCCAAAAGTTTTTCACGAGCTGCTTCGAAATTTTGATCCAACGTTGCATTCGAATACGAGCGTAATTTGTGTAACTGTTTTTTTAAGTATATAAGATATATAAATAAATGTGTATTATGTAAAGGCGAAACGTTATTACCAAATTCTCGAAAAGTTCTTGACCAATTTACTTCAGTTTTTTATACAACGCTCTGATGAACACTCGGACGGACATTAGTTATATATTTTTAATATGCACTGAAGAGCCAAAGAAACTCGTACACCAGCCTAACATCGTGTAGGGCCCCCGCGAGCACGCAGAAGTGCCGCAACACGACATGGCATGGACTCGACTAATGTATGAAGCAGTGCTGGAGGGAAATGACACCATGAATCCTGCAGGGCTGTCCATGAATCCGTAAGAACACGAGGTGGTGGAGATCTCTTCTGAACAGCCCGTTGCAAGGCAATGTCTTAGGAGTTTGGTAGCCAGTGGAAGTGTTTAAACTCAGAAGAGTGTTCCTCGACGCAGTGTGTAGCAATTCTGGACTTGTGGGATGTTACATTGTCCTGCTGGAATTGCCCAAGTCCGTCGGAATGCACAATGGACATGAATGGATGCAAGTGACTAGACGAGATGCTTACGTATGTGTCACTTGTCAGAGTCGTATCTAGACATATCAGCAGACCCATATAACTCCAATTGCACACGCCCCACACCATTACAGAGCCTCCACCAACCTGAACAGTCCCCTGCTGACATGCGGGGTCCATGGATTCATGAGGTTGTCTCCATACCCGTACACACAATTTGAAACGAGACTCGTACGACCAGGCAACATGTTTCCAGTCATCAACAGTCAGTTGTCGGTGTTGACGGGCCCAGGCGAAGAGTAAAGGTACACGAGTGGGCCTTCGGCTGATGTTTCGTTGAATGGTTCTGACGCTGACACTTGTTGATGCCTGGTTCAGTGTTCTGCAGAAAGTTGCACGCTGAACGATTCTCTTCAGTCGTCGTTGGTACGGTTCTTGCAGGATCTTTTTCCGACAGCAGCGATGTCGGAGATTTGATGTTTTATCGTATTCCTGATATTCACGGTACACTCGTGAAATGGTGGTACGGGAAAATCCTCATTTCATCGCCACCTCGGAGACGCTGTGTCGCTTCACTCGTGCGCCGATTTTAACACTACGTTCAAAGTCACATCTTGATAACCTGCCATTGTAGCAGCAGTAACCGATCTACCAACTGCGCCAGACATTTGTTGTGTTACATTGGCGTTGCCAACCACAGCGTCGTATTCTACCTGTTTACATATCTCTGTATTTGAATGCGCATGCCTATACCAGTTTCTTTGGCGCTTCAGTGTATAAATCTATATACAGAGTGAAAAGTATTTAAACCGACAAACTCTGGGATGTTGTAGGGGACATCAAAACAAATATTTTTCCCTAATGTCATTTTTTCCTATGAGGAGTATTTAAACCGGTAGAGGAAGATTTCTCTGGCGGCAAATTAATTAAACCAACAAACACTTTTCCATTTTTTTGTGACCAAGAGACAACACATTAACACAACCCAATTTCAATTACGGTAGATTTTCAAAAATGCTTCCATTGACACGTAAACAAAGGTTACGCCATCGGATCATAATCTGTCTGACACGAGCAAAAACCTCAGGAGTATCCTGAATTATTGTTCCTGCTGCTTCTATTGTCCGGACAACCAGATCCTCTTCTAATGCAACAGGAGTTGCGTTAAACAAGGCTGTGCATCTCTCCTCACACAAAAAAGTCCAGAGGGGACATATCTGGGGGTCGAGCCGGCCATTGTACAGGACCACCTCTGCCAATCCACGTTTCTGGGAACCGTCGGTCCAGGAATCGTCGCACACGACGACTGAAATGTACCGGCGGCCCGTCCTGTTGGAACCACTTGCGTTGTCTTGTAGGGAGGGGACGTCTTCCAACAAATCTGACAATGATCTGGCGAGAAGATTGTAATAGTGCCTGCCAGGTAGCAGATACGGCCCAATTAAACAGTCCGCGACAACACCGACCCACACATTAACGAAGAACCCTACTTGATGAGCGCTAGTAACTGTGGCATGTTGGTTGTCCTCACTCCAAACATGCGAGTTGTGCATGTTGAAAACTCCATCACGCCCGAACGTTGCTTCATCGGTAAACAACACAGAGGATGGATATGTAGGATGCATTTCACACTATTCCAGGTACCACTGCGAAAACTGTGCTATGGGTGGATAATCAACTGGTTCCAGGTTGTGGACACGCTGTAAGTGAAATGGACGTAACAGTTGCTCTCGAAGGAATGCTCTTACCTTCGTCTGATTCGTCCCAATGTTACGTGCAATTGCACGAGTGCTGATTGAAGAATCCCGCTCCACATGCTGCAAGACAGCTTCCTCAAAACGCAACGTTCTTACCGTGCGACGGCGTCCCTGTCCAGGTAATCTGCTAAATGACCCGGTCTCACGCAGACGTTGGTACACAGCAGCAAAGGTCGTATGATGCGGGATACGGTGATTAGGATATTGTTGTTGGTAAACCCGCTGTGAAGCTCGTTCGTTGTGGTGCGCTACGTAGTACGCACCAACCATATCAGTGTACTCACCCCAGGTGTATCGCTCCATTAGTAAACAGAGACAATGCACTACTACACTGGTGGACAGCAGTTGCCTACAACTGAAGAGCGTAATACGCCCTCTAACAACTGAAGAGCTTAATACGGCCTCCACCGGTTTAAATAATCCTCATAGGAAAAAATGACATTAGGGAGAAATATTTGTTTTGATGTCCCCTACAACCTCCCACAGTTTGTCGGTTTAAATACTTTTCACCCTGTATAACAGAAGGACGTTGTTATGAAATAAGAATGTTGTATTTATAGTATTATGATTGGAATACTATTACAGTATCTGAATTTGCAGTAAAAATAAACAAGGCTTGGTCAGAGAGAGGGAGGAAGAGGAGATGGACTGTGGGGTGGGAGGAAATGGACACAGCAGAGAGAAGGGTATGGGCATAGAAAGAGGGGAGGAGCATCAGGCCTAAGACGGGAGGAGAACGAGATTAGGACGTACACTCCTGGAAATGGAAAAAAGAACACATTGACACCGGTGTGTCAGACCCACCATACTTGCTCCGGACACTGCGAGAGGGCTGTACAAGCAATGATCACACGCACGGCACAGCGGACACACCAGGAACCGCGGTGTTGGCCGTCGAATGGCGCTAGCTGCGCAGCATTTGTGCACCGCCGCCGTCAGTGTCAGCCAGTTTGCCGTGGCATACGGAGCTCCATCGCAGTCTTTAACACTGGTAGCATATGCCGCGACAGCGTGGACATGAACCGTATGTGCAGTTGACGGACTTTGAGCGAGGGCGTATTGTGGGCATGCGGGAGGTCGGGTGGACGTACCGCCGAATTGCTCAACACGTGGGGCGTGAGGTCTCCACAGTACATCGATGTTGTCGCCAGTGGTCGGCGGAAGGTGCACGTGCCCGTCGACCAGGGACCGGACCGCAGCGACGCACGGATGCACGCCAAGACCGTAGGATCCTACGCAGTGCCGTAGGGGACCGCACCGCCACTTCCCAGCAAATTAGGGACACTGTTGCTCCTGGGGTATCGGCGAGGACCATTCGCAACCGTCTCCATGAAGCTGGGCTTCGGTCCCGCACACCGTTAGGCCGTCTTCCGCTCACGCCCCAACATCGTGCAGGCCGCCGCCAGTGGTGTCGCGACAGGCGTGAATGGAGGGTCGAATGGAGACGTGTCGTCTTCAGCGATGAGAGTCGCTTCTGCCTTGGTGCCAATGATGGTCGTATGCGTGTTTGGCGCCGTGCAGGTGAGCGCCACAATCAGGACTGCATACGACCGAGGCACACAGGGCCAACACTCGGCATCATGGTGTGGGGAGCGATCTCCTACACTGGCCGTACACCACTGGTGATCGTCGAGGGGACACTGAATAGTGCACGGTACATCCAAACCGTCATCGAACCCATCGTTCTACCATTCCTAGACCGGCAAGGGAACTTGCTGTTCCAACAGGACAATGCACGTCCGCATGTATCCCGTGCCACCCAACGTGCTCTAGAAGGTGTAAGTCAACTACCCCGGATCTGTCCCCCATTGAGCATGTTTGGGACTGGATGAAGCGTCGTCTCACGCGGTCTGCACGTCCAGCACGAACGCTGGTCCAACTGAGGCGCCAGGTGGAAATGGCATGGCAAGCCGTTCCACAGGACTACATCCAGCATCTCTACGATCGTCTCCATGGGAGAATAGCAGCCTGCATTGCTGCGAACGGTGGATATACACTGTACTAGTGCCGACATTGTGCATGCTCTGTTGCCTGTGTCTATGTGCCTGTGGTTCTGTCAGTGTGATCATGTGATGTATCTGACCCCAGGAATGTGTCAATAAAGTTTCCCCTTCCTGGGACAATGAATTCACGGTGTTCTTATTTCAATTTCCAGGAGTGTATATCCCACTCCCATTTGTATTAGGAACGTATGCTTTGTCTTTTGTTTCTTTTCCACTTAACCAGTCTGAGCCAGAGCAGCGCGTGGCTGGGAAGGACTAATACAGAACAAAACCGTCAGAAGGTTTTACTAACCACCAACCTCCGCTGCGCTGCTGATTTAAACCTAGCATTTTTCACAATGTGCCTACCGGAGTGAAATCAAAACAAAAATTAAATTCATCAGTAAAACTGACGAGAGGCCCGAAGCGTCGCTGATATGATACTGAGGGCGGCTATCGTAATTGTCGGCGTGCAGCTGCAGTTGGTCAACAGCCTGCGAACAGTACGGCCGGAGCGACAGCATTCGCCCGTGGCACGTACGACTGTTAGCTGTTAACAGCACGGCCACACGCCCCTGCAGGGTGTTTCCGTAAGAGCGTGCAAAAATAAAACAAGACATAGAGAATGCTCCACTGAACAGTATGAGGCAGGGAACCTAGGGTCGGAGAAGCCAGCTTAAGGAGGTACAGAAGTAAACCTGTCTACCGCTTTGTCTAGCATTATTGTTTTCAGCTTATTTACAACTAACTTGCGTACAGGTTTACACGTACTGTGCTGTTCATTTACATGTACATTCTTTATTTCCTGCAAAGAAACAAGCACGACGAACCTGATTACTAGGAATTCACAATGCAGCTTTTTGCTTACTTTATTTGTCCATAAAGTGATTCTGTTGTATCGTATTTACGTTGGCCATGACAGAACGTGCTATGAATCAATGGCAGACCCATTCAGCATGGCAATCTATAGATTTCCTTCCGTGTGGACGTCCGCAGACATCTCAGAGTTATATTTCCTAGTCGCTGGATCGGAGTAGGAGGTCCTATTCCATGGCCTGCGAGGTCACCTGACGTGAATCCCTTTGATTACTTCCTATGGGTATTTCTAAAGTCACTTGTGTGTGGGATTCCAATCGATACGGAGATGGAATTAGTTGCCAGAATTGCAGTTAACTGTAACTAACGTAAATAAAGTACACAGTAATGTGAGTTTATTCCTATTATCTCCTTAAGCAGGCTTCTCCGATCCCAGGTTCCCTACCTCAAATTGTTCAGTGGAGCATCCTCTACGTCCTGTTAAATTTTTGGTCGCCCTTACGTAAACACCCCGTATATGCTACTGTTTCAAATAGGTCGTACAGGTCTGTGCGCGTGGCTTCCTCTAACATCCACCGCCAACACCGAATTATGCCAGTGTCTGCACGGAAGCTGTGGTTCTTAGTTAGTGCTGCCAGATGTCCCTGACTTCGCAGAATGTTACGATTTCCATTGACATGACAAAACTCATGGGATAAGGATATGCTCATTCACAGATAGCGGCAGTATCGCTTATAGAACGGTGGTACATTGACGGAGCTGTCACTTGTATTCTGGTGATTCGTGGGAAAGGATGAACTACCTGATTATGGTCGCACGATGGGAGTTGACAGACTTTGTATGAGGAATGGTAGTTGGAGCTAGACGCATGGGACATTCCATGTCGGAAATCGCTAAGGAATTCAATATTCCGTGATCCACAGTGTCAAGAGTCTGCCAAGGATACCAAATTTCAGGCATTACTCTCACCACGGACAACACAGTGGCCGACGGCATTCAGTTAACGACCGAGAGCAGCAGCGTATGCGTAGAGTTGTCAGTGCTAACAGAAAAGCAACACTGATTGAAATAACGGCAGACATCATATAGGACATAAGGCGAAACTATCGTAACGGATAGTTAATGGGCTTGGCAACAGATGACTGGAGTGAGTGCCTTTGGTAACAGCACAACATCCCCTGCGGCGTCTCTGCTGGTTCGTGACCATAACGGTTGGACCCTGGACGACTGGAAAACCGTGGCGTGGTCAGATGAGTCGCGATTCCAGTTGGTAAGAGCTGACTGTAGGGTTCGAATTTGGCGCAGATCCCGCGAAGCCATGGACCCCAGTTGTCAACAAGGCACTGTGCAAGCCGGTAGCGGCTCCATAATGCTGTGGGCTGTGTTTACAGGAAATGAACTGGAATCTCTGGTCCAACTAAACCGATCTTGGATTGGAAATGGTTATGTTCGGCTACTTGGAGACCATCTGGAACAGTTCCGAAACGTCGACTGGATTTTTGTGGACTAAACTGCACCAAGTCACTGGGTCAAAACTGGTCGCGATTGGCTTGAAGGACATTTTGGACAATTCGAGAGAATGATTTGGCCACCCATATCGCCCGACATTTATGGGTCCTAATCGAGAAGTCAGTTCGTGTACAACATCCTGCACTGGCAACACTTTCGCAGTTATGGACGGCTGTAGACGCAGCATGACTCAATATTTCCGCAGTGGACTTCCAACGACTTTTTGAGTCTATGTCTTGTCGTTCTGTTGCACTACGCCGGGCAAGAGGAGGTCCAACACGATATTGGGAGGTATCGCATGACTTTCGTCACCTCAGTGTATGGGCGTGTCTTTATCCGTCCCACTTCACTCTTACAAGCGACGCCAAATTCCACGACTTTTAGGCACTACTAAGAATGCAAATTATAACGCGTGTTCACTTCAAATTAGGTGCAGTACATTAAAGTTCTGCATTGAATTGCTGAACGCGGCGATGGTGGTAACCAAGGAAGTCAGAATGCGGTGCGGCCTGAGGTCGCATTAGCCGACGATCCAAAGGGACGCCTCAGCGACTGCCAGAACTGTACTTTTCGCCAACACTCAGCTGAGTGGCTTCCGTTGTATTATTACCTGCAGGCCGCTATTTTCTGCCTGCACGCTCCGCTCCCTATTGGCTCGCCGCGATTTCCCTGAGTATTTTCCATTCCGTTGCGGTGACCAGCGGCTGCGGCCACACACCTTTTTGCTCCGTGCTTTCGTTTGTAGTGAGAAACAAAACTCGAGAGTCAGGTGACTTTTAGATATCTTTACAACGTTCGTCGATCTGGTAAAGAAGACTGAACATAGACCCTTCTTATGTTTTAAAGTTTCATTACTGCTCGACGAAAGATCCGTACCTAAAGATTGGAAAACTGCACAGGTCACACAAACACTCAACAAAGGAATTAGGAGTAATCCGATGCATGACAGATCTATATCGCTGACGTCGATTTGTAATAGCATTTTGGAACATATACTGTGTTTGAATAATACGAATTATCTCGAGGAAAACGATCTGTTGACACACAGTCAGAAAGGATTCAGAAAATGTCATGTGAAACACAACCAGCTATTCATTTTCATAAAGTAATGAGTGCTATCGACATGGGATTTCAAGCTGCTCCCTTGTTTCTAGATTTCCAGAAGGCTTTTGACACCGTTACGACTAGTAATCAAATTGCGTGTCTGTGGACTATCATCTCAGTTGTGTTACTAGATTCGTGATTCGCTATCGGAAAGATCACAGTTCGTAGCAATTGACAGAAAGTCACCGAGCGAAACAGAAGTGATTTCTGGCGTTCCCGAAAGTAGTGTTATAGGCCCTCTGCTGTTCCTTCTATATATAAACGATTTGGGACACAATCTGTGCGGCTGACTTAGGTTGTTTATAGATGGTGCTGACGTTCATCGTCTAGTCGCCAAAAGAAGATTAAACCAAATTGCAGAACGATTTAGAAAAGATATCTGTATGGCGCGAAAATAATGAGAAAGTGTAAGATCATCCACATGAATACAAAAAGAAATCAGTTAAATTTCCCTTACACGATATATAACAAAAGTTTAAAGGTTGTCAGTTCGACTAAGTACGTAGGAATTACAATTAGCCCTACATACAACATAAATTAGAACGACCAAATAGAAAATTTTGTAAGGTAGACAAACCAAGGATTACTTTTTGTTGGCAGCACAACTAGAAGATACAGTAAGAGAAATCAAAGGTTGCACGTAAAGATCTGAGTGTTTGTTTTCCCCGTTCACTTTTCGAGGATGGAACAGCAGAGAAGTAGCTTAATGGCGGTTCGATGAGCCCTCTGCCACGCATTTAATTGTGAATTGCAGAGTAATAACGGGGACGCAAGTGTATACTCGAAAGATGCAACAGATCTACCAAAGAGGATGCCTACACTACACTTGTTTGCCCTCTGCTAGAGTAGTGCTGTGTTGAACGGGTTAGCTCGTTTTGTATAGGAGAGAGACTGTCACAAATACGATACACTGCGGGTGAATCTTCTCACGAAATTTCAGTCTACAACGTTTTCTTCCGAATGCGAAAATGTTTTGTTGACACCTGCCTACATACGGAGAAATCATCATTGTAATAAAATAAGAGAAATGAGAGTTCGCACAGAAAGATTTAAGTGTTCGTTTTTCGTGCGTTTTGTGAGATAGTGGAACGGTAGAGATATGTGTGAAAGTGGTACTATGAACTCTCTGCTAGGCTCTAAATTGTGACTTGCAGAGTAATCATGCAGATGTAGATCTTCCTGAGAACTGCAGTTGACACAATTCTTCATTACCGTTTATTTCTTCATTTTTAACTCTTTAATTAATAGTT
The DNA here is from genome assembly GCF_021461385.2 of Schistocerca piceifrons. Taxonomy (NCBI): domain Eukaryota; kingdom Metazoa; phylum Arthropoda; class Insecta; order Orthoptera; family Acrididae; genus Schistocerca; species Schistocerca piceifrons. The sequence continues at coordinate 433,998,699 of NC_060145.1, read as the reverse complement.
TTTTTGCATAGAGTATTTTTTAAAGACGAACTTGTGAGTAATTGATGTTAGCAAGACTAACTAAAAAATATAAATTCATTTTATGTAAAATATTTTTTATTGGCAGCCAAAAGTTGGTACTTTTGATGAATACAACAATAGGCTCTACATTTGAATTGAGTTGTAACAGTAAACGAGTTTTGGTCATATTTATTACAAGAAAATATTTATCATATGACTGGAAGTGTGCGTCGTTTATTATGTTACAACTTTTAGATCGTGATCCCGCCAATGTTTTAAACTACCGGTCCCTATGTGCAGATTTTGACTCTGTACGCTCGAACAAAGATATTACTGTTCTTGGGCCGCCAGAAAGGATTTTTGAGAATTCTAGTGAATCTTCAGCTAGGGGTATCACCATCCACGTCGAGAAGTGCCCAAGTCTCTACATAGGCTCAGTTTCGAAAAAAGTGATAGCAGGTGCGTTTATGATTTCAGACTTCACAGCACTTTTTGAAGACATTCAGTTTTAAATAGTGGTAAAGCACAAAGAGAAAACAACACGGTAGTCTTTTATGAAAGTCTCTAAAGGTTTTCTGGGAAACTTCTAGGCAGCAGGACTGAAAGAACGTACGAGTCACGTGATGCTCTGGTACGAACAAATGCAATATAAATTATAACTAAAACTTCAAATTGTAATGAGCACAGTGGTTGACACGGAGGGCGCTCTGCCCGCAGGATATTTCACGGACAAAAGGAAAAGCAGTACCGCCAGGTTGAGCGCCCGTTGCTGTATCATGAAAAGCGGCGCTCCTGCAACATGGTAAAAGAGAGAAGCTCGCAAGGCACCTGAAATTTCTTTAAACTTCTTTATCTTGTAAGATTCGATAATACCACTATCTAGAAAATGTAACCCAGTAAATTTAGGGATCATTTCCAGATTCTACCTCTGTATACTCCGCAGGAAATCATACGGTGAATGGTGGAGTGTACCTTGTGCCACTGTTATTCGGTTCCTTTCCTGCTCCACACGCAAATGGAGCGAGCGTAAAACGACTATCTACGTGCTTCCATACGAGGCCTGTCTTCGCGTTCCTCTCACGCGATCTATATTGGTGACAGCAGGATCATTATGCAGTCTGTCGCAAATGTAGATTCTCTAAACTTTCTGAATATGTTTCAGAAAAAAGAAACGACTCCTTCGTTCCAGGAATGTCCTTAATACGCGCGTATTGAGGAAACCTACTGGGAAGAAATCCAGCAGCACGGCTCTGAATTGTTTCAACGGCTTTCTTTAATTTTATCTAGTGGGGATCCCACTCGCACAAATGCTCTGTACACGGTCTCATTTACAGATGAGCTACACTTTCCTAGAATTTACTCAATGAACAGAAGTCGGCCATTTGCCTCCTCTACCACCGTCTTTATGTGTTCGATCCATTTTATGTTACTTTGCAACGTTACTCCTACATATTTAATCGACGTGGAATACTACATTCGGATATTACAGGATTGTTTTCCCTACTCTTCTGTAGTAACTTACATTTTTCCAAACTTAGACGAATCTTCGATTTTTTACATTATACAGGGTGGTCCATTGATAGTGATCGGGCCAAATATCTCACGAAATAAGCATCAAACGAAAAAACTACAAAGAACGAATCTTGTCTAGCTTGAAGAGGGAAACCAGATGGCGCTATGGTTGGCCGGCTAGATGGCGCTGCCGTAGGTCAAACGGATATCAACTGCGTTTTTTTCATTGCACATTCGTGTAGTACGTAAAGAAATATGAATGTTTTAGTTGGACCACTTTTTTCACTTTGTGATAGATGGTGCTGTAATAGTCACAAACGTATAAGTACATGGTATCACGCAACATTCCGCCAGTGCAGACGGTATTTGCTTCGTGATACATTACCCGTGTTAAAATGGACCGTTTACCAATTGCGGAAAAGGTCGATATCGTGTTGATGTATGGCTATTGTGATCAAAATGCCCAACGGGCGTGTGCTGTGTATACTGCTCGGTATCCTGGACGACATCATCCAAGTGTCCGGCCCGTTCGCCGGATGGTTACGTTATTTAAGGAAACAGGAAGTGTTCAGCCACACGTGAAACGTCAACCACGGCCTGCAACAAATGATGATGCCCAAGTAGGTGTTTTAGCTGCTGTCGCGGCTAATCCGCACATCAGTAGCACAAAAAATTCGCGAGACTCGGGAATCTCAAAAACGACGGTGTTGAGAATGCTACATCAACATCGATTGCACCCGTATCATATTTCTATGCACCAGGAATTGCATGGCGACGACTTTGAACGTCGTGTACGGTTCTGCCACTGGGCACAATAGAAATTACGGGACGATGACAGATTTTGTGCACGCTTTCTATTTAGCGACGAGGCGTCATTCACCAACAGCGGTAACGTATACTGGCATAATATGCACTATTGGGCAACGGAAAATCCACGATGGCTGCGACAAGTGGAACATCAGTGACCTTGGCGCGTTAATGTATGGTGCGGCATTATGGGAGGAAGGATAATTGGCGCCGATTTTATCGATGGCAATCTAAATAGTGCATTGTATGCTGATTTCCTACGTAATGTTCTTCCGATGTTACTACAAGATGTTTCACTGTATGACAGAATGGCGATGTACTTTCAACTTGATGGGTGTCCGGCACATAGCTCGCGTGCGGTTGAAGCGGTATTGAATAGTGTGGTGTCACCGCCAGACACCACACTTGCTAGGTGGTAGCCTTTAAATCGGCCGCGGTCCATTAGTATACGCCGGACCCGCGTGTCGCCACTGTCAGTAATTGCAGACCGAGCGCCACCACACGGCAGGTCTAGAGAGACGTACTGGCACTCGCCCCAGTTGTACAGCCGACTTTGCAAGGAACGGTGCACTGACAAATACGCTCTCATTTGCCGAGACGATAGTTGGCATAGCGTTCAGCTACAATTGCTACGACCTAGCAAGGCGCCATAATCCTTTGCTATATATATTGTGGTTATAACATGTATCATCAAGAGCGATGTTCTACAAATGTGGATTAAAGTTAAGTATTCCAGAAGCTACGTACTTTTCTTTATAGCATTCATTACGTATCCTGTTTCAGACCTCACGCCAGCCTGCGTGAGTTTAAGCGCGTGCCTTTCGGCTTCCTCTCATTGTGTCTAGGCTGTCTTGTCTAGACACAACACATAGCATATTTGATGACAGGTGGATTGGTCATCGAAGCACCATACCATGGCCCGCACGTTCACCGGATCTGACGTCCCCGGATTTCTTTCTGTGGGGAAAGTTGAAGGATATTTGCTATGATAATCCACCGAGAACGCCTGACAACATGCGTCAGCGCATTGTCAATGCATGTGCGAACATTACGGAAGGCGAATTACTCGCTGTCGAGAGGAATGTCGTTACACACATTGCCAAATGCATTGAGGTTGGCGGACATCATTTTGAGCATTTATTGCATTAATGAGGTATTTACAGGTAATCACGCTGTAACAGCATGCGTTCTCAGAAATGATAGGTTCACAAAGGTACATGTATCACATTGGAACAACGAAAATAAAATGTTCAAACGTACCTATGTTCTGTATTTTAATTTAAAAAAACGTACCTGTTACCAACTGTTCGTCTGAAATTGTGAGCCATATGTTTGTGACTATTACAGCGCCATCTATCACAAAGCGAAAAGAGTGGTCCAACTAAAACATTCATATTTCTTTACGTACTACACGAACATGTAATAAAAGATGGGATTCCTATTTAAGAAAACGCAGTTGATATCCGTTTGACCTATGGCAGCGCCATCTAGAGGGCCAACCATAGCGCCATCTGGTTTCCTCCAAGCTAGACAAGTTTCGTTCTTTATAGTTTTCTCGTTTGACGCTTATTTCGTGAGATATTTGGCCCGGTCACGATCAATGGCCCACCCTGTATAGAATGTATGTACACGTCATGCTGTATCATGGTATATTCACTCAAAAACGAAAACTTCCGGCACATTAGAGCGTCATCAGCAAACAGTCGCAAACTGCTGTTCAGCCCATCCGTCAGATCTTTTATGTATATGGAGAATAATAGCGGTTCTATCACACTTCCCTGGGTCACTCCAGACCGTATCTTTTTCTTCGATGAACACTCACCCTCCAAAGCCTTCGCCCCATTCACACATCTGAGAACCTAATCCATAAACTCAGCATAAAATTCAACTTTTCAAAATTTATAGAGTAGTATGACTAACATGTGTGGCAACATAGGAGGGGCATTCAATATGTAATGAAACACATTTTTTCTGAAAGCAGTTTGGTTTCATCCAGAGCTCCAATACGTCATATTCTTCCCCGCTCTTTTGGCTATGAACTCTATATTTCAACGTAATCTCCGTTCAGTGCGACGGAATTATGCCACATTACTGCGAGAGCCTGTATGCCCGCATAGTACCACACGACTGGTCCATATCAGGGCCAACGTCCTGCTGCATCAACAACCGCCATATCATCCACGTACTGCTTCCCTTGGGGTGCTTTCTTCATTGGGTCAGACGGATGGAGGTCGGAATGTGCGAGATCCGGACTGTAGGGTGGATGAGGGAGAACAGTCCAGTGAATTTTTGTGAGCTCCTCTCGGCTGTGCACGCTTGTTGTTGTCAGGGAGAAGGAAAGTTTGTTTGCATTTTGCGGCGAACACGCTGAAGTCGCTTCTTCAGTTTCCTCAAGGTAGCACACTACACTTCAGAATTGATCGTTGCACCATTAGGGAGAATATCAAACAGAATAATCCCTTCAGAGTTCCAGAAGACCATCGCCATAACATTACCGGCTGAGTGTGCGGCTTTTAACTTTTACTATGGAGCAGAGATGGTGTGGCGCCAGTCTTATGAACTGCGGTTTTGTTTCTGGTTCGAAGGGATGAACCCATGTTGGATCGCCTGTGACGATGTTCGACGATCAGCCTCGTAACACGCAAGCAATTCCGAGCACATGGTTCTTCGTTACTCTTTATGGTCTTCTGTTAGGCGGCCAGGACCTCAGCGGGCACTTACCTTTCAGTACCCCAACTGATGGACAAGTGTGTCAGCACTACCAACAGAGATCTCCAGCTATGCAGCGAGGTGTTTTCGATTCGTCGATCACCTCTAATGAGAGTGTCTGCACGTTCCAACATTGCAGGAGTCACACCTGTGTGCGGCAGGCCGACACGCGGGAGATCGGACAAACTTGCACGACGTTGCTGCGGTAATGATAGACGTATCGCCCAACTATTCATCGTGCTTTTGTTCTCTGCCAGGTCTCCGAAGACATTATGCAAGCACCTGTGAATATCTGTGATGCACTGGTTTTGCGCCAAAAGAAAGCCAGTGACAGCTGTCTGCCAGAAATGCACCTCTGTTACAGATGACAGTCTGAAGGATACGTCTAGCGCCGCCACCTATTGGAACTTCATCAGACTGTAGGGGCTGAAGCAGGAATACTCCAACATGTCTCAAAACAAACTTCCTGGCAGATTAAAACTGTGTGCCGGACCGACACCCGAGCTCGGGACCTTTGCCTTTCGGGGCAAGTGCTCTACCATCTGAGATACCCAAGCACGACCCACGCCTCGTTCCACAGCTCTACTTATGCCAGTACCTCGTCTCCTACCTTCCAAACTTTACAATAGCTCTCCTGCGAACCTTGCAGAACTAGCACCCTGAAAGAAAGGATATTGCGGAGACATGCTTGGGTATCTCAGATGGTAGAGCACTTGCCCGCGAAAGGCAAAGGTCCCGAGTTCGAGTCTCGGTCCGGCACACAGTTTTAATCTGCCAGGAAGTTTCGTATCAGCGCACACTCCGCTGCAGAGTGAAAATCTCATTCTGGAAACATCCCCCAGGCTGTGGCTAAGCCACGTCTCCGCAATATCCTTTCTTTCAGGTGTGCTAGTTCTGCAAGGTTCGCAGGAGAGCTTCTGTAAATTTTGGAAGGTAGGAGACGAGGTACTGGCGGAAGTAGAGCTGTGAGAACGGGGCGTGGGTCGTGCTTGGGTAGCTCAGATGGTAGAGCACTTGCCCGCGAAAGGCAAAGGTCCCGAGTTCGAGTCTCGGTCCGGCACACAGTTTTAATTTCCCATGAAGTTTCATACCAGCGCACACTCCGCTGCAGAGTGAAAATCTCATTCATTATGTCTCAAAACAAATTCCGCAATTTTTAACTGAAATTGGCAGAGGAAACATTATGTTTCATTATTTATTGAAAGCCGCTCTTAGAATACGATGCTTACGAAGGGGGAAGGGGGAGAGGAGCCAATGTAGTAGAGGCATCAGTGAAGAGTGAAAGTGGTGAGGGGAAGGGAAAACAGTGAGGGTTAATGGTCTTTTAAAGTGCAATAGCAATCCGTACCTCACGGGAAAGGACGGAAATATGAGTCTGTTCGATACTCAGGCCTCTTTTAACAAGCAAAGAGACAGCAGCGAGCGCGAGAGCAGGGCGAGATAACGTGCAAAGTGGGGCGCGAGTGCAAGAAGGGCCGGAGCTCACCTCTGCCCGCTCCCACCCTTCGGCCCTTTGTGCTGGGCTCAGCAGCCGCAGAGCGAGAGTCCTGCTGCTGACTGGCCGTTTCTCTTCCTCTTCTTCTTCCTCTTCCTCTTTCTCTGCTGAAATGCGTCACTGCCGGAACCACAGATCTTTTCAAGGGATTCTTCGTCTTCTCATTTTTGGTTTCAAGAACATTTCAAACGTATGCAGCGAGTCGAATTAACAGTGACTGTGGCCCCATTTCCTGCGAAAAAAATATGGCCCAATACTGCCGAACGACACAGAAGCACACCGAACTGTTACTTTTACAGAGTGTAAAGGACGCTGATGAATATGGTGTGAATGCTCAGAAGCCCAGTAATGCAGGTTCTGTTTATCGACGGCCCCATTTAAATGTAAATGAGCCTCATCGATAAAATCAATTTATCACTCAAAATCACTCGCATTCTACATGCAAAGTCTTCGTATACACCAAAATCAGTTGGTTTCAGTTGTTAAATAATAAGGAGTTTGTACAGATAGAATTTTGATGCATGCAAAATTCGTATAACCGTTCCACGATTGATTGCTAGGTCCCTAGCATGATGTCTATGTGACTGTCCTGGACTTCTTACTATCGCTTCCCACACTCTTACAACGTTTTCTGGCGTCGTTTCACTGCGTCTCGGGCCTTCTTTTCCATTACCTTCTCCATGATCTGAAGTGTTCCACCTATCAGAGGGTTGTGTTACGGCTCGGAACAACTCCGTGTCGACCGAGAGTGAATTGCACACGAAACATTCGCTGCTTAGCTGTGGCAGACTCCTGATTTCTAGCGAATCTGTCGTGGACGAGCAAATTATGTTGCAAGTCCCGCTGCTCCGTTCTAACAGAAATGGCGTCCTGTGTGGACAAGAGCTACTCCCACCACGATCTTTTCCCACCTCCGTGCTCTCAATAACACGCATTTCAAAACTGTCCGTCTGCCATGTGTCACACTGTAGGTAGGAGTTAATGAAATATTTTCGCATTTGAACGAGATTTGCATTTCCTGCAAAGCTCTCGTCGCAAGGAAAAACACATTTCTTTTAACGATTGGAATCTCAACTCAGTATCGTATCCGTCACTCTCTCTCCCCTCTGTCGTGGTAAAACAAAACGAACTGCCCTTCTTTACGATTTTCCGTATCCTCCATCAACCCTATCTGGTAAGAATCACATATCGCGCACCCGTACTCCAGAAGAAGACGTACGTGCATATTGTAAGCAGTCCCTTAACAGATTTCTTGCATCTTCTGAGCGTTGTGTCAATAAAACGGAGTCTTCGGTTCACCCTCCCATCCCTCACCCCCAACCTGCAATATTTTCTATGTGATGGTTCCAATTTAGTCATAATTGTAAGACGTTGGTATTTACTTGAATTGACGACCTAAAAATTTGTGTCATTTATGGTGCAGCCGAAATTTAACGGATTTTTTTTTAGTACTCTTTATACTGTTTAGGTCAAATGCCACATTTCACACCATACATATGACTTGCCTATATGATTTTCTCATTATTACTGATGTTCTGATGACTTTAATAGATGGAAACGACAGAATCATCTGCAAACAAAATAGTTATAGGACTTCTCAGATTCTCTCCAAAATCTTTTGGATGGATTAAAAACAGGAGAGGGCCTATAATATTTCCTTGGGGAAGTCAGATATATCTTCCGTTTGGCTAGATAACTTCCCGTCAGTTACTACGAACTGTGAGTTTCCTGCAAGGAAATCATGAATCTAGTCAACCGACTGTGACAATACTCCACAGGCAGCAAAGAAACCGCTTGTCGGGAATGGTGTCAAAAGCCTGGAAGTCTGGAAATTTAGAATCAACCTGATATCCCATATCGATGATACTCACTAGTTCGTGTGCACAAAGAGCTAATTATCTTTCACAAGAAACATATTTTATGGATCCGTGATGGCTGTATGTCAATCAGTCGGCTTGTTCCAGGTATTTAATAACGTTCAAACGCGTTATACGTTACAAAGTCCTACTGCAAATTGAATTTAGTGCTGTGGATCTGTAATTCAGCGGATTATTTCTGTTTCCTTCCTTGTGTATTGGTGTGACCTGTGCAACTTTCCAGTACTGATATAACGGTTTTGTAACTTTGGTACAGTACATAAATGACGTAGTAAGTGGTAGTATCGACGGTAGTACTGGTAGCAAAGGTAGGGAAAGAAACATAAATGAATGTGTTTGATAGGAATTGGTTTTTGTTTATTTGTTTCTTTTGCACATAATTAGAACCGCCCATCGTTTAGAGCTAATCCATTGTGTATTTTATATCCTTACAAAATATAAATAGCATTAAGTAAAAAAATTAGCACCTCACCTCACTTCAGCGTTTTTATGCAAGCAAAACAGCTACTTTTGATGCGAGTACAGTTTACATACACAAACACAAAAAATCTATATGATTATTATTTTGTGCTCAAGAGAACATTCTTCGCCAAGATCAAAGGCAAGAGTTTCCTGTTGCAACTGATAAGTGGGACAGTTGTTTAGCAATAACAGGAACGTGTTTTATATAAGCCCGACAAAGTATTTAAGCCACTTTTACATGTTTCTGTTCTGCGTCTTTTTAAATTTTACCTTTTTTGATGAAGTTGCGTTTTCAGGCACTATATAATAAATCTGTATTGTTTTTTATTTTTACTACAACACCCCTCTGCCTTACGTTGCAATTGAACAACATGCGAATAAAACCTGAATTTAACAATGACAATGTCAATTTTGTTATAAATTCTGTTTATTTTAAAGTAACAAATAGGAAGACAACTATCCAGAACATAAATGTTCCGTAGATTAGGTGGCCGTATATATATATCCACATTCAGTTTCTGGGCGGTTCACCACTTCCAGTTTCTAGGGCACTCTGGTAAGACACTAGTGACATACACAAACAAAGCGATAGCAATGTGGTGACTCCCGATGGGTATGCAACACACCTAACATACAGGTACGAGAGAAGTCGTAGCTCGGGCCGTGGATTTAGCAACTGCATGCAGTTAAAAGTTCCACCGCTATGGGCGCCTCTCATAAAACAACTGAACACAAAATGGAAAAACAAGGAACAAATGTTTGTCTCAGCTTCACGCACCCACGTAATGACTGCACACTACGCAAAACTACAAAAAAAAGGGCTGCTTTCAAATAAAATCACTCTGTAAATTAAATTATTGTTCACTCAGTTATAAACACAGTATATTCTTCAAACAATATTACAGCCAGTGGATCCATTATTCAGGATTATTATACACCATATTATTCCAGCACTTTTTTGGCTACAACACCCTACTTTTCATCACAGTCTCCTTTAAATGTGATCGGCTTACTCCACTGGGATGGCCTGTACCCCCACATGGTACCACTGCGCCTGTCTTGCTACACCAGTAATCTCCCCACTATCCACGCACTACATGCTGCGGAGTGCATCCTTCATTGGGCCAAACGCATGCAAATCGGAGGGTGCGAGATGTGGGCTGTAGGGTGGATGAGGAAGAACAGTCCAACGAAATTTTGTGAGCTCCGCTACGGCGTGAAGACTCGTGTGAGTATTTGCGCTGTCATGAAGAAGGAGAAGTTCGTCGGCATTTTTGTAGCGACGAACTCGCAGAAGTCGTTTCTTCAATTTCCTGAGGGCAGCACAATACACCTCAGAGGTGGTCGTTGCACCATGGGGGAGGACATCAAATAGAACAAACCCTTCAGAGTCTCAGAATCCGTCACCATTTCAGCGGCGAAGCGTGCAGCTTTGAAAAAATGGTTCAAATGGCTCTGAGCACTATGGGACTTAAAATCTGAGGTCATCAGTCCCCTAGAACTTAGAACTACTCAAAGCTAACTAACCCAAGGACATCACACACATCCATGCCCGAGGCAGAATTCGAACCTGCGACCGTAGCAGCAGCGCGGTTCGGGACTGAAGCGCCTAGAACCGCTCGGCCACAACGGCCGGCGGTGCGGCTTTGAATTTTTGCTTTGGGGAAGTGGTGTGGCGTCATTCAACGGACTGCCATTTTGTTTCCGGTAGAAAGTGATGAACCCATTTTTCGTCGCCTGTGACGATATTCGAAAAGAAAAATTGTCACCGTGAGCCTGATAACGCGCAAGGAATTCCGCACAAAAAGTCCTTCGTTGCTGTTTATGAACTTCTATTATGCGGCGAGGAACTCACTCGCAGGAGACGTGCATCTTTGAGTGTGTCAGCCCTACTAACAGAGACGGCTAGTTGTGTAGCGAGGTGTTTGGCTCCGATCCGTCGACTACCACGAATGAGAGTGTCCACACGTTCCAACATTGCAGGAGTCACAACCGTAAGAGGCCGGCCAGCACACGGGAGATCGGACAGATTTGTGCGACCTTGTTGCAGTTATGACACACGCCTCGCCCATCGACACACCGCGCTCTTGTTCACTGTCAGGTGTCTGTATGCCTTCTGCAAGCACTTATGAATACCTGCGATGCTCTGGTTTTCTTCCAAAATAAAATCAGTGACAGCTCTCTGATTTGAATGCGCCCCCGTTACAGACGCCATTTTGAAGGCTACTTATAGCGCCGGCACATATAGGAACTACATGAAACTATAGAGCTGAAGCGGGAACATTCCACGGTCCCACAACAAATTCTGCTTTTAGTCCACCGAAAAAAAGTCTTGCATTACTTATCGAGCGCCCGTCGTAGCTGGCACTTACGCCGAGCCGGCACCAGCGTAGCGGCGGCCGCTCTCGATTGGACAGCGCAGCTGCTACCACAGCTCCGCTAGACGGGGCAGAGTGCGGGCGGCATAAACAAAGAGGGCGCGGAATTGGCCGCGCCGTCCCGGCTGCTGCCACGCTCTAATAAGGCGGATGGATGGGTCCCTCCGCAATATCCGGAGCGGAGCCGCCACTCCTAGGGACGCCGGGGAGGGCTGCATTCAATTTCAGCCTCTAGTCGAGAACAGGTGCTGCCTGCGCACATACCAGCAAATTTACAACGTCTGCCTCCTAGTCGAGCAGGAACGTTACAGCCTTATGCAAATATACCGCTGGCCACTAAAACTACAACCCCAGGAAGGCAGGCAAATTATGAAATTTTGCTTATTCGACGGCTACAGTATACACTGAGGTGACAAAGGTCATAGGATCCGTCCTGATATCCTGTCGGACCTCCTTTTCCCGACGTAGTAAACAACACGTCGTTGGAAGTCACGTGCAGAAAACGCGGGATTCGCTGAGCGGTCTGAGGCGCTACAATCACGGACTATGCGGCTGGTCCCGGCGGAGGTTCGAATCCTCCCTCGGGCATGTGTGTGTGTGTTTGTCCTTAGGATAATTTAGGTTAAGTAGTGTGTAAGCTTAGGGACTGATGGCCTTAGCAGTTAAGTCCCATAAGATTTCACACACATTTTTTCGTGTGCAGAAATATTGAGCCATGCTGCTTCTAAGCCCTTCCATAATTGCGAAAATGTTGTCAGTGCAGGATTTTCTGCACGAACAGAACTCTCGATTATGTCCCATAAATGTTCTATGGGATTCATGTCGGGTTTCCTAGGTATCCAAATCATTTACTCGAATTGTCCAGAATGTTCTTCAAACCAATCGCGAACGATTGTGGAACGGTGTTTGGAAACAAGTAGGCGAACATAACCATTTACAGTCAAGAATCGGTTCAGATGGACTAGAGGATCCAGTCCAGTCCACGTAAACACACCATTATGGAGCCACCACCAGCTTGCTCAGTGTCTTGTTGGCGACTTGGATACACGGCTTCGTGGGGTCTGCGCCACGGCCGAACCCTATCATCAGTTCTTACCAACTGAAATCGTGTTTCATCTGACCAGGCCACGGTTTTTCCGTCGTCTAGGGTCCAACCGATATGGTCACGAGCCGAGGAGGGGCGATGAAGGCGATATCGTGCTGATACCAAAGACATTCGCGTTGGTCGTCTGCTGCCACAGCCCATTAACGCTAAATTCTATCTCTCTGTCCTAACGGAAATGTTCGTCGTACGTCTTACATTGATTTTTGCGGTTATTGCACACAGTGTTGCTGGTGTCTTAGCACTGATGTCCTGGAAGCAAACGCCTCTGCTCTCGATCATTGTCCGTGGTGAGAGGTAATGCCTGAAATTTGCGTTTGACGCTGTGGATCTCGGAATATTGAATTCCCTAGCGCTTTCTGAAATCGAGTGTGCCACGCGTCTAACTCCAACTACCATTACTCATATGAAACCCTTTAATTGCTGTCATGCGGCCATAGTCACTTCGGAAACCTTTTGAGATGAATCAGCCGAGTACAAATGACAGCTCCGCAAATGCACGGGCCTTATACCGTTATACCTTTTGTATGCATTACTACCTCCATCTGTATATGTGCATATCGCAACAATGAATTTTGTCACCTCACTGTAATAAGAATAATACCTAATTATTCTCTCTTCAGTCAGATTAATGTCACCACCTGTCCAAAGCCTCCACAAACACCTTTGCTAGTCATACAGCTGCGAGGCGCGCAGGAAGAGGATCAGTGAAGTTCTGGAAGATCCAGACAGGCATGTGGAGCCACGCCGACTCCAGTGCCGTGGCCGGCTGTGCTGGAGTAATCGGTTGAGGATTCATGGCGCGAACAGCCCGATCAAGGCGGTCGCATAGATTCATGATTGGATTTACACCCGGGGATTTTTGTGGCCAGGGGAGTACGGTAAATTCTGTGGTATTGCCCAAAGATCGTGTTGCCACACGAAAGTTGGCTACGCGAATCAATACCACAGACATTAGCGACGCTCAAATGTTTAAATGTGTGTGAATTCCTTACGGACCAATCTGATGAGGTCATCGGTCCCTAGACTTACACACTACTTAAACAGACTTAAACCAACTTATACTAAGAACAACACACACACACCCCTGCCCGAGGGAGGACTCGAACCTCCTACGGGAGACGCCACGCAATCCGTGACACGGCGCCGCAGAACGCGCGGCTACCTCGCGTGGCAGCGACGCCTCGCTGCAATCCGCCACGACGTATGAGAGAGGCGCTCCTAAGAACCACCCTCTGAGCATAGCACAGCCCTCACGCTGAGGGCGATACAGTGTCGAAACTAGCAAGAGCTGTGTCCCAGTTCGTGACCTCCTCTGAAGGAGTCAACATCATAGTAGAGGACCGACGTGACAGTAAAGTTTCTGATGGACTTGTTCACTGAAATGTGGAACTTTGTTGTGCGAGAGAATAGTTTGTTACGTAGTGCATCAAGTGGTGCTTGGCTGATCAATGACAGTTGTAAATTATACAGTACTCCTGTGGCAACGAGTTGTGTCAAAGTTAATTCTTTTATTCATTTATGTGAAACGAGCTAATATTTCATTTGTTGTGTATAAAAATCAACCTTCTCCCAGAGCAATAAAAAAACCCAAAGATGTTACTAGACGAAAGTAGTTACTCCTGATCACCACAAATCCATCCTGGTGCTCTTCAAACCACGCACGTACACTGTGACACGTTGCCGTGTCCTGCTGGTAGATGCCATCGTGACGCGGAGGGAAAAAACTGCATGTAGGGGTGCAGATGCTCCTCAAGGACAGATGCATACTTGTGCCGATCCATTGTGCCCTCCGGAATAGCGAGCTCACTCATGGAATACCACGAAAATATTTCCCAGACCATAAAGTTCCCTCCTGCTGGACTCTTCTGATGGTTGTTACAGGGTGCTTGCTTTCAGACGTATCCCGCCGATGGAGCACAAAACGTGATGCATATGAAAAGGTCACCTGTCGCCACTTAATGGACGTCCAATTGCAGTATTGGTGCGCAAATTTCAGCCTTCGTCGCCGATGAACAGCAATCAGTATGGGTGCATGAACGAGGCGCCTGCTTCAGAAGCCCGTATGCAGCAACATTCACTGCACAGTCGCGGAGCAGACACTACTGGTTGCCCCTTGGTTCATTTGGGTGGCCAGCTTCTCAACAGTTGCAAATTGATTTGCTTCGCTTCCTCATTACGACAACGACTGTACTGTATTCCGCATTTTCCCGACATCTTCTATTACTTGTGCTGCCACCTGCTGTCTGCGAGTGGTTGTTGCACGTTTGTCGTCGACCATAGGTGGTGTTCACATTAATGTGATTGAACCATGAATTTTTAGGTGATTTAGGGAATACAGGGTGCGAAATGTGGAATGTAGAACTGCTAACTGGTACCGAATTGCTCTAACCTTGGTAGGCATCGAGTCGAACTCAACCTGGTTGGCTGGTGGGCGGTGGCGTGTCTGTCTCTCGGCAAACCTCCACCAGACGTCCACAGTACGTGAGTGGTCTGGAGAGCATGCTGGCCAGACCAACAGCCAGACAGTCCTCTGTATCCAAGGTACGTCGGGACTGCCCAGCGAAGAGGAGTATACTGGATGTGCTTTCCTATGCCATCAGATCCAAGTCTTGAAAGCCTTCAGATTCCCTCAAAGCGCTTCTCATTTATGCCAGAGATAGTGGCACTTTTAGAAGCTCTGCTTTCTTAAAGGTGTTAATCGTGTCTGACTCTGGAGCGTCCTTGAAAATACTAGACAATGAAGATGGGTAAGGGAATTAACTGTTATACAGGGAGTGCACAGATACTCCGCAAGCCACCGAACGGTGGGTGGCGGAGGGTACCCTGTACCATTACTAGTCTTTTCCTTTCCTGTTCCATGCGCAGCTAGAGCGAGGGAAAAACGACTGTCTACATGCCTCCGTAAGAACCCAAATTTCTCATATCTTATCTTCGTGGTCCTTACGCACAATGTATATTCTCGGCAGTAGAGTCGTTCAGCAGTCAGTTTCAAATTCCGGGTCTCTAAATTTTCTGAAGATTGTTTCTCGAGAAGAACGTCGCCTTCCTTTCCCATGAGTATAAGTGTTGATATTTCTGTCGGTGATATTGGTCGGTGTACTGGAGATTAGATGTTCGATGCAGAAAGAAAACAACCAACACAGAGATGTACATACTAAGGTATCAATCAACTCACAAGTTCAAATGCGATTTCTGAACTACAAACCCGCTGCGTAACTTCATTTGATGTGCAAAATGTAGAGGGCGTTACTGTTACCTGCTTTTGTGCAGTTGTACTGAAATGGACATCATTTGAACATCCAAGCATGTAGTACACCTTTCACCAGTTTGACGTTTTTCTTATTATCTCTCTATTTTTCTGTGTCAATGCAACTTATAGCGACACTTTAGTAACTAAATTATCTCTGTAGGGAGATGTCCGTCTTTTATCTGACATACTTCTCTTATCACTTTCTTCGTTTCGTTTCCTTTCCTCCTCATGGCCTTCATATGTTGAAATGCATGTACTAATGGAAGTTCCACTAAGTGAGAATAATTGTTTACGTTTGTTCAAGCGTTAATTCATGTCCTATTGTTAGATACCGTTAATCTCATTAATATGTGTGTGAAACTTATTGTATGAACGGAAATAACCGGATTGGGCGATATCTCTTTAACTGCCGTTGTGGCCACCGCACCGAGATAACAACGAATTATTGTAATTATTAATAGCCTGCTTGTCTTTAAATTCAAAGAGAATCAAACTGGCGCCCTTAGGATATTCCAAATTTCTACGGTCTCGAAAGTACGCTGCCAGTCCAATTATTCCCAGAGAGCAATATTTTTGGTTTCGTTCAACTTCAGTCTGTAGAATTTTCGTCAGTTTAATTCACCCGCTGCTAAAAAGGGAGAGCAAAAAACTGTGATCCATAATTAAGAAATAATAATACAGTATACAATTACTGATCCTTGTACTAACACAGTGATAGGATTCCAAAATTTGACGTGTGTTGCATGCCATCTTCGTGACGTTGCAGTTTTAATGGCCAGCAAAATAGAGGTTCGCCGTGTCACACACTACGTTGTACGGGAGACAGTACGCAATACAGTTACTGGAGCTTCACTCTTGCTAATGGCTTTGCTCCGACGACACTGCATATCAGAACTGCCGAAGTACAAAATACAGAAACAATCGATACTGAACTGATGGCGAAGATATTTCACTTTTTAAACTCCTCACTATTCGGTTCCAAACAGCGGAACTTGAAACTGCTGAGCTTGTGCTTGTGGCGTCCCCCGTCTCTCGTCTTTTTCTTCGTTGTCGTCGTGGTGCGCGTAGCTCGTTCTCGCGATGTCTGTCTTCTTGCAGTTTCTTGACTAAGTGTATCTCAGGGACGTGATTGCTACGCAGAAACCTTGCCAAAGGAGACGTCATAGACCTAGACTAGTTAGTACTCTTCATATGTGGTTCACCGTAAATCTTTTGTAAAGTTCTAGCCCGGTAAGTGTTGGATAATCGTATGTGCTGAGACAAATCCCACTGTAATTTTTACGTAATGTTCTGGTTTTATCGCAGTAGGCAGGAAATGTTCATGCTAATATTCTGTATCTTTGGCTAAAATGGTCATTTTTATCTATCAATTGCCTCATATCTTTTTTTTTTTTTTTTGCAATGTTTTCAACAGAACAGTCCAATCCAGAGATCGAAGCCTGATCGGGATGCAATCGATATGGGGTAAGAAAAGTAACAATCGATCTTACTCAGACAATTGACTGTAGCGCTGCAGCGTATCGTACGACAGCGCTTTAATTCTTTATAAAATAATCTCAGTTTATTAAGGTTACAGCCTATCGTAGTGGAAAAATATTCACTTGGTATTCTTTATGAGATCCATCCGTGTTACTTGAGTATTTGATTAACTTTAGTCACTTTAATACACACGAATTAAGAACATTAGCTATACACTTTGTAAATGAAACGCTGAAACTTCTTTCTTCAATATATTTCCGAAAACAAAAAAAAACAAAAAATCATACATCAGTGCTCACACGAGCCAACATGAACACCCCGAAACAAAGCGAACAACAGACAGAGAATGAAACAAAAGATTCCAGGTTATTTGTAATACTAGAAAAACGAAAAATGGTACTTATTTGAGCTTCTGCAACTTACACTCTCTTAGTGATTTTAACTACTCTCTATTAAATAACATTTAATAAACTTATTAAAATTATTAATTCATCCTAATATTTATTGAATTTTCTTTACTGAACAGCTTAAGACCGACTAAAAGTGGTTACATGCTTCGTCTCCAATGACCTCGATGTCGACGGGACATCAAACTCTAATACTCTTTCCTTTGTAACGACAACAATTTTATGAATATGATTCATGATCACATCCTTTTATAAAGTTCGTTTTTAGGGTTCCGTATTTCAGTCGGTGAAAACGGAGATGTTACGGGATCACTTTCTTGTCTGTCTGTCCGACTGTTAAATATTTTGATACTCGCAAACTCACTCATCAAAATCTATAGCGTACTTGCTCTTGGCCTAGAATCACGAAATTTGGCGAGAAGCAAGGTTTCACAGTGCAATTGAGGAAAAAATCCGAAAATTGTTCATGTGTACGTTTTTCTGTCGTTTGTTATCCGACTGACTGTCTATTTGTCCAAGACGGTTAACGTATCAAGTCGACGGTACTTGCTGGTGTAAAAAAATTTAAGCTTCTACAGCAACGCATTCAAACGATACAGCCATTTATGTCATATATTTTGGTATTTTGTTAGTACCGATATCAATAGCATGCAAAAATCGTCGAAATTCTCCATTCCCAGGTTGGATGAATCATCGATGTAGCCTACATAACAACGCTTGTATGGAAGCATCGGTGCGCGAATTCCACTTGCAATTTTTCGGATTTTTGGAGAACCTCTTACTTTTGTTATGGACAAAAAACACACTATTTCGTTTTGACTGTCGTCACTGCTATGCAGTCTTCCTGATGCGACTTTAAGGAAACTATTTCAGGAGAAAATGGATTCTTTCGTTTATTATGATCTCACATGGCAGCCTCATAATGAACTGGTTGTCTTTTAATTATTGCTATCCCCCCCTCCTTGGCCTTCAGATTAAATTGCGACCAGACCGCAGACTTCTACAAATAAGGTTTCCGCCAGGTCGTCTGTCTTTGTTTGTATCGCACTGAATACATAAAGGAGGGATAGCAGAATCACTAAGCCTCATGGTCGCAGGTAGATTTTTGCGAGGCTGTAAAACTACATGGTCCACTCACATTAATGTAACCACCGCCTAAATTCGACGTTAACGTGCAACACTCAGTCACAGGCGACAGGTGGCAGCACTAGCAGTGGAGGGTGCATAAAGCGTGCAGGGGAACGTGGAAAAGAGTGCGGTCGTTGTCGTAATGCGGAAACGCAGCGATTTATTTGACGTTCAAAAGGGTACGATCATTCGCTATGGGTCCAAGAGTTTAATCATTTCCGGAACGGCTATGTCTCTAAACTGATCGCGTTCCGCCGTAGTTAAAAGCATACTGCGCCTGTCAAACTGGCGCTATCCAAAACCGGCGCAGACGCAGCTGTGGTGCACCACTGACCAATATGACACGAAATTAGAATTATATTAACACCTTCAGCTGCTAACGGGCGTTGATATATATCAACGGGGATAGGTGAAAATTTGTGCCCCGACCGGGACTCGAACCCGGGATCTCCTGCTTACATGGCAGACGCTCTATCCATCTGAGCCACCGAGGGCACAGAGGATAGTACCACCGCAGGGCACGCCCCCCGCGAGACCCACATTCTCACCTTGTATGTCCACACACTACATTCGTAGCGTCCCACCCCAACACACACATTACTCGTATAAGACATTCTTTCCAAGTCCCGTAAGAGTTCGTGGAATGTGTGTGCATCCGCACAGAAGAAGGTCATGGCTGGTGTTGCCAGAACTATCTACCTATATGGATATGGTGTCTGTTCTTTCGGACATGTCTGGAAGAACAGACACCATATCCATATAAGTATATATATGACACGGGTAAACGATGGCTGCAGAGATATGTACGGGCGAACTGTTGAGCAACTAAGCGCCGAGATGAAGTACGGGGCTACCAATAGTGCCTGGGCTTCTGCGGAGGTCGCTGCTTATGAGCCTCCGCAACAGGTGCCTGGTTCACGCACTCACGCTGACGGCTGTTCATCGCCGACGAACGCAACCGGACGTCCACTGAATGGCGGCAGGTGGCCTTTTCAGATGAATCACTTTTTATGTGCCGTCGGTCCAGCTGGAGGAGGGAGTGTTGTGGTCTGAAGAACGTTTTGGTGGCATTCTCTGAGTTATCATTCTGTGAGAAACAATGTATCAGCACAAGTATGCACCTATCCTTGAGTACCATGTCTACCCCTTGATGCCGTTTGTTTTTCTTGGGTACGATGGCATCTAACAGCAGGACAATACAACGCGTCAGACAGCTGACACTGTACGTGCGTGGTTCGTAGAGCACCTGGTTGCGTTCAGCATACTCCCCTGTCCATCACTCCCCAGATTTAAACTCAGTCTGTGGAACCACCTCGATCGACCTGTTTGCGCTTTGGTTTGTCAACCGAGAAACATAGTGCAGCTGCCCCAGCGCTAGAGTAATCATGGATCCGCATCCCTGTGGCACCTTTTAGAACCCCACTGACTCTCTTCCAGCACGTCTCGCAGTGGTCCGCGATGTAAAAGGTGGTTACTCAGGCTTCTGGTATATGACTTGACAGTGTGAAACGTTGTTACGGTGTACCTTGCAAAGACTCCACGTAAGGAATTAACAGTTACGAAACGGCTGCGATACGCTACTAAATCTCATAGCGCCAAGTTCTCAGCCAGGGGAGGGCGGGATTGAGAGGTGGGAGGGGGAGGGAGAGAGCGCGAGTCAGCGAGACTCCCACCCCATCCATAATGGAGCGCATCTTAATGCAGGTCGCCACCTGTGCATGGCGATGCGTGGCCCTGCATGCATATTTCACGGTCCTCTCCGACCCCTACTAAAGCCACCCTCTCCTGCCTTCTCTAGAGCCCCACTCCAACTCCATGTCTGGCTACTGTGTTTTGAAGTGTGCGTGCGCGCCGTCTCGCGCGCTGCCTTCTCGTTAAAGACTGTACACTTTACTGAATGCAACACCCCTCCTCCCTCTGGTAGCAGGCCGCACTCTGGGCCTAAATAAGACCGTTTGTATATAGGCGAAGAGACCCGTTAATGCATCATTGCACGCTTATAGAACAACGCTGACAGCAGTCACCATCTTTACATACCAAGGCACTGAGGTGACAGAAGTCATGGTATAGAGGTATGCACATATACAACAGGTAGTAGTATCGCGTACACTATTACAGGGCAGCCCAGGAGCGGAGATGTCATTTGTTCTCAGGTGATTCATATAAAAAGGTTTCCGGCATGATTATGGCTGTATGACAGGAATTAACAGACTCTGAACGCGGAATAGTAGATGGAGCTAGGCCCATCAAACATTCCATTTGGCAAATCGCTAGGGAATTCAATATTTCGAGATCCACAGTGTTAAAAGTGTGCCGAGACTACAAAATATCAGGCACTACCTGTTAGGCGGCCGGAGAGGCCGAGCGGTTCTAGGCGCTACAGTCTGGAACCGTTCGACCGCTACGGCCGCAGGTCCGAATCCTGTCTCGGGCATGGATGTGTGTGATGTCTTTAGGTTAGTTAGGTTTAAGTAGTTCTAAGTTCTAGGGGACTGATGACCTCAGAAGTTCAGTCCCATAGTGCTCAGAGCCATTTGAATCAACTACCTGTTACCATGCACAATGGTGGCCGACGGCCTTCAATTAACGACTGAGCTCAGCAGCGACTGTGCAGGGTTGTCAGCCTGTCCTGGGAGTCCAGTAGGTTATACCCAATTATCCATTATGCGTTTACTGTAACCCTCACAACGTCACATTGACGATGCGACACAGAAATCACATCGCCATTGAAAACTACAAGTTCTATGATAACTTCTCTCCAAGAGACTAACACAGCTACGGTAACCACATGGAACCTCTCCTGCGAGTCCAGTAGCTTATACCTGGTGCACCACGGCCCGTTAACTGTAACCCTCATACCCTCCTATTGACAATGCGACACAGAAATTGCATCGTGATTGAAAACTATAGGTTCCATGTTCACATCTCTCCAAGAGACTAACGTGGCTACGGTCACCACATGGAACCTCCCCTGGGAGTTCAGTAGCTTGTATCCGATGAACCACTGATCGTTTACTGTAACCCTGGCACCCTCGTTTGACAACGCGACACACAAATTGCAACGTGATTGATAACTACAGGCTCCAGGCCGACGTTTCTCCAAGAGACTAACGAGGCTATGGTCACCACAAGGAACCTCTCCTGGGAGCCCAGTAGCTTTTATCCGATGCACCACTTCCCATTTACTGTAACCTTCACACACTCACATTGGCATTGCGACACAGAAATTCCATCGCAATTGAAAACCACTGGTTCCATGCAATCTTCTCTCCAAGACACTAACACAGATACAGTCTCAGCATCGAACATCTCCTGCAAGTCCAGTAGCTTATACCTGCTGCACCACTCCCCATTTACTGTGACCCTCACACCATCACATCGACGATGAGACACAGAAATTGTATTGCATAGGCCCATGGTGACAGATGTCCAAGAGACTAACATGGTTACTGTCACTGCATGCAACCTCTTCTGGGAGTCCCATAGCTTGTATCCGATGCACCACTGCCCATTTACTGTAACCCTCGCACCGTCACATCGACAATACGACATTGAAATTGCATCCTGATTGAAAAGAATAGGCTCCATGCCGAGTGACCTCCAAGACACTAACTCAGCTAGGGTCAGATCATGCAGCCTGACCTGAGAGTCAAGCAGCTTATGCCCAATTAACCACTACCCGTTTACTGTAACACACTCACACTCACACTGACAATGTGACACAGAAATTTGATATAATACTACAGGCTTCATGTCGACTTCTCTCCAAGGACTAATGCGGCTACGGCCACTACATAGAACCTGTCCTGGGAGTCCAGTAGTTTATACCTGATGCATCACTGCCCATTTACTGTTTCCCTCACTCCTTCACATTGACGATGCAACACAGAAATCTCAACGCGACTAAATATTACAGGCTCCATTCCCTCTTCTCTCGAAGAGACTAAAGGAGCTATGATAACCGCATGGAACCTCTCCAGGGAGTCCAGTAGCTTATACCTGATGCACTACTGCCCATTTACTGTTTCCCTTGCACCCTCACATCGATGATGCGACATGGACATTATGTCTGGATTGAATACTACAGGCACCATGCCGACTTCTCTCCAAGAGACAAACGCTGCTACAGTCACCACATGAAACCTCTCCTGGAAGTCCAGTAACGCATATCCGATGCGCAACTGATAGTTTACTGTCACCGTCACGCACTCACATTGATCCATGCAACACGGAAATTACTTCGCAATTGCATATTCCAGGTCCCATGCTGAGTAATCTCCAAGAGACTAATGCCACCTTCATGAGTGGTCTCACCATTAGGCAGATGCAGCGTTAATGCATAAGCATCGAATCCATTGATGGGAAATTGTGCTAGTTAACATCCATGATACTGACGTAGCTAGGTCACCTTATGGAAACCCTCCTGGGAGTACTTTCCACCCGAATCACCACTGCCCATTTACTGTAACCTCACACTGACGACGCGACAAAGAAATTGCATCGTG